>NC_140378.1:4760000-4765000 GCF_054491055.1 Hypomesus nipponensis | reverse complement strand
GGAGGGAGGGAGGGAGGGAGGGAGGGAGGGAGGGAGGGCATAGGAAACTCAACGAGGAAAGAATGTGTCTGCACTGTAGGAAGGGGAGGGTGAGGAAGATGATGATGACAATGGTGGTGAGGAGAAGGACCAACGTAGTGGTAATAGATGATGATCATGACTATGGTTTGCCAAACAACAGAGCCGGAGTGTACTGGTTTGCTTTTGGCAAGCTCCGGAAACACAACTTCGCAGGTCCCTCAGGTCTTTCAGGACAACACTTTGCCAAACATGCTCTGCTGCTCCGGGTGTTGGCATTGAGACTGGGAAGTGAAACAAGCAGTCGTGAAGTATTGAGTATTGTGGCCAAAAACAAATTCAAACCAGAGCAATCCGCTGAGATGGTCGATACGGACATTTCGTTATCGCAATAAGCCTCCCAGTCTCAATGAGCGTTCCTGAAGGAGCAAAGTAATGACATGACTGTCCCTTGAATGAGAGAGATAGTAAAATAGAGAAAGGTATACATTTAAATGTTGATTACCCACGTCAACTCCTTCTCTATTGCACCGAGTGCTCACCATTGTCTTCTGGTGAGGGTTCAGTCATTGCAAAATGGGTCCTACCATACAGCCATCCTCCCACGAGAACATTTCTGCTCTGGATGTGGAATCACTGCATGAATGAAAACAACTGTGCAGACTTTTACTTAGTCATTGTCAACCTGAGGGAAGCACATGAAGGCACAGGAAGAAGCTCTCTTGTGTTCTGGCACAGGATCAGTGTGGAGGGAGTGCAAGGTGAATTCTAGTCATGTCCTCTGTGACACATTGTGGTCGCTGGCCTGGTCACTTTTCTACTTCCTGGGACTCTTTTCAGTGACCACAATGGGAGCTGAGACAAACTGCAAGTGCAGTTGTTGGGATTGCTGGTTCACTCTTCAAAGCTTTTTTTTTGACAATGGTCTGTTCAGCCTTGGTTGAAATGGCCTATATTTGAATAATCAGCATGTGCTTCTATGTAAGAACTGCGTTGATTTTGGAAAAGGTATTTACGCAAAGGTAATTTTAAGAACTTAAGCAAATCAGTCTAAATCGTCTTTAAGTCAGGTTCTTATTAAGGGTGCGCCCTTTACCCGGGTATGATCTAATCATTTTGACACGTTCGCATGAAGTTAATGCAACCCGGTTAATGGAAGCTGAATGGTTTTGAGGAATCTGACTACAGCCGCCAGGTAAATCCTCAATTTTCGGAATTTAAGATTTCGTTTGTACCTGTCGCCATCAAACGGGCGCGTGTGACTGAAAAAACTGCAGGTCAAGTGCTACATTAGCTAGCTTAATACTTTACAAAGTGGTTTATGTGGTTTATAAACCCAATTTAGTAATTCTAAGCTTTGAAATGATCCGCCCCGCCACCTCGCCACCCCCAGCCCCCCTCCTAAAAACTTGATGGGCTTGACCCTCCGTTTCTCAGTCATTTCCTCGCTTCACGGAGCCAGTCTAACGTCACTGACATTGGCACACACAGGCAGAGAGACGTGCGGCAAGAGCACCAAGGAAGAAATAAGAGAAATACCTCAAATCCATAAATGTGATCAACGTAATCCACAGTCTAGTTTCGAACAACTTGAATTTCATAAGGATTCGTGCAATTTACTATTCGGAGTTCGGGATTTATATTAACTTTGAAACCAAGGTAAGTTATTTTACCTGCAGTGAATATGTCACTAATTGGCTCTCATGTAAATATTGTTGAACTGTTTCTTTAAACTGTTGTAACAATTATTTATACGTGTTGTGAGCATGTGTCCATAAATGCAACCAGGCTTTAACATGGTTATTTGCTGTACTAGCGCGTAAAAATACATTCACAAGTTAATTTCTCACGAGAGGTTGAGTCAGCCTATTCATAAACGTCTTCTGAGTTGAGATACAGTCAGCCACTTTAAGAAAAATAACTGTAAGCTGATTAGCCCATTATTTATTATTTAAGCTCAACCTGTTGCACCGTTTGACGCAGTCTGATGCTCCGCGCGGTCCTCAATTATTGACAGGGGCGTCTTACATCTATAGCTAGATGGCGACATGGAGCCCTCTCTGCGTTGTGACTGGTGCTCTATACAGCATTCCTCTGAACCCCTATAACTATAGGACAGGGCCCTGTGCAACTGCTCACAAAAGTGGCGCCTTGTTATTCCCCTCGTTCGTGCCCTCAGATTGTGTGGCATTTATAGTCTGTATTTTCTGTCCTACACGGCATCATCATTTTGGGAGAATAATTATAGTCAAACGTGCCAATCAAGTGAGCCCGCTGTGGGACACAACTATTTAACTCTATTCAGAGACACTCGAGTGTTTTTGGGTAAAAAATGGTTGCCGAAATGAAATCGAGTTTTAGGATTTTGCATGACATTTGTTTGACAGTGAAAAGTGTGGACTAGTATGAAAACTGTCCCTCTTTGGCCCTCATTTCCTGTCTCTGGCTATTGCTCTCTATTTCTCTCTCTATTTCTCTCTCTATTTCTCTCTCTATTTCTCTCTCTATTTCTCTCTCTCTCTCTCTCTCTCTCTCTCTCTCTCTCTCTCTCTCTCTCTCTCTCTCTCTCTCTCTGTGTCTCTCTCCCTCCCTTCCCCTCCTGTCCCTCCCTTGCTCCTTCCCTTGACATTAGCAGGTAGTCTAATAACGTTTTGTCAAAGATTTTCCCTCTGGCCTCGTTTTGACTCATGTTGGTGACCTCATATCCAGATCTGTGGTTAAACGCCACATAAATAAACCACATGTAAGTTCCATTTATACCAGCTTTATTTAACTTTTGAGTCACTTACAGGGAGTCATTGGCCACATCATTCAGAGGCAGTAGGCTACCGTACTGTGGTTCCAGTGGTCAGACACTCCATCTGTTTATTTATTTATAGGTGTCTGTGTCGAGACACCTGTGACATTTTCAAACCCCGCTCCCCCTTATCCTGACAGAGAGGGTCCTGTGGAGGACTCGTCAGTCGCTATTCTCCTGACTAATCCACCCGCCTATTCCTTATTCCCTTTGGTCTGAAAGAGAACAGACAGACTTCCAAGTACAAATCTAAGTCAGCTGTTTCCACCACCAGTCCACCAGCCCCGTGCTTCAGCTCCATATAAGGAGAGGGCTAAAGTGATCAGAGGTCAGTTCAACTCTGGACCTTTTCCAACGCCAACCTGTCATTTGATTGTGCCCATGTTCCATTGGTTGGGTCTCTCCGCGGCTCTGCGTTTGACTGCTCAGGCCTGGTCTCCGCTCAGTCGACTCGTTCACCACATCCAAGCCTGTCGGCAACAGCAGAAGCTGCCAGGGTGTTTCTTTTTTAGGGACGCCAGTCTCCAAATTACAGCCGCGGGCACAGTTAACTCCACCCAGAGCACCCTGCATCGGGCCCGCCCAGTGTTAACAGTTAGGGCAGAGTGTGTGTGTGTGTGTATGTACAGTATGTGTGTTTTTTGGGATCATGAAATGATTAAATGTGAGATGTGGGGAAAATTAGCTGAGCATGAAAAGGGAGGGCAATAGATTTTGATCCCTCGACACACAGAAACACACACACACTATGTCAAACAGGTCCAGGGGCAAAATGCTTATAACAATGTGTATCATGTGTCTGTGTGTGTGTGCGAGTGTGTGTGCAGGTCTTGTCTTGGCGGGCGTAACTGGCGATTCAGGAAAAGAATCATATTCTGTCTAAACAAATGAGCGTCACACACACCGAGCTTTAATCATGTCCCACTGCCTTGACCCACACGGCGCTTGATCTCTGCTGAGTCAGCTCATTCAGCTTCAGCCTTTCTCCCCTCCTGAAGCTAACGAAGTCTGAGCGTGTTGACGTGGCTGGTGCCAATTTGTCTTGGTAGGCTGCCAGCCTCATGCCAACTGCAACAGCCCCACCCATGAAGAGGTTAATAGGTTCATATCTCTGTTACAACAGAGAAATGCGACTTGCTTATACTTTGAAACAGTTCAGGTTGAGCTTGATTTTGTTCAGTCACTAGAATGAAGCCAATGGGGTACCCTCAATTGTGATCAAATGTTACCATTTCCGTCAAACTCAACTAAAACAAACAGAGATTGAAGTAGACCAATATTTGTGTGTCTGCATCACTGTTTCACATAGAGCTACTGAAATTAATGCACTTTTCCATTCAAGATTGCCTGTGATTAGGTAATGACCAAATGAAAACAACAATGTAGACAGAGAAATTAGAAAGAAAGATCAAATTGTGAGCTCAGCGTAGAGGTTCTCAAACTTAGAGCACCCCCTGGGTCTGGTGGAATGCCAGGCCACTCTAGAAATGTGTTGTCTGCCCTGAAAAGTATTAACCAAAACCAGGTATTGTTTTAAATATATAAAAATATGTACTCAACATTTATATGGCCACATTTTTCAAAATTAGGCTAGTCTAATAGGCAAGGCTAGGCACCATGACGTGGGTGTTTACTATAAATTGATTAACTTTGGATGCAATGATACGATACCAAGCTCATGTATTTGTACTCGTAAAAATACCCCCGATACCAAAGACTGATACCTCACGTACCGCACAGAGACAGTAACATAAGTGACAGAAAGACACTGGCGGCAACAGCAGACACAATGTCAACCTTAAGGGTGTGGAAATACTTCAAAATGTAATTGTAAAAGTGCCCCTTTATGCTCTGTCATACCCTGACTAGAAAAATCAAATTTCTTGTGTCAACATTGAGTAACACATTAGTGACATTTGTTGCATGAATTATCTTTATTTATTTATATTATTATTATTATTTTTTTTTGGGGGGGGGTAAATAACAGTCCTGGAGAAATTTTTGTTTGCAACCAAAAATTATGAATTCAAACAAACACATTAACTGTCAAACTACAGTTATAAGACTACATAGTGGCTACACTGGTTATAGAGAATTTCTGGGCACGTGTGAAACATTGACAATTCAGCACCGGCTTTGCATGGGAACAATATGCACCACAGAAACAACAGACTTACAAACGGTA
>NC_140378.1:4452500-4755000 GCF_054491055.1 Hypomesus nipponensis | reverse complement strand
CTTTTTACATTTCTTTTTTTCATTTCACCTTTTGGTAACTCTCTCTCTCCCTTTCTCTGTCTGTCTCTCCCTCTCTCTCTCTCTCTCTCTCTCTCTCTCTCTCTCTCTCCCTCTCTTTCTCTCTCCCTCTCTCTCCAGGTGTGCATGTGAAAGATGCTGGCCCACTCCTCCCTCCTGCTGTTGCTGTGCCTGGCTCGCCTGCCCTCCCCCACCTCCGCCCTGCCCTTCGAGCAGAGGGGGTTCTGGGACTTTGCCATGGACAGCATGGACGGTGGCGGGATGATGACGATGATGAGGGATGAAGAGGAAGGCTCGGCCATGGAGGAGCTGCCCCCGCCTGAACTCCCAGCCTGCCCCTTTGGCTGCCAGTGTCAGCTCAAAGTGGTCCAATGCTCCGACCTGGGTGGGCTGTCTGTGTGTGTGTGTGTGTGTGTGTGTGTGTGTGTGTGTGTGTGTGTGTGTGAGACTGTACTGTATGTTTGTGCCTGTTCCACAGATGGACCTGAAACACATCTATTATTCAGATTCTAGAGCATTCTACAGCATGTCATAAAGAACCGATGCAGATGTGTGTATTTGTGTGTTTCAAACTTGCCATTGTTCAATTTTGTTGGAGTGCACTTTACACAGGGTCTTGTGTAAAGGCTTGTGATATTTGGTGATGGAAGAACAAACAAACAAGTTTGGTGAGAGAAGAGAGCTAATTTGGAGTGTCTTGTAAAGAGTCTTGTATGACTTCCCTGGCCAGGGAGAGAGAGAAGTAACACTTTCTGTTATTGGAGAAATTCTGAGGGTGCGTGTCTTTTGATAAAGAATGGCATCTCTTTGAGGGATTTTGTGTTCCCTGACATCGTGAGGGAGAGGAAGGAGGAGGGGGAGAGAGAGACAGCGAGAGACAACGAAGGGGGAAACGAAGGGAGCGGAGAAGAGAGCAAAGGAGGAGAGAAGAGGAGCGGGAGGAGGGTGGAGACACTTTGATGGGAGGAGATGAAAGGTTTCTATGTAATTTCCTCTTTGTTTTTAAGGAGCTGTTTCATGTTGTTCTTGGGACACGCACAGGATGCCTGACGGAAGAAGGGAAAGATGGAGCAGAGGAGAGAAGGGCTTAGAAATGTGGACGCACGGTGAAAGAGGAGGAATGAAAGCCATGTGTTGATGTGTGTACAGCGTCTTTACATTTGCAGGGGGGGGGGGCGGTGGGATTTATGGTCCACTCAAGTCAACACAAGTAGCTATTTTAACTTTTTTATGGACTTGTCATATTGTAATGGAGTTACTGAGATCACACCACAGATTCCACTTTTGACTGTGATTTGAGGAAGTGATTTTTCCCTTTTATTATGAGAGTAGAATATGACATACAATCAATTGTTACCCCCCCCCCCCTCCATTGATTTGTGTGTGTTTGACAGTGTTACTGGATATTCTTTCTTTCAGGCCAGTCAACTGCAGCAGCTTCCCAACACAGGCCTGGAAGGGCGTAAAGCGCTTCTATCAGTCGCTTGTTTGACTTTCTACGTTTATCATAATGCCCTTTTGTTTTTTTTATTTTTTACAAGCTTGCTATGGATTCCTTGTCTGAGACTCAGACTGACTGAGTATAAGTGGAAGCGTATCATTAGCAAGATGTCAGTACTTATTTAAAACAGATGTATTTCAGTTGTGGCATCTGTCTCCCTTCAGTGTGTGTCCTGTCTGGGTGTTGAGTGTTTGTGTAGGACAGTATTTAAGGGGCACTGGGGTTTAAGAGAGGCGGTGATGGGCCCTGTCCTGTCAGTTAGTGGTCAGAGTGTGTAGGTTTGTTGGGGGCCATGTGGGAAAGGGTGGTGGTTTTGGGGTTTGTCTGGAGAGGCAGGGGCAGGGAGGGGGGAAGGGGATGGTTCTAAGTTCTGTTCCAAAATGTTGTGGAAGTGCTGTTTTTTTGTTTTGGGGGTGGAGGGGCGGGGTGGTGCATCTTCAACATCTGTTACATCTAGTAAATGGTGAGAGTCACTGTTCTGGTAATGTGCTGCATGATAGATGATAAGTACAGTAGAACAGAGTAGAACAGAGTCAATTTGAGCTGAGGAGAGTAGAATAGAGTTGAGTAGAGCAGACTAGAGCAAAGCAGAGTAGAGCAGAGCAGAGTAGAGTAGAGCAGAGCAGAGTAGAGTAGAGCAGAGCAGAGCAGAGCAGAGCAGAGCAGAGCAGAGTTGAGTAGAGCAGAGCAGAGCAGAGTAGAGTAGAGTAGAGCAGAGCAGAGCAGAGTTGAGTAGAGTAGAGCAGAGTAGAGCAGAGCAGAGTAGAGCAGAGCAGAGCAGAGCAGAGTAGAGTAGAGCAGAGCAGAGCAGAGCAGAGTAGAGCAGAGTAGAGCAGAGCAGAGTAGAGTAGAGTAAAATGGAACAGAGTAGAGTAGGGTATGACAGTAAAGCAGAGTAGAATAGAACAGAGTACATTACTGTGACAGTGCATCTGTCCCCCCCATCCGTAAAGCAGAAACCTCTGTGTCTGGAACTACCAGAGTGACTGTGGATGGTTGTTGGGTCACCAGAAGCAGTGACTCACATCATTTGGACCCTGTAAAAGCTGGCAGGAAAAGATGAGCTGACAGTGGGACCGACTGGCTGAGAATTGAAGCACACACACACACACACACACAGATGCACACAAACATATTCACACACACACATAGTTTTGTGATGGTCTAGTTAAAACAGCGTTTGTTCAGTTTTCCCAGAGAGTCTGCATTTCTCAAGCCTCTTTGTTGGACATAACGTGAGAATAGTGGTTTCAGTGGCTGGTCTCAACAGAATGCTGTACAATTCTTACTTGCATTATGCTAAAGGATGGGATGCACTTTAATAACCCAACATGTGATTATTATGACACATTTGAAGGTTAAATAAATACTAGGGGCGTTATTGTGAACCAGTAGATTTTTCAATAGTGTGTGTAGGTTGTTTGAGGGTTGGGGCCAGATACAATTTACTGCCATGTCTTTAAACTCCTTTAAAGGTAATGACTCTCTGGACTAGGGTGTGGTCTCTGATGAAGATGTAGAAAGCCAGTCATGTTTTCCTACAGTAGGTCAGCTTGTGTTTGATAGTCACATTCTTTTAGTTTGATAGACTCTAAATGCTATGTGTGTGTGTGTGTTTGTGAGTGTTTTTTTTTACATGCATGTGTGTATCTGTACAGTATGAGTGTGTGTCTGTACAGAATGAGTATGAGTGTGAGTGTGTGTGTGTGTGTGTGTGATGGTGTCAGGGTTATGCACTGCTATATATCCACACTATATTTGATGTAATTTTGCTGACAGTGCTGAAGTCATGTCCTTTGGGACAGTGAAATCCAAACCATCTGGATTCCATCTGGTGTTCCAGTCTGGGTGTGAGGATGTGAGCTGCTGTGTGTGTGTCGCAACATGTGTGTGACTGTGTGTTTGTAACCTGTGTCTGTGCCTTATCCATTTACTTCAGCAAACTGCAGGCTAATTCCCTCAGAATGTCTTTGATAGGCTTGTGTGTTAAAATGATTAATCTTTGCTTGTACAGGGATATCAGATGTCACTACTGACTATGTGTGTGTGTGTGATGGGTCTGCAGGTCTCACAGAGGTGCCTAAGAACATCCCCTCTGACACCAAACTCCTGGACCTGCAGAACAACCGCATCACTGAGCTGAAAGAGAATGACTTCAAAGGCCTGGCTAACCTCTACGTGAGAGAGACCAGCCTCTCCCTCCACATCTCTCCCAAAGTCTTCTTTCCTTGTCTCCTGTCTGCCTCCCCCCTCCCTCCTCCTCCTTCTCCTCCTTTTCTTTACCTCACTTATTTCTCCCTCTCTTTACTGAGTGCCCTACTTGATTTTCTGCCCAAATCTTTCTCTCTAACTTTCTCATTGTTGCCCACCCTCTCGCCCTCCCTTTCTCGTTCTCTCTTTCTCGGTCCCTCCTCTATCTCTCACCCTCTCTCTCTTCTTCTGACAATCTTTCTCTCTTTATTTCTCTCCCTCCTCCTCTCTTGTTCCCCCCCTCCCTCCCTCTCCATCTCCCTGTCTTTCCTGTGTGGATTACTTGTGCTTACGCAAGGCTTTCATGCCCTGGGAGCTGGAAGGGGGATTTTCTTGCTCACGTCCTTTCCTCTCTACCAGAGAAAATCGTCTCGTTCACATCCCTGCGTGCAGGAGAACACACCAAAAGCAATATTGAGCCTGGCGGGAGACAGAACTCCCAACACTGGACAATGGCATCTTTATTTAGAGATGTTTTCTTCAGCCATGTCTTGTCCTGTCCTGTCCTGTACTCTGCCTGCATACCTGCCTTCCTGCCTGTCTGCCTGTCTGTCTACCTGTCTGTCTGTCTGCCTGTCTGCATACCTGTCTGTCTGCCTATCTACCTGTCTGTCTGAAGTCTGTCTGTCTGTTTGCCTGTCTGTATGCTTGTCTGCCTGCCTGTCTCCATGTTTGTCTGTCTGTCTGTCTGTCTGCCTATATGCTTTGTCTGCCTGTCTGTCTGCCTGCCTGTATGTTGGTCTGTCTGTCACTTTTCTGTGACAAAATGAAAGGCTGTGATTCAGTGTCTACCCTGGTGCTCAGTAGCTTCTGTATGCAAGAGAGGAGCAACCAAACTCACTTTCTGTACTCTCTCTTTCTCCCCCCGCTGTTTCTCGTGTCCCTTTTGCCACCCTGTCTTTATCTGGCTCTCTCTCTCCTGATATCTTTGTTGCATTGTTGACATAACACAAGCTAGCCCTCATACTGCCAAGAGGACAATCAAAAGTGATAATTCAGCAGTAATTAGGGATGTATCCTGCTCTCTCTGTTTTTCCCTGACACCTTCCCCAGGCCTTGTCCCTGGTCAACAACAAGATCTCAAAGGTCCACCCCAAAGCCTTCTCCCCCCTCAAGCACATCCAGAAGCTCTACTTCTCCCGGAACTTGCTGACAGGAGTACCCAAGAACCTGCCCCCCTCCCTGGTGGAGCTCCGCATCCATGAAAACCGCATCAAGAAGGTGGCAGAGGGGGCCTTCTCAGGCCTGGGCAGCATGAACTGTATAGGTCAGCCCCTGCTTTCTACTCTGTTTTCAGGAAGTTTTTTTTTTTTTTACCAATCAAGTCGTAACTGACCTTATTCATTTTCTCCATTAGCTAATCATTCAACTTGGACTATATTAGCCTTAAAGTAAAGGGATAACAGCCCTCCAGTACAGCTCTGGTATATAATTCAGTGCATGTGCAATTAATGGCAATTGTATTGCTGCCCCCAAGAGGACTCAGTATAAACAATTGTTTGTGTACATTGATTGTGATATATCATTATAATTCCTTAAGGGAACATAGAGACTTTGAATGCATGCAGGGCTAAAGTGTTAACCCCAGACCTATATTAAGGTTCTGACCTAGTGGCTGTCTGTTGTAGAGATGGGTGGAAACCCCATCCAGAACAGTGGATTTGAACCTGGCGCCTTCAAGGGACTGAAACTCAACTATCTTCGTATCTCAGATGCCAAGCTTACTGGGGTTCCTAAAGGTAACTGCACACACACACACTTGTCTCTCACACACACACACACACACACACACTTGTCTCTCACACACACTTGTCTCTCACACACACACACGCACACACACACACACACACTTGTCTCTCACACACACACACACACACACACTTGTCTCTCACACACACACACACACACACACACTTGTCTCTCACACACACACATACACACACACTTGTCTCTCACACACACACACACACACACACAGACTTGTCTCTCACACACACACACACACACCCACACTTGTCTCTCACACACACACACACTTGTTCCCTCACTTGGATGTGTGTGTGATTTACCCCCTGTAGACCTTCCAGACAGTCTCCATGAGCTTCATCTGGACCACAACCAGATCCAGGCTATTGAGCTGGAGGACCTGAGCCGCTACAAGCACGTGTACAGGTACACACAAACACACATACAGTACAAACACACACACACACACACACACATACAGTACAAACACACACACACACATACAGTACAAACACACACACACACAGATCAACCACTGTCCATTCTTTAAGGCTGTTACGACTGAAAAATACACTATCAAGGCCTTTACGGGCACATTGTTGGTCAACAGTGCCACTCAGTGGTGATTGTCGGCACTCTAAATAAACGGCATTGCAATTACCTTTATTTCTCTCTTCTCTTCTTGTTCCCTATACTTCTCCTCTCTTTTGTTCTCCCTCTCTCTCTCTCTCTCTCTCTCTCTCTCTCTCTCTCTCTCTCTCTCTCTCTATGTCTATCTCTCTGGTTGGCAGGCTGGGCCTGGGCTTCAACCACATCCGTATGATAGAGAACGGCAGCCTGGCGTACATTCCCCGTCTGAGAGAGCTGCACCTGGAGAACAACCGACTCACTCGCGTGCCCAAGGGTCTGCCTGACATGAAGTACCTACAGGTGTGTGTGCGGGGTGTGTGTGTGTGAGCGTGTGTGAGCTTGTGTAAGCATAAGTCTCTTTCACATAATATTAACCGTACTTAGTTTTGTATGTGGTACCAAGGTAAGCACAGTGCCACTGTTCAAGCCAAGCTACGTCCACCCTCAGCTAAAATCGTGTTCCCTGCCCCGCCCCGTTCCCCTCCCATTCTCTAGGTGGTGTATCTCCATTCCAACAACATCAGTCAGGTGGAGGTGGATGACTTCTGTCCCCGAGGCTTTGGGATGAAGAGAACGTTCTACAACGGCATCAGCCTCTTTGCCAACCCGGTGCAGTACTGGGAGGTCCAGCCCGCAGCCTTCCGCTGCGTCAGCGACCGCTTGGCCATCCAGTTTGGCAACTACAAGAAGTAAAGGGCCAGAGAGCTGGGGAGACAGAGGAGGGGAAGGGAGGAGGAAAAAGGAAGACAGTGGAGAGGAGAGAAGAGAGAGGAGAGAGGGAGTGGTTGACAAGATTGATGTTGTGAGGGGAGGAGGGAGAGAGACGGGGGGAACGGTGGGAAGAGGTATTGGTTGAGGAAGAAAATGATTAATAAAGTTGACGTGTATTTGATTCTTTTTATATTTTCGGGAGAAAGAGAGGGGGAGAAAACAAGCAAATATGAGCATGCAGTGAAAATGTTAACCTTAACAAAGGAACCTTGAGTGTGAAAGATGTCGGTTATTTTGAGTCCGACACCGCTGATTGGACCAGAACATATAAAAGAGTATTTGTTGTCAGGGACAAAACACAGATCTATGTATTTTGTGGTTTGGATATACCAGAGAATGGCGTCTTTCCCTTTTGTGAGATTATAAAGAACAGACATAAAGTATGCAAGTATTGAACATTTGTGAAACATTTCATTCCACTTTTATACAATAGGTTTTAATGTTTTAGTAGTTATTATTGTAATTCATCACTTTGGTGAAGATTATATACAGGCAAGCAATAGAGATGTTATATACAGTTTTTATCTAAACACACTTCCTGTGTTGATTTTCGTAGTTGCATTCCATCCTTTACTTTTGTAAATGTTGAAGCTACAGTGAACAACATATCCAGGCTTCTAATCATGGTCAGTTTCAAAGAATTTGGTTAAAGCTGCAATTGTATAATCGGTCACCCACATAGAGGAACTAGGTGGTATTGACCCGGACCTTTAACATCCACAGTCTTTTCCAGTAATTACTTGGTCTTCTGCACAGGAAACGGTATCATCCACCTTCCTGTGTGGATGTTGATTTGTGTCTTTAAGCCCAGCACATTGTATTATACTACCCCTTTATAAAGCAATCAACTTGACCTGCAGGACTTGACCAGTAACCACATGGACACAGAGTGAGCAGTTCTTTCCTGTGCTTTGGGGCCAACAGGACTCTGACTCTCTTGGTTAAATACATATCATCGCTCCTGTCAACTGGAGCTGTGTGTCTGTGATGCTTAATGTTAACTGGTTTCAATGGGGGAGGGTGGAGTTGCCATTAATGCTATACTGTATTCTGCCAAGCGGCCGCATGTGAGAATAAATATCTTCAAACTTGACAATTTGTGCGAAGCAGAGAGAAAGAGAGAGATTGAGAGAGAAAACATGCCCCTAGTTTTGGAGGCTGGTGTGTGAGAAATAAAAGATGATTACAACCGTTTCCGAAAGTTTTGAAGTATGTGAAAGGAAATGCATTTTTGTTGGATTGGTTGGTTGGTTGACTGTGTTCTTGATGTAAAAAATCACTAAATGCAGTGATGGATGGAATGTTTTCTCTACACATACTAGTGTAAAGTAACAGGGGAGAGTGATTTGTAAAAGTCTTATTTAACGTTGCCTGATGGCTCTGACTAAACATTAACGCATTCTTCATACACACACCATTCCATCCACAATCAGATGTTGGCGCATTTTCAATTTGCCCCGCAAATCACGTCATCGCACTGGCCGACCACAAGTCTCTCCGAGGGGCAAAATGCTAGGCTACAATGTGAGAGATGGACTGTTGACATCGGACGGATGCGGCCGTAGCGGTGCTTTTGCGTGAGAACAACCCGATGACAGTGGATTCTAGGCTATGGGAGGATTTCGTCCATAAAATGAGAGATTACGAGGAACAGTCGATGTGAGAATCAGGAGCATCTGGACTACTGTGTGTGTGCTTCTCCTCGCTCGGCCCAACCGATCTACCATCAAAGCCAGGGGCTGAATTTGAAATGTCGCAGGAATATGGGGGTGAGCCGAAGAGCAGAAATCACATTTAGGTCTTTAAATGTAGGCTGCAAACGCGAAATATACAACAATATTCAAATGAAACCATTTATAAAACCGAGTGAATCATCTGCAGACATCACGATATTGTAACTATATGCACGTTATTTCTTAACGATTGCACAATTATTCTTTTAGTTAGCCTATTTGCTATTAATTGCATTATAAATCATTAATTGATTCCTTCACCTGTCAGTTTTGTCGTCTGATCGTTGGAAACTTGAGTAGCCTATTTGCACATGGACGCATTGATTCCTTTGACTTTGACACCAGCCTCATTAATGTCATATTAACATGTTAGAACTGTAAATAAATAGGCCATGATGATTGTATCAGTTTGTACACCTGTCTAGAAAACAGAAAGTATGATATTCGACTTTATTTGATATTCATATCGACGGTCGCTTTAGGGATCGGGGTAAAAGTTCCTCTAAAATATTATATAATGTATATTATATTATACATTATAGTGGAACTATATAATAATCAAAATTTCTAGGCCTATATATTTTTTATGAAATCACAAAATATGTTATGGGGGAAAACAAAGAGTGTGACGGTAATATCAAATTAATTCTGCTAAATGTTAATCCAGCAAATATTTATCATTCCTTATCCTACAAAACAAAGAATGAGCCAGACATGCCCACATTCAGAGTATAGCTCACTACTAATTTCTCTGTTAAAAGGCACAATGACAGGGAGAGTAAAACAGGCAAACTAAAGGTTCCCAGCTTGACAGCAGCAACACACAAAAACTCAACCAAAACTCAGATACAACAATTGTAGGCTACCATTGCACACACACACAGAGAGTATTACATGTTTTACAACATTACTCTGTGGACAGTGTAGAATCACATATTTTAGATGTAGCAAAAATGAATCAATCATTCAGTATGCAATTTTAAGTTATTATTGTTTTGTTTTTTTACATTTCTTTTGCAGTGACTTGTCTGGTCTTGAGACAATGGATGTACCTGCTTGGCTACATGGTTGCAACCTCCCATTCATAGTCATGGATGCCACCCTCTGAACTTCCTGAGGCTCCCTCATCCTCATAGCCCTCCCCACCCCTCCCTCTGTCTGCCCTTCTTCCCTTCTCCACCTCCCTTGCCTATCCCTCCTTTACGTTTCTCTATATTCTCTCCCTCCTGGTCTTCTCTAGTCTTTCTGTGTTGGTCACTCGCTATCTGTCTCGAACACGCCTACACACACACGCACACACACGCACTCATTCAAACACACACAAGCAGTCATCTTTATCTTTCCTTCCTTCCTTCCTTCCTTCCTTCCTTCCTTCCTTCCTTCCTTCCTCTCTCTCTCTCTCTCTCTCTCTCTCTCTCTCTCTCTCTCTCTCTCTCTCTCTCTCCCCCTTCTCTTTCTCTCTGTCTCTCTCTCTCTTTCTCCCCTTTTCCCCCCCTCCACCATGCCTTGTTTTGGCCGTTCTCTGGACTCCCCTTGCACGCTGGCCCTCCTGGTGGGCTTCCAGTTTGCCTTCGTGCTCTACTTCTCCCTGGGGGGGTTCCGGGGGCTCGTGTCCGTGCTGGTCCACACCATCGAGCCCGAGTTCGACTACTCGCGCCCCCACGATGTCTACACCAACCTCAGCCACCTGGGGGTGCTGGCGCTGCCTGTTGCCCACACAGGCACAGGACCCCCAAGCACAGCAGCGCCTTTAAAGGACTGCCTGATCCCTTCACCGCTGCTGGGTGCGTGCGTGTATGTGCTCGTGTGTTTTTCTAGCAAGGGTTTCCCATTAGGGATGTGTGTGTAAGTGTGTGTCTGTCTCTCTCTGCAGAGTAAAACACAGTAGTGTAAAGGTTGTCTCCGGTTTATGCAAGATTGTGCGTGCCTGCTTGCATGTGTGTCGACGCCGACAGCACATTTGTGACCCGTCCTGTTCCTTCCCAGTGTTGTGACCACAACCGCATCTTTTTCATGGTTCTTATTTGGGTGTTCCTCCAGTGGGCCCCGTTTCTGTCCGTCTGTCCTCTCCCCTGTCCCTGGAGGAGATCCGACAGAGGAACCCTCTGGTGTCACCGGGCGGGCGCTACCGGCCGCCGGACTGCGAGCCCCGCCACCACACGGCCATCGTGGTGCCTTACCGTAACCGTCAGACTCACCTCCGCTCTCTCCTCTATCACCTCCACCCGTTCCTGCAGAGGCAGCAGATCCACTACAGCATCTATATCGTGCACCAGGTGTGTGTGTGTGAGTAAGAGCGTTCAGAAGGGTTTGCGTGTCTGCGCTGCTGACTTGTCCTTTTCGTCTCGCTGACAGTAAGCCCCCTCGCTCCTCCCCCCCCCCCCTTCCCCCCTCCCTCCCCCCCCCCGTGTCTTCCTGTGTTGCAGTGGGGGAACGCCACCTTCAACCGGGCCAAGCTGCTGAACGTGGGGGTCCGCGAGGCTCTGAGGGATGAGGACTGGAGCTGCATCTTCCTCCACGACGTGGACCTGCTGCCTGAGAACGACCACAACACCTACACCTGCCACAAGCAGTTCCCTACACACCTGTCTGTAGCCATGGACAAGTTCAGATACAGGTACCGTTAGCTTATGTGTGTGTGTGTGTGTGTGTGTGTGTCAGATGTGTGTGGGTTCGGGACATCTTCACCTGTAACGAGGAGTTCCCGCACACACCTGTTTGTGACAATTGTTCAAGGCTTTCATGTGCTTATACTTTATTTATATTTTTGGTAAATTGAGATTACACCTTAATAGAAGCAAGGATAAACTTTTTCCTCCACTTACCACAGTGGTGCTTGTGAATTTTTGGCTAATTAAAAAAGCTGTACAACAATGCTTCTACAGCTATAGGCATCTCAGAAAATGCAATTTGTTATGTACACATAAAAATATGTCGTGAGGAATTATGATCATATTCTCGATGGTTACTTGCCGCTGCAGATCTACATAATGGTGTTCATATACATCATCCAAATGCGCTTTTAAGTTTAAAGTGAAGTATTTGTCCCCCTTAGGCTGCCGTACCCCCAGTATTTTGGAGGGGTGTCTGCGGTCACCCCGGATCAGTATATGAAGATGAACGGCTTCCCCAATCACTACTGGGGATGGGGAGGGGAGGACGACGACATCGCTGCCAGGTGAGAGGAAGTGGGTCTAGGAGAGACTGTGAAGAGGAGTCACTGTGATGTTCAGCCTCACCCGTGAGAAACATGGGGGTGAAGGAGAGGGGAATGATACAAAGTAACCCTCAGTCGACGTGCGTAGGGAAAGACTAGCATCGTCACATACATCTGTCGCATGTTCCTCTCTCTCTATTCCCTCTTCTGTTTCTGTTAACCTCTCCCTCGCTCACACAAGTGCATTCGTTGTTCATTTAACGTTTGCCGTTTCCGGTACTTTTTTGTTGCGTCATCATTTCTGTCTGTGTTCATCCCACATCTTCCATGTTCTTCCTCCTCCTCTCCACCACCAGGCCATGGCTTTGCCATGTCTCTCTTTCCTGCTGCTCTCTCTCCCTGCTGCTCGCACTTTCTCTCTTCCAGTCCTGACATCGACAGATGAGTATAGTCATTGAGTGTGCAAGAGATCACCATCAGAGCTCCTGGTTGGTATACAGGCAACACTTTCTTCCGGAAAGTCCCTTATGACTTTGCAAACCAACTGCAAACAAACGTTGAGCTAGACCTATCCCTCGTGATAAACTACATCAGCCAGAATGCAACTTTGAAGTTGGAGTCTCTCTACAGTACCTCTGTCTGGCTTGAGCAAAGATGCGATTCCTTTATCAAACCAAACGGGTGCTACCAAGCCAAACCTATCTAGGACAAGACAGCATGGGTTTGTACCTCTATCATTATAATATGCTTCCCCTGAGCTTAGACGTTAGCTAATTTTTAGTTATACTTCTTTTTGTGACCCCCTAACTAGTTACTCTATTCTACCATGTCTACATTTGACAAAACGGTTTTAACTTGGAGGGACCTGAGATGGAATGAGGGCATTCATTTTACTGTTCACTGTCACTTTTTTTAAGCCTACAGTCGTGGCCATTAGTTTTGGCAATGACAAATGTTGTGTTTTGTAAAGTTTGCTGGTTCAGTATTTTAGGATTTTTTTTCCGCATTTCTATAGAATACTGGAATCACAATAAGGCACATTTCAAATTTTGTAAAGCTTTTTTTTGGAGCAAAATTCTTCAATATATGCAAATAGTTCCTTCTTTTACAGCAGTCAATCTGCTCTTAAAATCCAATTTTGAACAATAGAGTGATTTCACCTGGCTAGAACTAGTTCACACTTTCCCCTGTGCTGATGATATGACTTACTGAAATTATGTTAGCAGTCATTTTATGCCAAGGCCCAGCAAGCTTTGCAGACACAAAATGTATGTCGCTCCCAATACTTTTGGCCACGGCTGTACATAAGCTTTACATGTCACATCAAATGGAATGTACGGCTCCTTATCTGCATGCTGTCTACTTTGTTGTCTTGGTGTTTGTGCCCTGGTTTTGGATTTGAGAATATTGATTGCAATAGAGTACAGTATTGTAGTACTAGTATTGTGTGGTATAGTAAGTAGTGCACTACAGTACAGTTCAGTACATTACAGACATAATACCAAGTGCCTATGCTTTACTCTGTGTCTGTCCACTAATGATCATGTCCTGTATCCCCTGTCTGATTCCTCCTCTGCCTCTCTCCAGAGTGCGTCTCTCTGGGATGAAGATAGTACGCCCTCCTGTGGCCATTGGCCATTACAAGATGATCAAGCATAAAGGTGACAAGGGCAACGAGCAGAACCCACGCAGGTATGAATGACAGGGGGCAGATGGCTCTCTCTCTCACACACACACACACGCACACACAGGCAACCACACATATACTAGATACACACACCGTATCACTGTCTCCTCTTCTCCTCCCACAAATCGAAAGGTTTGACCTGCTGAAGAGGACCAGGCTGAACTGGCACTCTGACGGCCTCAACTCACTGACCTATGACCTTTTATCCAAAGAGCTGGAGCCACTCTACACCAACCTGTCTGTCAACATAGGCGACGACCCCCGTCTTCCCCTGGCCAAACTCCCGCCCCCTGTCCCCAAACATGGCGTCAAAAGAGCCGGGGGAAGGCCTAACTACTCCCATCACGACACCCAGAGGGAGGGGCAGATTGGGAAAGTGTCTTTGCCTGCCAATGTGACTACAGCCAAGCTTGTTGGTGAGCACACAGACCCCGCCCAGTCTAAGAAGGCAGCGAATGAGACGACAGAGGAAAAAATGGGTGTGGTCAAATAGGAGCAGGAAACTGATGGAAATGCGGTCCGCTTCTTCAAAGTCTAAACTGGCTGTGCTCCCTTTTTATCAGCGCCGATCAAAAATTACATTGATTGTCATCGAGTTTAGTCCTTTCACAGTAACACAACAGAAACATTTGAAAAGTGGACGAAATCCAGTTCAGACTACTGGAATGCATTCAAGAAAGCTGTTGGAACTGCCTTTATGCTTTATGGAATCCTGTGTGTTCCTACTGTGAACGAAAAGGACGAGCGATGCTAGCTAGCCACATCCGTAGGTAAACATCGAGCACTGTTTCCAACCAGCCTCAAAGACACCCCTCAATGGCACTCAACCCTGGACAGCATTAAGAGAGAGAGAGAGAGAGAGAGAGAGAGAGAGAGAGAGAGAGAGAGAGAGAGAGAGAGAGAGAGAGAGAGAGAGAGAGAGAGAGAGAGAGAGAGAGAGAGAGAGAGAGAGAGAGAGAGAGAGAGAGAGAGAGAGAGAGAGAGAGAGAGAGAGAGAGAGAGAGAGAGAGAGAGAGAGAGAGAGAGAGAGAGAGAGAGAGAGAGCGTTTGCTTGTGTGTTTGCTTGTGTGTTTATTTTTACTTCAACTCCCTGAAAAACCTCAATGACGATTCAGACACACCTCTCTCTGCCATTCAGACACCAGGTTTGCAAACCATCTGCCCACTGCTGTTGTCAGCCAATCATATTCAGCTGACTTCTAAGTTTAGCCAATCTGCTCAGACGCTGCTGCTGTTGGTCCGCCCTACTGTGTGGGTTTGTGTTTCTGTGCCTTCTCTCTTTAACGTCCCATTCTATAGATTTGGATGAAGATTCAGATCTCATAAATTAAAGGTCTCAAATTGCAATGGGAGGAGGTTAAACTGATTCCAAATCTGTGCTAAAGTACCCATCTGGAGCACCATTTTATATGTTGTGCAACGATCAGCGTTCTCACACTCCAGAACTGATCAGATGACTGTAGAGTTTATATTTCTATGAAGAAAAGTGTGTTTATTTGTTTACGTTGATGTATCTCTTTACTGTTTGGTGCCTCTTTAGATTGTGATCTTTTGATTTTAAGACAATCCGAGCGTAGAAGTGAAACTGTGTTACTTACCGATTGCCTCAGAAAATAGATGAATCTCATAACTATCTTCATGCCTGCCAGATATTGTAAACTTGGCTATATGTAGGTATAGTTGGAATATATATATACTGTATGTGTACATATATTCTCTTTATGTGAATGAACTTGTGCTCACTGATTTTGGTGATTTTCCTTTTTTGTAGTCAGTATGACCATTTTGGGTTATACATGTGACTTAGCATTTGCCAGTTCATGATTGTGTTTTGATATGAGAAGAGCTGCTGTTATGACAATGCACTTGGAAAGACATTAGGTGTTCGTTATTTTCCTCAACAGTATTCACAGCAAGGTGTCCTTGGTTCATGCTATGGGGTTATATAAACCTTTTAGTCTCTCACTCAATCGGCACTAACCTCTAAACATGGGCAAAAACCTCTTTCACCACAGCGCAAAGGAAAGGAAGATGAACTATTACATTTAGACATGATGATATGATGACAGACATTTACGATATGTGATTATGGGTCCCTTTAGTATTCATATACACATATTTTGTTTTCCATCTCTTCCATTTTGAATGTAATGTTCATACTAAAGCACTGTTGGTGATTGAAATGACTGCTTGGAGCATGTAGTAGTGGGCGCTGTGTTGGTTTATATTTCCTGCTGCTGATGTGTACAGTATATCACATCAGTATTCCACATCAGTTCCCAATGTGATTGGATAAGGGTCTAATAAGTATATCTGAACATCATATTTATGCTACCAGAATAATTCAAAAGAATCTCGAATATCTTGTTTTTAGGATGGCTGATTATATCGTATTGTACAATAATTTTACTTTGACTTACTGTACCTTTTATTCATAGTAGTATTACAGATAATAAGCTCATTTGAATGTATTTTCAGTCAACCACTGTTTGTACTAACTCTACTATACTATACTATACTATACTCAAGCATACACACAAAAGTAAAGAAAGTAAGCTACATTTCATTTAAATGTTTAATTTATTTAACTTGTACGAACCATTCTAGACAAAGTACTATACTGCATAGTAATGTGTTATACTAACAGTTAATAACTGTAGATGTTCTACAGATTCTGTCATAAATACTGTGGATTTGATTTAACCCAATGATGGATTTTATACTTCATTGTACACTCAGAGAGCAATGCAGCAGGTATAGATAACGTGGGAAATGTACTGTAAAACACACTTCATATACAGTACAAATACAGTATTTGACCTAGGAAGTCAACCCTATCATTATGTATCATGCATTATGACAACTATTATGATATCAATGTTCAGAAGCGACCAGTGTTCAACAGTATGGATCCAGCTCTTGACCCAAGTCTGCGTACACCAGTAGACATATTCCAGCCAACAAGTTGTATTCATCATAGCATTACAGACCGTTCGTGGAATTATTATCAGTCGAAAAATCGGAACCTTTTAACCCGAGAGTAGCAAACAGAACAAATAACTGTGTTGAAAAATCTATTGCAAATCTGTGTTGCTGCCGATAGTACAGTAAATACAGTATGTACAATTAGCAGCCCAACCTGCTACGGTTTGCCTACTGTATCTTTGAGAGTTAGGATACAGATACATGGGGGATACTGTTAAGCATTGTGCTCATTGGTTGTAGCTGTATACCTACTGTTTGGTGGCATATCACTTTTTCAGTGTTTATGTAATTATTTCTGGTACATATCACTTGTTGGCAACCACTGACAGTAATCTTTACTAAATACTCTGATCAGACTAGTGAGTATTATAGGACATAGTGTGCTAAACTGGAGATTGTTGTATATTTAATAAAATAGCTAGTTTTATATAATAGCTAGAGATATTTTGATGAGAATGCATTAGGGAGATATATACTATAGGCAAAATCTACCAAACTCACTTTTTGTGACATATCTTAGGTAATTTCAGTGCAATGTTTTTTTTATGACTATAGGATTGTGGGAGTAGACAAGTAAACATTTTTTTAAGAACCTTTTGTATTCATTTGATGGTTATGCACCATACAAGCAGAAGGATTGATGTGTGACATGTAATGTACAGTATTGGTCGCATCTCAGTTGCGTTTAGGACAAGTACATTATCAAGCTTTCAGCTGGATTAGCATTGTAGTTGGTGATGACATCCTCTGGTCCTCTGGTTTGCTTTATCTACAGGTCTGGTGCATGTGTGAGATGACGACATGTTGATTGATTGGTGTGTGTGGAAAGCGAGACCGGCAGAGTAAGGGATACTATGACTTGTAGTGTGGATGATGCATCTATGTAACATGACATACTAAGAGACAAACAGACCAATAAAACATAAAACAAAAATGATGCCTTGTTTCTTTGTTCTTTCGCCCATAACATGCCACTGGCAAGGAACGCACATCCGCGTCACAGCTTTGAAGTCGCACATTCATTATCATGTTTAGCATTCAAATTTTCTTTATTTACAGAGGTACTGCTAGTTTAGTCACTGAGATTGCTATGGCATCAAACGATTAGCCTATCAGTCCAGCAGCTAAATGTGAAGTCACTGGTGCTAAAATGTTTTAGTTTGTATTTTTTTCACGTCATTTTAAAAGGCTGTGATATAAAAAAAGTTACACTCCCTTCCATTTCTTAACCCTAGTTGGTTTGATAAGCTAGCATTTTTATCAAGCAAAATTATTTAGGCGAACTAGTTATCTTGCTACATCGCTTAATTCAATGAAAGGTAGACCTAGGCCTATAGATTCCTTTGATTTGAAAAAATGGCTTCAAAGTGATTTATTTTTTTAAAGACTTTTTGAAGTCCAGCTGATCAGACCCCCTATTTTCTCTGAAGCACAACTCAAAGAGATTCAACCTCAATGCAAGAAGGCTACCAACCAACAATTTTGGCCAACAACTTTTTTGGCTTAGGCAGGTAGTACAGTATTTGGTAGTAAGCTATATTGTGGAGCATATATGTAGGCTCACATAGCAAATCTACAAAATGTCTCTGTGAGTCATTAATGACATTACAGCCTACATTATGTTTCTGGTAGAGATGGGGCTGAATGTGTCTTTAAAGTGTATGTGTGTACTGTAGCTACACTTTTCGGTTAAATGAATAGAGATATTTGCTCATCCAGCGTATTAAAAACTTCACACACACATCTAACTTCTCTGTGATGTCCCTGTGTTCATTTCATGTGTTGAGGTTTCCCACAAGCCCTTCCACCAGGATTCATGGTGCATCACTGGTTCCCAACGGTGAAAGTACTGACAACAAACACGGCAGAACCTCCCCTTTAAACACTGCTTTTGCCTGCTTCACTGCTAAAAAGCTATTTAATGGCATCGGTGGACAGTATTTAAACTGAGTAGGCCCCATGAACACACACACACACAGCAATGTACCATCCAGGAGTCTACACCAAGGGTTCTAAATCAGATAGCAATGTTAGAGGCTGTTCTGTAGGTTGTAACTTACGTCTGTATTCATGACATGAATCTGTGTCCAAATGATGACATCACACTGTATGTTCCATAACAGGCCATAAAAAACTGGATTAGAGAGACAGTTAGAGATGAGATCATGCTTATAAATAGATTCCTGTGTTTTTGTGTTTGATCTGTTTCATAATCTCTGAGTCAGAGATGCATAGAATCACTCCGGTTAATCTGCCCCTTTAAAAGCAAGGAGATGAAAGGAAAGTTCACACCAGTTCTAGGTGTTCAACGCACCACAATAAAATGACTCATCGACAGCTCCCAAAGTTGCTGGCCCGTCATTTCCCCTGTGTAAGAAGTAAATACAGATCTTTGTACGTCGATGTCTTTCTCAGCAGAAGGGTGGCTGTTGGGACTGACGTGGGGGCCTGCTGAAGTGACAGGCCAGGGGGGGCACGGGGAGGTCTGACACAGGCGTTAGTCTCCTCCTGTTAGCTCCTCAAAGACATGACTGACCTCTCCTATCCTGCAGAATCTGCGTGCGTGTGTGTGTGTGTGTTTTGTGTTGATCTGATTCGTATACACACACATACTGTTTTTACACACACTGTACACACATGTACGTGGCACGCGGGGTTAACTGGGGAAGTCTGGAACCTTCCGAAGATTCCAAACTGATTTTGATGGTCATCATTGAAGTGTTTTTGTCTTAACTACCACAAATACCCCTTGAAGTCCCCCTTGACCTGACCTGTCATATCACTTCACTTGCTCCAGTGTCCCTTTGCATCTCAGCACAAGCACCTACGCGCAAACATGAATACTTACTCATGTACACACACACATACTTGCTCATACACACTCATACACTCACACACACTCACACACTCACACACACACACACACACTCACACACTCACACACACTCACACAGTCTGTGTCTGGAGCAGGAAGCTTTTAATCTGAGAAGGTCAGCAAATTACTAAGAGGGGTTAAGAGTAACCAAATATACAATTAACACATTAATGTCCCACTGCATAAAATGTACCTTGAGCCTTGATGAACTTCTTTCCACACATATATTTACTGTAATTACCACGAAATCAGTGTTTTAAGATTTTTTGTGAGCTATGATTTAAGACGTCTTTCAATGTGACACCTTGACCAAATCTGGTATAAACACATCCCCCGAAAGTCGTTCCACTGGGGACGTGTTAACACTTCTTCCTCAAACCAGGTCAGACTGAGCAGGGCAGAGCACCGCTCCAGAGGAACATCTGAGCAGGATCCTGACGCCCCGTCACCGACTGAGATGCTGTGAAACAGGAGAACCTGTCATGGCTGTGGGTCGCTGCAACCACCGACACATCCCATAGCAGCAGCAGCAGTTCAATAGCAGTTCAGCTGTTTCTGGGATCCATATTTTCAGCCCCAATGGTCAATGTCCACTGCCCTGGGCCCTGCACTATTCACAACCCCACACACATCATGTACATTAATTCCGCTGTTGTGGCCGCACAGTGCGGATCTAGGTCATGCAGTAATTGCCACTTCTTCTTTTTTTTTCCATCTCTTTTTTTTTTTTTTTTTGCCAACGCTTTTAATAATGGCAACATCCTGTCCTACACAATCTGACCTTGACGTCTTTCAGGTGATTTCCAGCGAGCGCATGTGTGCATGTGTGTGTAGGCGTGCGTGCACATGGGTTGTGTGTGTGTGGGTTGTTAACATGGGGTAGGTATAATGAGACACGCGGTGAAAGAGAATAAGCCGCTGTCTATACTTAGTGTTTGCCTGCAGCTATGTGCTCATGAAAGAGAGAGAGAGAGAGTGTGCAGGGGGTGGATGTGGGTGTGCAGGCAGAGCGAGAGAAGGAGGATGACAGAGAAGGGAGGGGAGAGGAGGAGAGGAGCCGGCAGGGGGGGGGGGGGCTTTGTGACGCACGCTGATCCACTCTGCCGCGCGGCCATTGGCTGCGGCCGCTGCCAGTCGCGGTGACAGCGGAGGGAGAAAGGGAGAGGGCGAGAGAGGGAGAGAGGTGCACAGACAACGCTGGGGGAGCAGATTATGAAGCGGAGTTCAGCAGAGGCAGTCTCTCCTGCATTGTCTCGATGGCTGCACACGCATTCCTCCTCCTCCTCCTCCTGTCCCTCACCCTGCTGTCTGCACTCAGCCAGCCAGCGCTCTCCTTCGATCAAGTGCCTGACATCCTCGATAGAAGGTAGTGCGTCCCATTGTGTGAATGTCTATGCGTGTGTGGTGGTGGTGGTGGTGGGGGGGGGGAGATGGTGGTGGGGGGGGGGGGGCGAGAGGCAAGCAGAGATGCTGATGTGTCATGAGGGTCTTTTCTCTCTTTCTTTCTCTCTCTTTCTCTTTCTCTTTCTCTCTCTCGATCCCTCTCTTCCCATTTGTATTCATCGCGATATGTGCGGACATCATCTGAGGCTTCACCTGTCTTTGCTGGGGATTTTGTTTACAGCTGGACGGGGTCTAGATTTGTCCCCTAAGGTGGCATGTGTCAGATATTGGTCATCGATTTTGGGGCTGTTGTTGCTGTACAGTGGTGTCGGTCTGACAGGAAAGAGGTAAATAAGGCCAGGACAATGGGCCTGCGAGAGAGGGACCGAACCTCGCAGTCTGGGAGCAGGTAAACAAGGATGGGACTGTGAGGAGAGGAGGAAAGAGGAGGAGAGAGGAGGAGAGGAGGAGAGAGGAGAGAGGAGGAGAGGAGGAGAGAGGAGGAGAGGAGGAGAGAGGAGGAGAGGAGGAGAGGAGGAGAGAGGAGGAGAGGAGGCCAGGCAATGCCGATTGTCTTTCGGGGTTTTGTTTATTGATGCAGTCGGAGAGAGGGGAGGGAATTCTAGCCAGCCCTGGGCTGCATCATGCACATGCGATCCTGCAGGTCAAATCGAAATGAAATATTCAGCTGGCAAACCAGGTACATCAGCCCAGCGATGGCACAGAGGAGAGAGACAGAGTTTGTCTGGAGATGGAAAGTGCGTGCAAGATGTATCACTCAAACTGTGGATTTTGATTGACCAAGGGCATTACAGTGCTAACTTGAAGCAGTTGATTCAATTCATTTCAGTTGGACTGCAAAACGTACTTAGAAAAGTACCTAGAATATTCTTGTGTTCATTGTGTGGGATGTTGCTGATAGTTATAAAACAAAACAACATGACAGACACTCCAGCCTACCATTCAGTAACACTCTACATTCCGACATGTTCTATGCACGCATGCCTTGGAGATGCTTGTGGAGGCGTCTGTGTATGTACACAAAGCTAAAAAGTTCATTCAGGAATTCTAGGGCTGAGATTTCTGATGATATACAATGGGTTTTCTTCAGTTTTTCTATTTTTAGTACTTTTGATCACAATTCAATTCCCTAGTCCGTGGACAGATATGTGGCCTGCCTTTGCTTTCTCACAATTCACACTTGGTCAAGAAGAGCAGAAGACATCTCAAATGGTCACATCGACTCACTGTCCAAATGCATTTGCTGTCACGTTTATGCAATAAACAGTCCAACAACTCCAACTCAGCAAGATGAAAATGCCTTTACAAAGAACGGGCTCTCATTTCTGATGTCTCCCTTCCTGGGGTAGTACACCCAAGAAAAGGTCAAATGGTTGCCTCACAGTCAGGAAGAGGCATAGAGCTAGCTTGGCTACAGTCATTAGACTGGCGCTGTGGGATGGTGGCCACAGCCACAGTGACTGATGTAGGTTTGTGATGTAGAGTTGTGGTAGGATGTTTATTCAACATGACCATACCATGAGAAAGAGACATGACTGTGTGTCATATACAGAGTGACTAAAATCTTCTATGAACGCAGGGAAGCAGATGGAGGAGCGCGTGAATGAGGCAGACGGAGATCCCTGAGAGGTTTTAACACCTCTAAGGTTAACCTGGAGTCACGCCTCGGGCATTAAAGCCCATGTTTACCTCTCGGTAAACACTTTAGACTTAATCAGAGAACTGATCGACTCTATTATTGGACGCACACACGCACAAAGAATAAGACATCTTGGCATAGATAAGGATTTCGGTTTCCTGTGTCTACCTCGGATTTGAGGGAGAGAATCTGGAGAGGGTGTGTCCCTGTGTAAGATCAAGCAGAATGAGGCAGAGAAGGCTTGTTTACAGTTTGGTGTGCATCACACCTTGCTTAGTGGTGCACAGCAGAGCACTGCGCTGTGTGTGTGTGTGCCATATACTGCATGCACGTAGGGACGAGAGTATGTGTGTGTGTGTGTGAACGCGGCTCTGTTTAGGAGATTGCTTGTACATTGTTGTGTTCGTGTCCTGTGCCACTGTGGTGCGTGGGTGTGTGTGTGTTTTCCCAATCAAGTTGGTGTGCGAGTTTCTTTGTTTTGTTTCCCTGTGTGTGTGTCTCCTGTACATCTCTGTGTGTGCGCCTCTGTGCGTGAGCGAGAGAGAGAGACAGAGAGAGAGAGACAGTGAGACAGAGAGACAGAGAGAGAGAGAGAGAGAGAGAGAGAGAGAGAGAGAGAGAGAGAGAGAGAGAGAGAGGTGAGCCAGGGAGTGGCTCGGGCATGGCTGTGATGATATAAAGGGCTGTTCAGCACCGAGGCACCGTGTGACAGGCTGAGCCAATGACAGGGTTGCAGCAGCCCCGGGTTGCTGACCTCGCTAAACTGGCACAGGAACAAACGGCTGGGCTTAGTTAGCATGCACACACACTCACATGCGCACACACACGCACAAAGATACAAGGCATTTTTCTCTAGCTTATCCCAGCCAGCTGAGGTCTCGGGTTGGGCATGTAGGTGTGTTGTGGTATTGTCCGTTGCGTTGCAGTTTCAGTTTATTTCGGATGTTGCGACAAAGTTTTGGAGGAGCCTAGGGGTTGAAGATTCATTGTGAGAATTGACAATGCTTTAAGATTATGTACAAACAGCATTTTTGATGATGAGGTATTACGATAGTGGACCTACATTTATCTACGTATACGGTTTAGGTTTGGCATGCATCCATGGTTTGTATGTAAGTATTTAAGCTGTAGAAGTATGCTTGGCTGGTTACAAACCTTGTTTTGGATGCACGGATTGCCCAACCAACCAACGGGGTTCTACCCTATTCCTTCCCCAGCCTCCCACGTTCCACAGTATTTATGAGTCATAAACTGTCAATGCATTTCACATTCCTTAAAACATGCCACAGGTTCACTTAGTTAACGACGCTGGGCTAATTTAACATATTGTATTTGGTGTCAATCACTGTTGTAGTGGTCGGATGTTTAGGGACTTGCATTCATAAATATGCATAAGGCTTGTAAATCAAACATGCCGTTCGGACGTCGAGTTTTATTGAAGGTCTGTGTTGTTATACGTCAGTTAATTTCATGTTTGGTGTCTGGGCGGAGGGACAGGTGCAGGTGATAAGTCATACGTGCCAAGCTGCCTTCTTACCCATTACTGCCAGCTGCCAGACTCTGAGAACGCACACACACACACACGTGCATGCTGTACACACACACTCTTGTTAGCGGTCTCACTCAAAGTTCACATCACATCATCCGTGGTATCACTTGGTCATACTAACCCTAACCCTAACCCAGATTATCTCACGGTCATCAAAGTGTCTGGCCGTCCTCTGGTTTGGGAGGATTTACCCAGTACTTGTAATTTGATTTAAAGTGAGGACACAGCAGCTTATTTGCCAGCGTCATTCCAGTGACCTGGTCCTAAGTCAGAATCAAAGCCATTGAGCGGGCAAGAATGAATTACCGGAAGTTTCCCTCCATGATGCAGTTATCACAGAGAGAGTCGGCATGACTGGGTCAAAAGGGGTCAGCACGGCCTCCTCAAGTTTGAGTCTAGTGTGGGTGATGTAAGTAGACATGATAGCACCACCAGATTTTATTCATGCTCATTGTATGAGTTTATACTCTCCAAAGCTGGTTACGGTAATGTCAGAAAGCTGTTTTTCGGGAGCACCATTTTAGTGGCCCTCCAGAGCGTGAGGAAACGACACTGGAAAGTCTACTACTGCAAAGTTTTGCATGTGCAACTTTGAAGGACCTTTTTGGTCCAGGTACAACTACAAACGGAGGTTCACGTATTGTAACAATCTAGCTAGAAGAGACTGATCAATTGAAAGTTCTATCAGTACACAACATTTTTTTTCTCTTAGACTTAGAGTCTGATAGTACAAATAGTCTTTTTAATATGCATTTTGACTTTACTTAGTAATGTGTACAATTTACATTGCAATAATGTTCTAAACTTATACAGTTGATTTTATTTGTCTTTTATCATTATTTTACGTTTCTGAAAAAGACATCCAGCATGTGCCAGGGGAACACCCCAAGCCCATTAGAAAGAGTGACACTTTTGTTTGTAATTTTGCTTAAAGTTTGGGGTTCGTGGCAACGGGGCCACATCGGATCGCCCAATGGGAATCTGACCTTGCTTGGACTGTTGCTTCCTGATTTCTGACGGAATAAAACTGGATTAAAGGGACAAAAGACAAAGGTCACATAAAGCAGAAAGGACATGCTCAGGCCAATTGTTTAACAAGTAATTAATCAATTCCAGTAATGACAGCCCCTATCTCAACTTCAACTATCCTGTAATTCATGACCTTACAGTGATGTCTAATCCCTGTCAATACTTTAGCTTCTCTTTCTTCAAGTGTGACTTCCTAATCCTAATCTTTAAACAGGTGGCCTGGCACTGGTTTACTTAGAATGACCCAGGTGTCTACCAGAGATAACCGCCCCAGACAGGCTGGCTTAGGAAACGCTGGCAACACCTTGCTTGGTCCCTCATAGCAACAACCCTTGTCTACCACCAACTGCCTCTCTGACAATAGAATGCTTGTAAAATACAGTAAAATTCAGTGGCAGTTGATAGCAAACTGACAGATGGAGAGTCTAAGTGGAAAAAAGTAATTGAGACTCGTCTCAGACTCATGATCAATTGACTTCCTTCATGACTTGGACTTGGATATGTCAGATGAAACCCATTTGAAGTACGCATGTTAATTTGTTACTGTACTGCAACACAATCGTGACAGCCCCTGAACATCTTTTCTGTCTTTAACCCTGTCCTGAAACAATGAATGGAATAATTTGGACTGAATTAACTTACTGATTTCATAACTTCTTCTGCAATCTGCCAATGCAATACCACAGGTATTTTTAACTTAATAACACTGAGGTAAAATATAACATTAAAGACTATGGTACTGGAGACAGGATTGGAGACCAAAGACATGAACAAAGGACTGAGACTTGATTTGATCCCAAAAAATTGAGATTTTACTTGTTCTTGCAGAGATAGTGACTTGCGAACATTTTTGCCAGCTGAGGCTAACTGCTACTGAGGCTTCCTGTGAGACACACAGTGGTTTTATGTGTTGCTGTGAAGTTCCTGAATAACTTTAAGACCTGCAAGTTTCCCCAAATGACTACCTTTAAAATAATATCCCAAAACATGTGCCATTGTTGTCCGCAAAATGTCCATGGAACATCATTAGTATTGCTAGTTGTTTGCTGGTCAGTTGTTTGCTGGTAACCTTAACAAGGTTATGTGGGATTAGCATTACTTCCCACACCCACACAACCAGTGTTCCAGTTGAGTCCAATTACACTTGTCAGGTTAGAGTATTTCTGAAGCCTATTGCGGTGCAGCATTGGCGCCTATTTAAACCACCAGAAACAAAACACTGCTACGGAAGCCGACCATGACATGGCCAATAACGGGTTCAAATTCAGGCCACGGAAGTCAGGTTTCAGTCCAAGTCATACGCATACTTATACTGTGTGTATGTGTAAGTGAATGTGTGTGTGTGTGTGCGTAGTCTCATGGTAAGTCCATTGCCACGGCATTATGTCTGATTACACAGTTAAAGGGATCTGTCTAGAATTAGACACCAGGGGTCCGGAAGTCATGAGGCCCACACCGGCCTTCCAAGGGCCAGGGCCAGGGCCAGGGCCAGGGCCAGGGCCAGGGCCAGGGCCAGGGCCAGGGCCAGGGCCAGGGCCAGGGCCAGGGCCAGGGCCAGGGCCAGGGCCAGGGCCAGGGCCAGGGCCAGGGCCAGGGCCCTGACTGACCAACTCGTGACCAACTCGGCCCAGACTGACCAACTCGTTAACATAAGGAAAGCTAATGGATATCTGTCCTTTGTGAATGTCAATCAGACATCCTGGTAGGACTGTATTGAGTCCACAGCATCTGAATCAAAACATGAGCTTTGGAGGCACTTGCATTTGTACATACTGATATCAATAGCAGCAGTGAGGGACATGTGGTTTGGGAGGACAGTGCATGTTTAGTGCTTCAGAGCAATTCGAGCAAACTCCCATGCCTTTGCATTGCTAACATGCTGATATGAGGCAAACAGCAGCGTCTCAGTTGGGGTGGACACAAACACAGTCTGGATGAATGGATGTGTGCAGTGGGAAACATGGTGGGAATGCTACTGTCCAAGATGGCTTGTATAAGAATGAACAATCATCGTCCCCCAGCCAACACAGTTGTACTTTCTAAATCGGGATTCTGTGCAATGGGACTCAATATTGGATGCCTGGATAATGTTCTTAATATTTTTCTTTTTGTATTTATTGTGTGAGAGTGTATATGAAAGTGAGTGTTGTTTTAGAGGCTGCACGAGTAGGTTTCACTGTTTGGTTTTACTGCACAATGACAAATAAAGTCTAATCTAATCTAACCTAACCCTTCGACATGTTTGCTCTTGTTTCTACAGCTCAGAAGTCCCTCATCAGTCAGTGAGAATCAGAACAAGTAAGTCACAACACTTTAAAGTGACAAGAGACCTGATTTAATCAAAACTGTCATGTTAATGCTAATACTGTACAACAGCTGGGGTAGCAGCCCCTGCATGTCCACATCCATATACACGTCTTTAATTGCTACACTGTAACATCTTGGCACTGTTCTTGCTTAGGAAATGTTGTTTAAAACCAGGATTCATGTGTGTTTCAGATCCAGATGGACTGGGTTTGGAAAGTGAAGAAGTTGTTTTGTCCCCTGAAGAGGAAAACCCACTGAGGAGAATACTACAGGTAGAAACCGCCCTGTACCCCTCTCCCTCCTTCCCTGTACCCTCCTTCCCTGTACCCTCCCTCCCTCCCTCCCTCCCTCCCTCCCTCCCTCCCTCCCTCCCTCCCTCCCTCCCTCCCTCCCTCCCTCCCTCCCTCCCTCCCTCCCTCCCTCCCTCCCTCCCTCCCTCCCTCCCTCCCTCCCTCCCTCCCTCCCTCCCTCCCTCCCTCCCTGTACCCCCTCTCCCTCCCTCCCTCCCTCCCTCCCTGTACTACCTCCTCTATGTCTCTTTCTCTTCCTCCTTTCCACTATTCTCTTTTCCTCCTTTCCACCATTCTCTCTTCCTCCTTTCACACTCGACAACACACAGCACAGCTTGTGGTCCCTTGTTCAACAAAAATGTCTCACATTCTAATGTCACATCTCTGCCAATGCTATAGTGTTTCCTTTCCTGTTTGTGACACTGGAAGTGTTTGTTGGATCACAGGCACAAAGCCTGTGAGCTGGTCATCTAAGAATGTGAGGCTGTAACCAGCCAGCGATGCTTCAGCTCTTTGAGGGGCATCACAGTCATGGCCTCATAGTTAGTACAACAGCTCCCTCTAGAGGACAATATATGTGTAAAGCAATACTCTCTACCTATCGCTGAGGAGTTCTGACTGTGCTCCGACAGAAAGTCGCAAAGAGGCAATTTTTCTTTGGGTAACCCATGTCTCTTTTTCTCAATCCCCCCCTTCTCCGGGCCCTCCCTGGCCCTCTCTCTTCCACTGTATCCCTCCACCTCTGGTCCTCCTTCCACATTTGGGTCCCTCCTTCCCTCCCTAACCCCCACCGCCCGCATGTCCTTCCAGCCTTACGGATGGCATCACCAAGGCCAGGACCTGAGCAAGCGGAAGCTCCTCCAGTCCCTCAGCTCCGGGCCCTACTCCCCCCTGAGCGTGGTCTACAATGGCAACACCTGCATCCTGTTTAAGGCCAAGCGGCTGGCCATTCGCTACAAGAACCACACCTTCGTGGACCTGACGGAGAAGACCTTCGGGCCCGGCGCCCCTGTAGACACCAAGGGCTCCATCTGCACCAAGGAAAAGGCAACGTAAGGCACCGTTCTCTTCTCTACCAGACCGAGGGGCACGCAAAAAAGGGACACAGTCAAATCAAACTCACCCCATAGAAATGGATTTGAGTTACTTTTCATTGGAACCAGGCTTGACGATGAAAGCAGAAAAGTAGACTCCTGTGATGTTGCAGAACTGAACCAAAATTATAGATGACAGTAATTGGGGAGGGTTAGTTGGACGGGTCCTTTGGTGTCATTGCAGCTTGTGGGACAGGGCAAATTAGGTGCAACAGGAACTGAACTGGGACCATATTTTGTGATTGTAACTGGCTGCTTAAACAGCACTTTGGTGAATTCTTCTCAGAACAGAATGTGAGGCGCGTTTGTTACTCGGCAGGCAAACTCTGATGGTTGTTTGTTTTGGCAAACAGGCTCTCCCTGAGGTTTGGAGATGTGGAGGACCTACGGGGGCTCGTCATCCGGTACTTGTTTTTCCTCCCTCCTTACTCTCTTCATGGCTCTCCCCGTCAAAATCTTGGTCTTATCTCACAGTTTTACATCTGCTTCTTTGAACTTTATAATTGTTTTACTTAGCCAGATGAAATACTGTATGTGTAGACAATCTTTGAACGTCAGTTTCTCGTAACATAGCATTAAAAACACAATGGAACAGTACTATCCACAATAATACACAATATACAATATGCTCAATATAATGTATGTAGTATATATATTCAAATATAGTGATCAAGTCCTCATGAAAGAAGTTCATGCTATAGTACAAAGTAATGATCCTCTGAACAGGATCACCAGTTGGGAAACATTCCCTAGATGGTGACGTTCAGCAGACATGAATCATGAATAAGCCTGTCCTCCGACGCAGACTCCAGATGTCCAACACCTTCTACGAGTCGGCGGGTCAGAACTGGTTCACCCTCGACAGCGTCCACATCCATTACAACTGGACCCAGGAGGCCACGTTCAACGCCAGCGAAGTGTATGCCCCCGCCACCTCGTCCTACCACTGCCAGCACGTCAGCAGCCTGCACAAGTACGACACCCTGCTGATGCCCAGCTCGCACGGCGACACGTCCGCAAACTGGCACATCACATTCACCGACTTCCAGGTAGGAGAGGATGGTGGTTGTGGTTGCTTGTCTAACAGTACTGTCTGGGTGTGTGTGTGTGTTTGTTTGTTTGTTTGTCTGTTTGGTTGGGTGGTGGTTGGGTAGGAGGTCTTCTTGTCCGTTTGTCTATCTGTCTGTCCACCTACTTCTTTTCCATCTATACATGGAAATAAGAATGTACCTAGCCCCCCCTCGACTTACCCCTGTCACTTCCTCTTTACCTCTCTCCTCCCCGCCGCAGATCCAGGCCTTCAACGTGCAGTCCGACAAGTTCGCCTCGGCCACCGACTGCGCCACTTTCCTGACGCCAGCCATCCTCATGGGCCTGGTGACCTCCCTGATCCTGCTGCTGGTCCTGGCCTACGCCCTACACATGGTGGTGCACCTCAAACACATCGACCGCTACGAGGAACACAAAGCCACGGTCTACTTCCCCCGGAGCCCGGAGGCCGAGTTGCCGGACAAGAACAGCCTCTGAGCTAAGGTGGGAGGACGTGAGAGAGGGCAAGGGGCGAGGAGGGAGAGGAGGGAGAGGAGAAGAGGACGAGGGGAGAGAGAGAGAGAGTGCACATGGGTGAGAGTGGAGAGATGCATCCTGCAGTTTCAGAACGCCTTATCGTGCTTCATGTTTAGCAGGAATTACAGTTTGCCTCCATAGAAGATCAACATATCGAGAGAAAACAAAACAACAACCCATAAATGTCTTATTTGTTTGCACCATCGAAACTGTGCTTGGATCCTTATTTCATACTTCTGTCAACATGCATCAAAGCACGTGACTTTCCGCTTCTGTTAAAGGCCACTGGATTTTACACCCTCTCTCTTGCTCTCGTTCTCTCTCAGAGGAACCCTTGGGGTCTAAGGTCAATGTCAGGGGCCCTGAAGGACTATAGTGTCTACAGATGTTCACCCCAACCAGTGTGTTGCATCACAGGCTTAATCCCACCAACCTTCGTCACATATTGACCTTACATAATCAGGTTTACCATAGTGTACTTTCCTCCACAAGAGCAAAATCATCCATATGAGCAGATTGCGTAGCTGAAAAAGCCTTACATGCTACATGCTATCTCAAGTTGATTTCCGGAGGCAAGTCTTATCCGTGTGACTATTGAGAGATGAGGAAGTGGGACGTTTCTACTCAAAAGATACGTCTGGAATTACACACAAACGTTTGACGAGTCATGGCATAAAAATGCTTTTTGGGGGGGAAACACCCTGGGTTCTGACACCTGGCTGGGGGGAATAGTATCTGCTACTGTGCTTCCAGAGCCTTTTGGTTCTCCCACCTCGCCCTACATACTGCACCCACGGCCGGACTGTGAAATGGCCTTTAAAGGACTGTCCAGACCAGGGGGTCTACTGATTATGGTAGCACAACACTGGTTAGCACAACACTAACTCTCAGCTGAATGAATGGAACTATGCTGCACAAGACTACCCTTCTGAGAGGGTGAAGGAAAGGATGCAGATGTCTGGATTGACTGGAGTGGATGGACATCGAAGGTGATGGATCTGCCAACCACTTTGATGGTTTTTTTGACTGCCAAACTGAAGCTAAACGAGTAGCCATACAGCATGGTACCAGGCTGGGGTGATGGGTAAGGAGTACGTGTTACCGCAGTGTATAGAACAAAAACATCATTTACATTTTTTTTATAAACAGTGTAATCGAAAACTTTAACTATTAGGTACAGGACGTCTATTCTAATCCTCATAACCAGAAGGATATACATCACTGTAGATACTAAAGGTCTATATATGATCATAGTCGTTTACTATCTTTAGATATCGCACAATTACTAAACATAGGATTGGTGGAAATGTTGATGATGCATTCGTTTTTTTTTTACAGTAGTACCATGTTACATTGTCTGTCAATTTGTTTTAAATTGGGCCTGACATGAACTTTAAGAAATTGTCAAGTCAAATTTGAACCGTTTTCACAGTTAAAGAGCCAGAATATATTTGTTCCACCAAATATTCATTTATTCTACTACCCCATGCTAAACAAAGGTACAGGCACTTTTTAAGTCATTTTATTTGAGAAACTTGGAGAAATTTACAACAGCCTCATCAGACCATTGAAGATATGTTGGTATCTGGAAATACTTCAACCTTCTTTCGGAAACGTAAATCTCACTGTACAGTTCATGCAGTGATGAAAAAGCTTGCTGTTCTAAGATGTTGTCACTCCACTGGAGCGATCGACGCACCTCTGTTCCATTTAGTGCATTTGTAAAACAAGGGTGCAGTTATCTGACCCAGATGCCTGCATCTTTTTCTTAACGTGTCACGGCTTTTGCTGTTGTAATTCATTTCTCAAACCCGAATGAAATTACCTAAAAGTGACAGTTCCCTTCTAGAGCATGGCATTGCAATAAAAACCTCCAGAGGGATTTGTTAAAAAACAGACATCTGGCCCTATCCTTTCACTAATGTAACCATACAGGGACGATACTTATGGAATGCCGTTCGTTCACAGGTACATATAGCGGCCATTATATACAACACACCAATCTAGCTGCAGTAACAACATCAGTAAACTCACTAATACAGATTAAAAACACTCAGCATGGCAGTGAATAGATATCTTACATTCGATATGGCAGTTCTGTCAATCTGTAGCAGTGTGAAATGTGTTGTTTGGTCATAAATGTATCCTGCAAATTATGAAATGAGTGGCAGTGGTTTTTCAATTGACCCACTGATGTAGTTTGAACAATAAATGATAATCAAAATAAAAACGTTTTATATTTTCTTTACTCTCAATTGGCCATATCTGGTCTTCAGGAGGAGAACTCGTCGTTTCCTGGAGGTCCAGAATCCCTGCCAGCGTAGCTGCGTCCTCGTCAGACGCAGCAGGCACCGTGTTATCTTGCTGAACACATGGTCTTTCCCCCGCATCCAAAACAGCCCCTCGCTGTGATGGTAGCCTTTCCATTTGACATGATATTTGCCGCAGGTTTCTTGCACTGATTGACACATGCATCCATGGTCACCAAAGATGATATTGTCCTCCATGGCAAACTCAATGTGCTCCTTGTGGTCATCCACCACCCAAACCTTCCCTGTGGCCGCAGCGGACACTTGGTGTGTGTTTTTGAGGTCGGCCTTGCACCGTTCACATCTCGTTGTCAGTGTTGACCTGCTGACCGTATCAAGAGGATGACCTTTTACACACAAGTAGCATGACAAGGCATTGTCATGTCCACAGTGACAATTTTCCCGACGACTTTTAAGATCTCATCTTCCAATGGTTGTGCACCTGTGTCTTCTACTATGTGGAAACTGATCGGTGTAATGGAGTTTAGTACCATCTTGCCTTCATAAAAGGGCAGGAGCTGCTGTGACAGGCTGCAATCCACGACCGTGCAGAACTACACTGGCCTATGGCCTATATACTAGAGGTTATTTTATGGACGCAGAAAAAAATATGGATCACAATATTATATATATAGCTGTCCAGAATGTTGAGAAATTGAAACATCTGCTGCAGAAAGACCCTGCACCACCGCATTTACACTAACCACTTGATAATCACAGGAATCAGTGGAGAAAAATGTGGTGGACTCCTGGATATGTATTTATGAAGATAATCTCTGGGGTTTAATGAGACCCATGAAAACAGGATAGATCATATGATTCTTGTCACGTGAATTTAACTAGTATCCCGCTACAGTCACACTTTGTACACGTTCATGTCACCAGAGATACAAACCAAAAGGATCAACTCTTGAAAAACTCTTGCGGGGAGGGTAAAGAAGGGTACGTGACAGCGAGGAGTGATGCAGTGAGGGAGGAGAGGGAAGAGAGAGAGTAGATGGGAAGACACGGAGATGGGTAAACCACGCCATTTGAATTCGAGGATTCGCTTGGAAAGATGGTCTGCATGGCGTTCGGTGTTACGATGGATGGACGGCAGGGTTGAAGTGGAAGAGGTGGAGCTCTCCTACAGAAAGAGAGAGAGAGGTGGACGTGGGGTTGAGGAGCCTTGAGGAGGAAGTCGTCTAGGTGTGTGGCCTCTCGCCACGGAGACGAGGCAGAGGGGCTTCCTGACGGGCTGTGGGTGTAGCATGTCACGTTGTATCATGTGTGATCCACCCACCGTCTCCTCACTCGAGGTTGAGACGTTTCTGTCCTTGGACAACTGCCACCGCTATTCACAGCTAACCGATCTTCTTGGTCTTGTTCTCTCCTGCCTGGGGTGGCTGCACCGGGAAAGTGGGCCCAGACTGGTCATGAGGGTGGTCTGTCTGACAGGATGTTTTCTGTGTGCACTGGATCGAGGCTGAGATTTGAAAATGTCGGCGTGGACGTGTTTCCTTGTGTGATGCAGGGCAGTATGACAATCTCAATCTGTTCAGTTATTTCACGAACCCATGCGAGCCGCGCTGCTGAACTGCTTTTCACCGCTTTTTCAAACCGTCTCACCGCTTTTTCAAACCGTCACACCGTCTCTCTATCAAACGTTCAGACCCACAGCTTCCTGTATGAGTTCACGTGCTGGCCTATGAATGCCCAGTTGAGATTCACTAAGACCAATAAGGCTAACCACTGGGACTGTTTTCCGATGTTATGCATCACAGACTGGATGGTTGACATTTTATTATTGATTCCATATCATTTATCCAGTGGAGGTTCATCCTGCTCTTTCACATACAAGCAGCACAAGCTTAGAAATGAGGGAGCCCAAACTCAAGAAGGTAGAGGTTCTGACTTTATTCCCAATGGCAGTAGGCTAATGTACAACTGAGGAGAGAACAGACATAGTGGCAGGTAATCACATCACTTAACTCAACAGGTGAAAGCAGTGTCCAATCTAACCAACCAATCCAAATGGCAAGATGGTTAAACTCCGCCCCTTCACTTGACAGTGTTTTTGAAGCATAATAAGACGTGTGTTGTACATGTCTGGCAACTGGGTTCTTTTGTTTCACTGATCATGGAAACTATCAGAAATCAGAAACTAGCATTGCATACAGGTTTTCAACATTAAACACGAGTCTTATCACTGGTGCAATCAGCATGGTGTAATCTACTTAAGACACAATCCTTAGCCTGAGTTATGACTTGTCTTTGAAAAAAAGGAAATATCTGAGCCAGAATTGTAGGTGATGTGGTTCTGTACTCATTCAAAAATAAATGTCTTCATGCACTAGCAAGTCAAGTTTCAGAAGTCACTAGCAGTTAAATTATTCTATAACAGTGTGACAGAATGTAATATAGTTTGATGCCTGGCCTAATACTTCAGAATATGAATTTAGTGAATACACTTACATTTGTAATATTTCACACCAGGAACAAAGTGTTTTGAAGAACACCAGTTCATTACTTTATACTTTATTTTCTCTGTTATGTTTTTTGATTCAAATGCTATATGTGGTTTTAATCTAATTGAACATCAATGAATTCAATTGAATGAGTGGGTTCTATGCAATTCATTAGCACAACTCACAAAATTCAGACAAAATAATGTGCTTCAAATATACTTAAAGGCAGGGTAGGTAAGTGTTGCAAACCTTTGTTTTGAGTTCTAAAGAATTCAACCCAAAATATCCCATCCCCTCCCTTCAAAGCCACTCCCCCAAAATACACGAACGTGCTGCCTAACTACAGCCGGGAGGTAGGTGGAAAGACAGACAAGTAGCCCATATAATTAATTAATACAATTTTACTGTTGAACCTTTAGATGTATTAGGTGCTATCAGGATTTGAAGTTTATTTCAGCAAATGTGACAAAAAGTGCATCACAACAACATTACCAGCCCTGCCTTTAATTGATCCAATTCAACTACAGAAACAACAATAGAAATGGTGGGCGTCAAGGTGGGTTGATTTCACAATGAATGACCCAAACATATTTACACAAACCCTCTTCTTGGCCCAGAAAATGCAGCATACGTAAAACTCCCACCTTGTTCAGACTACGGTAGTCATACCATCTCTATGATTACATAATTTAAAGTGAAGACAAAATATCCGAAGGACTTTGAGATGTTGAAATTACTATTTTTATGATGTCTTATTTGTCCCATTAAGCCACAACCTATTGTTTTAACATTTCTAACGGTCTAATTATTATGCAAAGCCAGAACTGCTTGATATGCAAACGCACACCTTGCATACAGTAATAAGCCTCTGTCCTATGAACTGTATGGCTTTCAGTAATGGATACAATAATGAATTTCCATCCTTAAAATGCAGCAATTTAAACACTAGAAAAACCTGTTCTACTGATCTCTCACAGTGTAATCATTCACAATCACTCTACTCATTCTCTGCAAACATATCCTGCCCTCACGTCTGGTGATCAATACAGAAATATTGCTATGGTTTTCATGATAGGGAAAAAGAACCAACCGGACTGTATCAAACCTGCACACTTGATATCTAGAGGTCAAGGGATCATCTCCACACATGCTGCATACTCTCTCACTGTCTGGAGCTCCAGAAGTCTCAGGCACAGACTGTCGGAGGACAAACATATCCTACTCTAAATCCAGGCAATGGTCTTCTTCTCATCCTCTTAGTCACATATTTTCTTGACACAGGATAGCCATGTGGTCTGCGAGACATTTGCTTGGGGTTTCCTGGGTCTTCATTCCTACATTGTTTTGTTGAGACAGTGTTTACCAGTGACAGGCAGGTTAAGAGCTTTCGCTCAAATAAATACATAGCTACAACCAGGTACGCATTTGAAATCTTTGTAGAGCAACCAACCTACTGAGCGACCTTTACTACAGGGCAAATAGTGCTGGGAGTTGACCTTTTTCCATTTTATAATTGTCAGTCAGAACCATTCCCCTTCTCATTGTCCCAAAGTGCAGACAGTTCTACTTCTATACCCCTCCTGTATGGACCATACAGGTACATGCATTCTTACAGTGGACAGTAATGGAGATGGATAAGTTGGCATTTGTCTGTGTGAACTTGGCCAAGCAAATGAGGTGACTGAGATGATATAATGACGGAGATTTTTGTTGGCTTACATATATGAAATGCAAGTCTTATTTCCAGTTTCACTGATGCCCAATTATTAAATGAGACATCAAGACCACATTCGCAACACGACGCTACCCATTAGTCCTGAGCTTAAGGAATGTGCAATACGGCCATGTTTCCCATGGTGCCACGGGACCACCAACAGTTAAACGGAGAACAGGATCCTGGGATATGTGATCCCAGGATGCATCACGTATGTGACACGTGATGATCAATTGCCTCAAACTAATTCAAGTTTAAGGTATGGTGAAATACTTGGTGTCATATATTTAGAACACGTCTATTTTGGAATATTTCTAAGTAGGTAGAGGTGGGGGAGGGGGTGTACTTTTGAGTATCTAAAGAGGTAAAACTGGTGCAAAGAGTACAAAGAATCTCATTGAATTTGTGATAACACTTTATTTGAATAGTCCATTTGTAGATGATCTACACATTACTATATGTTCAATCAACGATCGACAAATGTTAAATCACTATCAACTATACCTCACCTACACCCTAACCAATTAGGAAATTGACATAACCAACTGGAATTTAGTTTCTCATCAAGTTTGATCATCTACAGATGAAGTGTTACCAAATTTGTGCACAAGTTGTCTTGTATGTCTCCTATGTAATGCAAGATTCCCACCAAAAAAGTGACCACTTTTTACACACTTATGACAACATCTTACCCATGAAACCAACCACCTGCCCCGAGCAGTGTAGCCTCCCTTATGTTGTCTAGTCAAGGGCACTGGTCCATCTCATTTTACACCAGTGGTCCAGCCCTTTATGAGAAAGCCCAGTCAACATGCAGCGGTTCCAGAACTTCCGACCCATCTCCCGTCTCAGCTTTCTACCCTCTCTGAATCAAAACGAGAATTTTCCGTCAGGTTTCAGACTTCGTCCTTAGCATGGAGTCTGCAATCCTGTCAAGTGAACTACAGCTGTGACTCTGGGATGGGTGATGTTTTAATCATGCTGGATCTCAATGCTCAATGGGGGGTTGGCATCCTACTCAGAAGTACTTTTCTGACGAGAACAGGAAGTTCTCCTCTTCTTCTGTACTTTTATTTCTCGTTATGCTACCCATCAGGTCATTTTCTGGAAAAAGTTTTCCTATTACTGGGCTGATAATACACAAATGTACCTTCCATTGAGACAATGTCATCGAACTTGACAATCCCTCTTTGAATGCCTTAAGGACTTCAAGGATGATATATCTAACTTTCTCCGCACCTCTAAGTCTTCAAGATCTACAGACCATATATTTTGCCAACTGCCTTCTGCTTGAGGCCTTTCCCTGCATTACTGACACATTCCATCTCAAGACTCTTCTCCATGGCCATGTCTGTCATGTCTTTCCATGTGTTTATGATCCAGAGGCCATTTTCTGTTTACAGTAGAATCTTGCAAGATATAGCACACATACAAAACACACATACTCAGATTCAGCTTCTTTATATATCATTTTTCATGTGGAAATGCTACAGTTACCAACAAAACAAACTTCAAGTCAAGGCAGAACAGGAAGGGGCAGTCAGGGATGGAGCAGGTAGGTTATTTGACCCCTTATCAGACAGACCCATGCTACATCTGTAGTGTGCTGACCATGGGAGTCAACATTTCAATTGTTATACTGCCTGTAGTGGAGATCTCTACAGAATCTGATCCTGGAATGCCGTAATGCATTTTTGTTTTGTTTTGCTGTGGTTTGTGTACAGTGCTCTTTTGTGCATTTGTCTGTTGTGGAGAGGTGTGTACACCTTCTCCAAAGTGCATACTTGTTCCCTTAAGTAAAGGAAACTCCAGTAGCTTCAGGGGTTGTTACTGTTTACTTCTGGGGTACATGTGTACCCCATTCTGCCTGAGTGACTAATGAGGAAATACATAACAGCCACCCTTAGCTATAAAGGGCCATAAGGTGCAAAGGTTTCTTAAACTTCATCGATAGCAAGACTGCACACGGTCATATTCAAGTGTTTATGTATGTATTTGAGAGAGCGAGATAGAGGTAAGGGTGTGAGGAGAGACATGCTATGCAATGGATTATATACTAGGCAATGGATAATGCGTTGCCATGGTGATGAACGTAGGGTTGGTCGACATTGTAAAAGGAGCGACAGTTGGGTTTTCTTTCAACACTATTTCAATTTTAGGAATATTGACCGAACCAACTGGCAACGTATAGACCCTTATACGAACCCACTTCCTCCATGGCTGTGTATTTCTGAGGGGGGTATATGTGTTGGGAGCAGGAAGTGGTAAAGGGTCAGTAAGTTCAGGCTCGTTGTGACATGACAAAACAGAGTTCTACAGCTCAGTCTCTTAGGTGCAACAACAATCCAATGAGAAAGAAAGAGAGAATCACTTTCCTCCTACTTGGTAGCATCCACAGCATCCTGAGGAGTGCCGAGTGGAGCACCCCATCCCGCTCCGTCCACCTGCGCACATTAACTGACACGGAAAAGTGCAAGTCCTGTTCAAACTCCACTCACCCCGAACACGCGCTAAACACTGCCCTCTTACAGGTAGTGGCAGTTTGGAAGACGTTCTTTCCCCTTCTTTTATCACTTCATGTTCCTCTTCTCCTTTTTCACCGTCCTCAGTCTGGATTGTGCACTGTTTTGATCTGGAGAGAGTGCTTCTCAGTCTTGGTTTTGGGTTGTTTTTTTGTTCTGTTATGTGTTCTCCTTTATTCTATGTGTGTGTGTCTGTCTATGTCAGGGCGTGTGTGTGTTTTGTCTCCTTTGGTGTGTGTGTGGCAGGGTTGGGGTGTGCAACGGCTCTGTGCGTCAATTATCCGCACCCCAACGCTCCCGCTAAAACAACACACTCTGCCTTCGACCCCTTCCCGTGGCTGAGAGAGAGAGAGAGAAACAGAGAGACAGAGATGACTAAATAATTCACAGGAAATACATTCACAACAGCACCTTTTGCTCATTAGTCACTCTGAAAATCCAACCAAAATCAAATTCAAATCAAACTCAAACCAATAGCGGGTGTTTTAACTATTTCCTCATTATATTAACTGCAATAATTACTTACCGGCACCTTATCAGACAGAAATAACTCAGAACTCATCATGTCCAAGGTCATTGTTAAAAACCCATGCAAAATGTAGAAAACACACAGCATCACTCCTCACAAAGACTTACAAGTCTACTAGAGGGGTTACATCTCCCTCTGCAGGAACCTAAACAGAACTGAACATAAACATGAAACAATTTCACTGTCCTCTGTTTACTGAGTCCTGTCATACATGTCCCAAAATGTCTCCTGAATGTCCTTTCACCCACCAGGGAATTACAAACACCCAGTGGCTTCGGAGGAGGAGAAGAAAGCAAAAGTGAGGACAGTGCGTGAGAACATACACGGCAACAAGGATGGGAGGGGCAGCGACATCTCCGGAAGGGACATGAAAGTGAAATGGAATAATACAAGACAAGGTGAGAGAAGGAGAGAACGAAACACGTGGAACTGAAGCAAAACTAACTGAGTGAGTGAGGGGGTGTGTGTACGTGGACAAACATTGATCGAGTTCAGGATGGAAGCTGAAAACTTCAAGGGGGAAAAACAACGAGGCAGACACGAGGCAGGAGTGCCAGAGACAGAGGGAAGGGAGAGAGAGGAGAGGCTATCGACTGCAGATTGAAAGAGAGGAGCGTATTTACCAGAATGGTAGGGGCCACTCAGCCAGTAGAAGGGGAGGACGGGGCATGACTCTGTGCCCTGGGATTGGATCCTTCTCTCTGGAAGTACTGCGAGGGGGCGGAGCCTAGCTTAAGAGCCCCTGCTTTAGGGCGGAGGGCAGTTTGGTGTTGTGGGGGTGGAGGTGTTTTCAGGGGTTGGGGGGGGGCACACAAAGTAAGAAAGGATTGAGGCAGAAGAGGACAGGGAACGAGAGAGATAGGGAGAGTGGTTGGGGTGAGGGAGAAAGTCAGAGAGAGAAAGCCATGTACAGAGAAACGGACAGTAAGACAGACTGAAGCCCTGACTGGACTCTACAGAGGCAGACGTCGATGTGTAGCTTGGTTCACACTAGCCTCTACACATGCTTCCTCACTAAGTACTCGTTAAGCCTGTAAAATCCACAGCATTTAGCCTAGAAAGTAGGGCACAGTGGTGTACATTGGCTGGCATTACTTGTTAATGTTTATAAACAAACACAAATGCACAACTATTCACTAAATGGATTTTATTGACCTACAGTAGGTATCAGATTTTATCACAAAACAGTTCAGAGTCAAGCACACTTAGAGAAGTCAAAAAGCAACAGCTATTGTGATTATTTAAATTAACCACATTCAGGTGTTACTACACTGCCAGTAGAAATACTGGGGTTACTGTATTCAAAGTCAAGATCTGGTTATGGAACTTTCCAGACTTCACTTCCATGACTGAAGGGTGGTACTGGCTACACATTGCAGTTCCAGTAGCCTTACCCCTGTTGACAACTCATGGACTTGCTTATGTGAACACAAACTCTCACGCCAACTACAGTTAGTCAGAGTAACCCAGGGGTGTGTGAGAAGCAGACACAGTTCAGTGAAAGGACACACACTTAAAAGGACGAGTGCTTGACGAGACTACACAGAGGCAGAAGAGATACAGGAAGCGAGATGAAAGAGGTGGCAACTGACAATACTGCAGAAGAAGAGTCGGAAAATGGAGAGTGACCGTGAGCACACCCTTCACCCTTCAGGGACTGTTTTTCTTCGCTTGGTTCTCTATTCTGAACCCCAAAGAAGAAGAAACAAAACATCGACATATTCTACCCCTACACAGCCGCCTAGCGCTCACTAACCCCAGCATGGCTCACCTGTCTCGGTGAAGCCTGAACCCCTCTTTCCTGGATCTCTTTGGAGATGGATGTCCTTCACTGCGAAAATGGACGAAGCTGAAAAAGAAATGAAGAAGTCAATCTCCTGCAGTATACCAATTCAGGATGCTACAGAACAATCTCTTCTTGAAAGCAAGAAACCACGATCAACCATAGTCATTTCTATGGTCTGATATCTATATTGCTCTGTTTGAGTCATAGGTCATTAGTTTCTCTGGGTCTGCAGTTGGACATCATTGATATACATGAAAGTGCAGTTACTATAGTGTTTTCCTACACGTTGGGTCACCCTGAAGCCAAGCACTCTATGAATCCAAGGAATAGAGTTCCCAGAGTTACATAATGGATATACTCAGACGTACATTGTGTGGTCACATTGGGCTTTTAGCCGATGCGGGCCCTTGCTAAAGATTTGTCTTTGGGAGACAGAGTAAAGAATTACAGGCTAATGTGCTTACAGTAAAAAAAAAGGTTAAAATATGTAAGCAGCAGAGCACCCACTTTAGGAGACAGATCCACCAAATAATAAGAATTCTTTCATCTAGCAGACGCTTTTATGGAAAGTTTCAGCAGTAAAAGGGGGTCTAAACCTGCAGTAAAGCACTCTAAACACAGAGCTATACCCACCCTAAACCTGAAAATGCATAACAAGAATACAAGAGTATTATGTTCAGTGTAAACAACTTGAAACATCCCACTAAACGAAGGCTTGGGCAGCATGCTTGCAGGATACTGAAAACGTGCACTAAAGAGAGTATACAATGTTTCAGAGAAACCCAGTCCCAACCTGTTGAAACCCAAGAAAACCAAAAGAAGACAAGGTTTTTATCTGCGGTCCAATAACTGTTTTGTGTACAGCAGAGAGTACGCAGAGACTTCTTTGTGAAGGGTGTGGCAAATATATTTTTCCTAAGCCCACAACAAAGTATACCAAGGAGTTGACACAGGGGACCAAGGACTTTTAATTAAACAAGACAGGATAACACAAACCCCTGTTTTATGTAACTTTCCAGTTCAGGAAAACAATTTTCCCGCTACCATGCGCTGATGTGTAGGCAGACCAAGCACAACAAAAGCTACTGTGGTTTCGTCCTGGGAAAGAAGTTTACTCCCAATCAGGGAACCTGAATTCAACCCCCGATAAATTGAAACAAACTAAAAAAAGAATCCCAGTAGCAGGGTGAACTAAAGCTTTAAGGTACATGGTGGGGTGTTGTTGCTATGGTTAAATCGAGATGAAGTCTGTGGTGATGGTGGATGTGGGGAGTGAGGTGGATCAACTCACTGTCAGCCAGTGTTTGAACCTGCTCCCCCAGACTCTTGAAGTAGGGGTGTCGGAGCGCGTCCTCTGCCGTCACACGCTTCTTCGCTTCAAACTGTAGGAATGGAGACAGAGAGGGAGGTGAGCAGATATTCCATCGAGATCTGGAAGGTTGGACGCCTTCGATTGGTTCTTTACCTGAAGTAGCAAGGAGAGCAGGTCATGGCCGTCACTGTCTATCCTGTGAGAGAATACGAGTGAATCAGGCGTGTTAGCGTGGCTGTTTAACACAAAAGGAAATGTTACTCCGAGTTCGGAATTGCGTTCATTGGAGTTTACGTGACAGAGACCTAGACCTACAGAGCTGGTCATAGCATGAAAATCGGACATAGCTGGTGGAACTGTTTCACGGCTATTGGATTGTATGGCCAAATTAGATTTTTACATCCAACGTACAATTTGAATTTCTACGATACATCATTGGATGGAGTGGCTTGCCCAATGTCTGGTGTAACATGAGGAATTCAGTTGTTGTAGCTGCAGTGTGTATGTAGCGAGGAATTCAGTTGTTGTAGCTGCAGTGTGTGTGTAGCAGGCTCGCTGCAGTCAGAGCTTCAAAGCTTAACATGTCACAGGATAACCACAGGCCCGTAGTAGCAGGCAGACAAATGCTCCAAGCAAATCAGACATCAAAACGCAGAAGGCACTCCGCGACCAAACGTGCATTAGCATGCACGCTTGTGCCTCACGATACAATACAACTCTCACACACAGACCTGGGTGCGTGGTTGACGAGAGGCTCTGCACGATACCGAGGGAATTTGTGGGTCTTAAACTCTTCACTGGTCGTGATGCCAGGCCAGGTTTCCTCTGTAGGTGTACCTGAGAGAGGGAAACTATGCTTGCTCAAAGGAACTAGAACATCTGCAGACATGTGTTGCATTTATGATATGAATATAGCTACAAGCATCCCAATTATGATTATCTTCACACCCAACTATTGAAGACCGAAAATAGAGAAAATGAAAAACATATTTTTGACACATCAAGCGCACTCCGCTCCCTAAACCACATCGGATTCCTCAAGGGAAGAAAAGAAGGAGAACTAACAGAGAAAGAAATGCACGCCGGAGAGAGACAGAGAGACAGACAGATATATAAAGAGAGTGAGAAACAGAGAGAGACAGAAGTTAATGAAAAATGATTCCGCTTCTACACGCACACACACCAAAAGGGATGAAATCTTACCTAGTATGCGGAATATGAGATGCAGTTCATCCTCCACCGTGGAGCCAGGGAAGAGAGGTCTTCCTGTGATCATCTCATAGAATATGCAGCCCACACCCCTACACAAACCACACAGTCAGTGTGTGTCAGAATCCAAAAATCTCAACGATTTGGTATTATCTTTCTTTCTCGGGCGCAACAAATTTGCTTTTCATCTTGAGTAGGGGACAAACACGCAGTAGGCCAGTGACAGAAGCAGTAGACAAAACTCTGCACCTTATCTGACTCACATACAGGGGAAGCTCTCATAGGCTTTGAACATGCTTGTGTTTGTTGGGTGAAGAACAACATATAGGACTAATACAAGTATCAAAGCTGTATGCTGGAAAACTTTGTTAATGAGTTGGTACAAGTCATAGGTGCTCCTTTACATTTTCTGTATTTTAAACATATATATAACACCGTTTTTTTGCTGTGCTTTGTATTTAAATCATTAAAATGCCGTAGTTGGATTGAAGCACAATAGCCTAATCATCTACTCTGCCACGCTTATGGAGACAGCTTGGCACAGGACATGGGGTCCGGCACAAGATCGCTGACAAGTTCAACTTTGAATCCACGAAACCCATGGAAAAGAGGACAACGTGCAGAGTGGGAGGTGTAGGACTTGTCCCCTGGTGAGAGGGAGGATGAGAGAGTACAACCGTGCCTTCAGGGATAGGAGAGAGAGAAAGAGAGAGAGAGAGAGGGGGAGAGAGAGAGAGAGAGAGAGAGAGAGAGAGAGAGAGAGAGAGAGAGAGAGAGAGAGAGGGAGAGAGCGAGAGAGCGAGAGAGAGAGAGAGAGAGAGAGAGAGAGAGAGAGAGAGAGAAAGAGAGAGAGAGAGAGAGAGAGAGAAAGAGAGAGTGAGAGAAGGGAGTGCCTCTGTAGAGTATGTGTGTATATTTAGATACTAGAGCACTTTGAAAGACAAGAGATGAAAGCCACAGAGCCAGGGGCCTTGAGAGAAGCACATTAGTCAAGACTAAGAGAGGTCTGAGGGAATGGGATTGTATGTGCACCCACCACATGTCAATGGGTGTAGAGTACTCTGTTGAGCCCAGCAGGACATCGGGGGGGCGGTACCATAGAGTCACCACCTCATTGGAGTAGGTCTTAGTGGGGACAGACTTGGCCCGGGCCAGACCTGGGTCAAACACACCACACAAACAATTTGGACATTAACACGGTTTGAACATGTATTCTACTGGCTGAATTATGTTTTTTTTTTCATGTGAACTGGCATACACGTCAACACAAAAAAGGACGTTATTAAGTGAAAGTTGGCCCTTAACCATAATAAACATGACAATTAAAATAATTCATGAAATAATGTAGATTATTCAATGACACATTGAGGTATGTAAGTGTATACAATATGTGGTACATGTGCAGTATGTTATTAGTATCGGTGGACATAAAGCACATCATTTCATATCTAATAACCAAGCAGTAGCGCAGACTATTAAGATCCTGCAAGGAACATGCATACTGTAACTGCGGGAACCAGGCCCAGAGTCTCAGTCTCAGGCAGGTCTGTGATCCTCCCCTGTCATCCCTGCCAGATTCGACACAGCCCAAGAGCTCTCCATCACTACTGACTGCTGCATCTCTGTGGCAGCCTCTCGCTCGGCAAGGAACCTGGGCATCGTCCTCGATGACGACCCGGATTTCCGAGAAACACTTTGGTCGCGCCACTCAGACCCGCCACAACTCTCGTTGCAACATGAAGAGGATGTGTCTGTTTCGGACAGAGTTCTCCACGCAACTGCTCATCCTGGGCACAGTTCTCTCCCGTCTTGACAACTTTAACCCCTTCCTCGCTGGCCTACTGCCGTGTGCCATACGCCCTCTCTAGATCCTCCATACTGGAGCCACGTGCCCTAACCTTCAAGCACTTGACAGTTGAAGTGGAGATAGTATCGTCATTCACCGCACCTGGTAGCTGAGATGGGGTTACTCTACAACCCTGTTACTTTATTGGGTTACTGTGCCTGGTGAATACAGTCCATTCCTTGACTGACCACCGAAATACTTCAAATCCTTCATTTTCTTCTGTGTGATAATAGACATGTATTCTTGAAAGATGTATTCTTTTCTAACAAACGCAACAAACGGATACCAATTCAAATCCCCCGTTGACTCCTACCAAAGTCAGCCAGTTTGAGTTCTCCCTTGTCATTGATGAGCAGGTTCTGGGGTTTGAGGTCTCTGTGGAGAACCTTCCTCCGGTGGCAGTAAGCCAAGCCCCGCAACAACTGGAACAGGAAGATCTGATAGCGAAAGAGAGAGACAGAGAGTGCTATCAGCACCATTCATACACATGGTCCACATTGGCGTTTCCAATAAACAAACTCACTTTGACATTGTGTACACTCATGATACTCCCGCAGTCGTCCATGTACTGCTTTAAGTCCTTCTCCTGGAAAGAAAAACACAAGAACAGATGCTGGAAAAAGGAGAGTTGCTACGGTGTACCGTGTACATGGTGATCAGGAAACAGCCAAGCAGATCGTATACAGAACACATGCATTTATGCATTGACTCACCAGGTATTCAAACACCAGTGTTAGGCACTTATCAGTGTGGATGATGTCATGGAGGGTGACTATGTTGGCATGCTTCAAGTCTTTTAACAGAGACACTGGGGGAGCAAGAGAGAGAGAGAGAGAGAGAGAGAGAGAGATTATTATTGTTATAATGTAAATGCTATGATACATATATTACTGTAAAATTTCCTTTCAATAGGGACTGCTTTGGCAATACTGCTCAACCCGAACTGTCATGCCAAAAAAGCATTCTGAACTGAACTGAACTGAGAGAGAGAGAGAGAGAGAGAGAGAGAGAGAGAGAGAGAGACAGAGAGACAGAGAGAGAGAGAGAGAGAGAGAGAAAGAGAGAGAGAGACAGAGAGACAGAGACAGAGAGAGAGATAGAGAAAGAGAGAATGAGAGAGAGAGAGAGAGAGAGAGAGAGAGAGAGAGAGAGAGAACATTACATGAAACCCACGTCAGTATCATTCTGTACAATATCAAACCAGCCTCCTCCACAAACAGAAATGGATTCAGTAGAGTTTTGCAGGTCAGTGGCGTCGCACACACAATCAGTGGACACGAGAGCGTCCAGCTGGTTAGGAGGTCCAGGTTATCAGTGGGCTCTACCTTCGCGGATGGCGGTGCAGGGCGCTCCCTCTTCATGCTCCAATCGGATCTCTTTCAACGCCACCAGGTTATCAGTCAGCTTGCTCCGGCCCTTAAAAACTGTGGCGTAGGTTCCCTACAGAGAGAAGAGAATATTGCCGGTGTGTTCATGGGTGCACGTTTGTGTGTGCGTGTGAGTGATTGCTAGTCCATGTTGTGCAACTGTGATGGTATGCGGTCAGTCTTACCTCTCCAAGTTTATCCAGTTTGATGTAGGTCTCCAGTTTGCCAAAGCCGATTTCAGACTGGCAAAGAGAAGAGATGAGGTCCTGTTACAATAGCAGTCTTGCAACGCTTGTGTCAGTGACAATATTGACACAACATGGCCGATGGTCATTCTTTCTCTGTCCTGTGGGTTGACATTCCCTCACGGTTGGCTCCCTGCCCACAACACAACAGACATCACCTCGTGTTCCAACTCCTTACCTCGCTGTCATATCCTGGTTATGTCACTATGTCTACAGTCACATGTTCAATCCTTCACTCCGTCTGAAACGTTGCACACCTGCAAGTTGTACAAACAGCCTGTGGCCACAGGGTGGCAGTATGATTAAGGCTAATGTCTGTGTATCTACGATTGATACATTTGCGCAATGAGGACTAATTCGTACATACACCCTCTAATGAAGGCAGCTAATTTAAGATGTAATATACTCCCTTCAAACGTAATTGCTACCTTCGAATTAAAGACTTGAGGTTATGATATCTACTAATGAGTACTTCAAAGTATAATGAGTTTGCATTATTGATGGAGCAATTTAACGCGAGAGTGTGTCCCTTTCGCTTCCCATATCTTCTAGAATGTGTCACTTTCACTATATCATCTTGTTCTGGCCGCTTCTCAACCCTCCACTCCTCCGTTGTCATGTGACCACTGTCTTTGCCTTCCCCTAATCGCACCAAGGGGAAGGGTCTCCAGTGACCAAGTTGGCTAATGAAGCGTGTGATCTCTTTAAGGCTCGCCCAGAAGCCAGCGCCACGCGGCCCCCGGACAAGGATGACACACGTGCACACAGACACACCAGGATGGGCATGGATCTATATGTACAGCAGATTTACCAAGGCCCACTTTTATCTGTCACACACACACGTGTACAAAGACAAAGAGCTGAATTGGTTCTTTTTTCCAATGATGTGCTGGTTATCCCACTGCCAAACCTGGCATTTTAAACATAGCTAGTGTACTTATTCAGAATGAGCTGTATTGTGTGTGAGTGTGTGTGCTGTAATCTGAATAAAAATCCCTGTGAGTTAACGCTCGTATACATTGCCATAGGCAAGGATTTCCAATCCAATGCATGCTTAAACAGACAGTCACCCACGGATTGCTACACACACACACATACACATCTCCCTTGTCTGTCAGTGACAGCTGCTGTCAGTTTGTGTCTGGCTTGTTGGGGAGCTGTGGTGCTGTTCATGTTAGAAGACCCTCACTGCACCCCCCCCCCCCCCCCCCCCGACTGCTCCTCAGGGTTATCCCGCTGGGGGGGAAACAAGCCGGCCGTCTCTTCAGAATAGCAGTAGCCTGGCACTGGCCAGACCAATTCGCAAATGCAAATAAAACATGAGCTTGCTGATTCATCTGGGTTCCCGGGCTGGAAGACGGGTATGCGTACACGTGTATCTCTTTTTAGTCGTCCTTCCTCATCGCTCATGTGTTCTCGTGAACCTCCTTCCTTTCCTTCACATGTGTGTGTGGCACGATGGCATAACAAGGCAGAGGGAGGGAGTGAAGCAGAGAACGAGGACAGGTTGGGGACAGAGAAATACTGTTTCTAATGAAAAGGCTGTGCCTCTGGGAGATTGGTGATTCATGTCTCAGTGTTAGTTTATGTGGCCATTCTTGTCAGAGATATACTGTGTAAGGAGAGCCAGAGAGAGAGAGAGAGAGAGAGAGAGAGAGAGAGAGAGAGAGAGAGAGAGAGAGAGAGGGAGGGAGGGAGAGAGAGAGAGAGAGAGAGAGAGAGAGAGAGAGAGAGAGAGAGAGAGAGAGAGAGAGAGAGAGAGAGAGCAGAGGTGAGGAAACCATTTCATTAACCTATGTGGCCACTCTCCTGAGTTACAGATAGTCCATCAACCAATGAACTGTTTGTTTCATGGCACCTGTTTCCTGGGAACCTGCCAATAGCAACATTAAGGGGGCTTTACCGTCCGGAGTTCACAGGTGTTCGAATTCAATCAGATTAACAGTGATATCAATCACTCTTATTAATCATTTAAATGTAGACTATCAGGAAAAAGCAGGTAAACGGACACCTTCATTTGACAGCGAGTTTGGTTGCGCAATCTGGTGAATAGTTACTGTTTCAAGTGTTGTGTAACATTGCATAATGTTGAGACTTGATATGATGCAACATGTCTAATTCATTAAAATCACTGAATCTTACTGGGCAACTCAGTAAATTATTGATGATCCTGGGTCAAAATAATTGGTTTAAAAGTCACATTATGTAAATGTCCATGATTGGTTTTCCTCTTCTTCATCTTCTCTCTTTGTTTAAATTAAATACCAAAAAAGGAATGAAATATGTTGAATTCAAACTATACAGTAGTGTATCCAACCTACAAGTTAATTAGCCTACTACATTTTTGCTGCCTTGGTAAAATGAGAAATATGAACTGGACTGGGCTGGAGGCCAGATGATACGCTAGATGTATGAGAATTATCTAGATGTTTATTCATCATTATCAACTTTCAATTAGTAATCATGTCAACCATGTTGCTTTCTGGTTTTATATCCTTGTATGAAAAGGCAGCAATAGGCCTATGTGTTTTTTTGTAGATAAATGCTTTATTAGTACTTGTGACTTACTATTGTTGACATCAAACTTGAAAGTAGAGTGGTATAAGGGAGGGACATGACTTCTGCTACTCTAGGTAATAGTTCAAGTTTAAGTAAATAGGTTTATTTCTCTATTCTGTTTGCTTTCCATCAAAACATGTTCTATCTCCCTAAGTCGATATTGCCATCTATTTGTCTTTCCTCATTCCTACTTTGTCATTTGTATAATTTATTTTCTTCCCCTACCTCCTCCTCCCTTTTCTCCTCCATTAGATCCTTCATCATTCTCTCTGTCTGTCCGGCTCACATCTCGCTCTCTGTTTCCTTCTGTCAGGTGTCCCAGTGTAACTCTAGGCAGGAGGAGCCCTGAGGAGATGGAGCCCTGAGAAGACGTCAGACTGCTCAATTATAGATACATGGAATCCCAAATAGCTGGATTCACCTGTCAATGAGACCTGAGTCTCAGTATGACTTTCCTGGTCAAATAAAGGTCAAAAATACAACCTACAACCTCCCTCCCCCATCCACAACTGGCAACAAATAATGCCCAAAGGAAAATGCCCTGGTACGACAAAAGGGTTCATGGGCATCTTTCCCTACCCCCGACAAGCCACCCTGCTCTGCATTGTGGGTTGTCGCAGACAACAAATCGGTATTTTTCTTTCAAAAGGCAGCTAACGTTTAAACCGATTCTTGAAGGTGCCCCGAAATACAGTCTGGAGCATCGGAATCATCCTGCTGAACACCCAGTGAGGGAGACAAAGGAAGGAAGCGGTCTGAGAGATAGAATGAAACACTAAGAGAAAAAAGACCGCAGAAAGAGCAAGACACAAAGGGCGAGAAGGAGACACAACGAGCTTCAGAACAATAAGGAGCGTCCTCGTTCTGAAACCAACGAGACACACAGAGAGGTACGAGCAGAGGGGCTGCTTGAACCAGAGTCCAGTTGAAATAGCCAAATGACATCGAAAGAGAGGAGTTGAAATAATATGGTGAGTGCGTATGAGTACTTTAGGAGCTAGTCCGAATAGAAGCTTGGATAACAAGGGGGTCTGATATTGCATATTCATGACAATCTGCCCACCTCCATCCCCTGTTTTTCCCCGCCACAATGTTTCAGGACGGGTTCATAATAGTATACAATGCAAATCAGCCCCCTACTGGGTCAAAGACATAACTGTGTGTGTGTGTGTATCTGTGTGTGTGTGTGTGTGTGTGTGTGTGTTGGCTTCTCATAGTTTTCTCTCTGCCTGCTTCATCCCATGTTCAATAGAAAGAGGGACAATGGCCATAGCCAACCTTTTAAGTTGCAAACAATGACATGGGAGGACCACATCGCTTTTGTTTTGCCACAAAAGTGCACAATAAAAGGTCCTTGCTGTTTTATCAGACATGTAACTGACTCACCAGAGAGGCCCGTCGTAGCCTGCGGCTCATTGGCTTGTCGAAGGGCGGGCTGTTCATAGCAAACTTCTCTAGGTAGCCCTCCGGCAGGCGGATATCAGCAGGGAGAGACAGGCGCTTGTTTATGTCCTGGGTCAGCACATTTAAAAGAAAGAAACATGAAGGGAAGGAAGAGAGACTGTTACGTTTGAGCAAAGAAAAACAAAAAGACTCATAAAAAAAACGGTATCACAGGTTAGCTAGCATTAATAATGTATTGTATACAGCATATTTTACAGGGGCAAACTTCAACATCCTTCTGCTTTCTCCTGACAACAACTTTACACAACACTTTTGGAGATTATATTACAAAAACCTGTTGAGAATTAGTTATGAGATGCAATATATTAGTTCAACCACACAAGAATTTGTTGTTTCGAAGCTGCTAAATGTTTTCAAGTGCTTGTAGTTGATAAGTTGGTTGGACTGATGTCCATGTAGAGGAAACAAATCAACAGAACAAGTCATTTCTTTCTAATGTACTTTCTACTATACTTTGTAAGATGGCTAAACTTCACACAACTTTTAATATACATTTAAGATTATATTTGCAAGATAAGGAAACTTACAAATAGTACAGTGCAGTGTCTGCTGTTAAAGTAACAATAGGTAAATGTTTTGTCCCCTATGTGTAAGCTAATGATGCCCTCTAAGAGTTGTTTAGCAACACAGACAGCTCAGTTTCAGTGGAATGTCAATGTCAAATGTTTGGAGTGGCCCAGCCAGTCATTTATGTTCCAGCAATGCTTTTCCAGCCAATTGCCTTCGGCGCGGCAGAAGTTACTCCTTGGCTTATTTTGTGAAACCTCTGTCTTCGAGTTGGAAGAAAGTGCAGAGGTTCAGACAAGAATTGGGGGCATACCTTTTTTTCAGTATTACCTAGTACAGCTTTAAAATGCGGATAACAGAGCACACAGTGAATATGGAACATACACGGCCTGTCACCCGTTGACCCAGTTACATGGACTATGCTCCTGAACGCCACTCACCCCCTCTTCTGCACTAGGACTTGACGCTCTACCTCACGGTGTGACTGCCCTAGAAGGCGGCCCTGGGTCACTCGTACTGCAGTGTCTTCATATGCTTCCTACCGTGTGATCTAGTCTAAGTGGGGCAGTGTGTACCAGAAGCTCCTCTATCCTTCAAGGGTTCTTCAGGTCTGTAGATCTTCAGCAGTTGAGAAGGGCAACTTTGGATTTGTACATGTATGTGAGTGCTGCGTGACCCTTCAACGGATCCCATGTAAAGAGACGGTTTACACGGCTGAAAGGCTTGTTCATATCCTTTAGGGAAACAATCACAAACTGTCCATAGGCACGTCTCAATTCCCAACACTTTTGTTATTCAGACACTGGTTTTCGATCCGTATTTAGGGGGACGTCTGGTTGAATGAATCTACTCCTGATCGGAAAGTGCTGAACTTCAGTGGAGCGTGCGTCGCTACATTCTGTCTTGGGGGACACAACTACGGAGTGCCAATCACGCCCAGTTACCATAGCAACCGTGGACAGCCTAGCCCCACAGGACATGTGCGTGTGCATGTGTGTATGTGTGCGTGTGTGTGTGTGTGTTTAAACAGATGCGTTGACATCTGTATGGCAAAACATGGTGGAACACATAAGAGCCTTAACCTTAGAAACGGTGACAGCTCAAACCCCAAACGCAAGCTTGCCCACACATGAACAGACACACGCAGGGGCACACGTGTCACCGTGCGTACCGCCGATGCCAGCGAGATCGTGAAACCGTGTGCAAACAATATCAAAATGTAAATTAAAATAAAGGATTCGACATCTAAGTAGGTCGATGTACTACGTGAACGTATAACACTAGTACCACTCTCTGTTTTGACTGCACACATTGTGTTCAACAGTCAAGTGTTTGGAATATAATCCATGGTAATCAGACCCGCACACATGCCCTCATACTCACAATGCAGAACAGCTGTATTAGGTCCTTCATTGTCCTTCTGAACGTTAATCCTCTACACACACATACTCTCACACACACTTGACCAACTGAATCTGCCCGGCCTGCCACATCACTGTCTACTCACCGACTGACAGAACGAGAGAGAAGGAGACAGACACATCAAATGGCAGAATACCCCCACCCCGCGCTCTGAGGAAGAGGGGGATGGAAGGGAAGTGAGGAGAGAGGGTTAGACAGATTCCTGAGGGGCTGAAGGCAGATGGGCAAAGGGGATGGGGGGGGGGGGGTATATGTAGTGGGGGAGAATGGCCGAGAGGAAACTGAATGTTTACTCCCTCCCCCCCTTCCTTTTCTCTGATACTGCATGTCTCCACCACTCTCACTTGCGTGTGCTTCATCTCTTGGCTTGTCGTTGTACTACACGTGATTATTTCTGCCATCAAACATATCTCCCTTCTTCTCTGTCTCTATTCCCCCCTGCCCCTTCTCTTTCTGAGGTACACATGGTCTAAAAGAGCCCAGTCCACTGTTCACGACCACAGAGCAGCCTGTAAGTCCAGAGGCATTTCCTGCAATACTGCTGCTCTCATCACTCTGCAGCTGCCCCCCCCCCCCCCCATCCACACGTACACGTGCACACACACGAAACACACGTTCGCAAAGACTGAACACACAAGCACGACACATACCTCCCACACCTTCCAGATGTAGAGGCGCATACCACACTGCAACACACACACACATACAACTGAGGTTTCAGACGTTCAGTCTAGTAGGTGTGACCCTCCCTCAGCATGGATCATGACATCACACTGTCCCCAGGTACTGTGTCAGCTGCTCTCATCCGTTGCAGGTGGAGGTGTTTGGGTGTGTTGACGCCCGTGTCCCCGGGGCCCTGTACCTCGTTGGAGATGCGTCGGTGGTGGTTGTTCCTCATGCGAACCCTGACTGGGCTCTGGACCTCATCAGAAGACGTCCCAGACGCCTGGTCGCTCTCACCGTCGGAGCCCATCTTCACGTTCTCGTGGACAATACCTGCAAGCACACATCCACGCAACCCGGTGAATGACCCGTTTGTGACACAGTCATTTTCGCTTGTTTCGGCCTGGTCTACCGAGCATTTGATGTGGAGAGTTATATTGCTGTGCGTTTTCGTTCAGTCCCTGGTGTCGTTCCTAATTCAGTTGATGACCCAGCTCTTGTTAGATTTAGGGCTGGTGCGAAAACCTACTTGGTGGTCAAGTATCTCTTCAGGAACATTCCCGGAGCCGTGATATCATGTAAACAGTGCAGGTGTACTGTCATGAAGATGTTTGCAACTCCCCCTCTCTGATGGGGGGGGGGGGGGGGGGGGCACAATTCATCCAGTATCTCAAACAATACAGATACAAAAGGCTTCTTTATTTTTTTTTAATGAACTATAGGACAAAATCTTTTTTTTTTGTTGGCCATAACCAGCATAGTCCTGGTAACTGGTACAAAAATACACTTGAAGGAAATGTTAGGATATGTCTCAAAACTAAAATACAACTGGTTGTCTGTCCCCAACACCAGCTTGTCATATGTAGCAACATGCCTTTCACACAAACACAGTGGTCAATATCTACCTATGTTAGTAGGGCTATGCCCATAACAAAAGAGCATGTACAAAGGCACTAATGCACTAGACTAAATAAAGTATGAGAAATTCGACTTCATGGATGAGCAAAATAGTCGTCGTGATTGCGATGGTCAAGCAATCCATATGACCCTGCATGCAGTGCAAGATCTCCAGTTTCCAACCCCCAACCCTTTCCCCTCCAGAATCCTTCAGATTAATGAACCATGGTGCAACAGACAAGGCTTGATTGCGTTTGTGTGTGTGTGTGTGTGTGGTGGGGGGAGGAAGGGCTCTCTCTCCATCACACTAAGTTTCCTTCATGGTTGGAGTCTCAGACAGCTTTCACAGATGAGGTGGTGTCTGGTGGGGGGTGGGGGAGTTGCGTTGAGATGGGGACAATCAGAGGTATAGGCTGGATGGAAGGTGGCTGAGTCTCTCCTCTCGCCTGGTTTATATTGGTGAGTATTATTACGGATCTGTCTGCAGCAGGTGGGCGTGCTCCAAATGTCTGTGCTACATACTGATAGGCTTACCGTGCAAAAGTTGGAAAACATCTGGGTTCTAATTGGTCATAGCCATTCATACGGACCCAAAGGTGGAGCTTGTCAAATTTTACAAATTTCCGGATGCCATTTTGAAAATGTACGGAATCAAACGCAGTTGTACATACCTAACATTGAAAAGTTACATACAGTTAAAAAATGTACGTATCATAAAACATGTATAATTATTATTAAAAAAATATATACAATAGTGTTTATAATAGTGTGTCCTTTGGCAAGGCACTTCACCCTACTTGCCTCAGGGGGAATGACCCTGTACTTACTGTAAGTCGCTCTGGATAAGCGCGTCTGCTAAATGACTAAATGTAATGTCAATGTAAATGTTTACCAGGAGTACTGTCACTCTCACAACATCTCTTCTCTACCACTTCCAGTCCAGCCACAAGGTGAAGCGAAGGTAAGAGGGAGGCTGAAGGAATGGAAGAATGGATGGATAGAAGGGAAGGGAGAGAAATATAAGCCCCCTAAGTGATTGGAGCAGCACAGAATTCGGTGAGAAAGAAGGAGGGGGTTCATTTCTCAGTCTGTCAGAGATGGAGGAGGGTCATGTTGTGAAGAGACCTCGGAGGCTGATCTGAGGTCATTTTCAAGTGTTCTTACTTATGGGAGAAGGTCTGAACAGGGGGAGGGTGGAGCTTATATGTTTAAAAGGGGGTTAAGGGTAATATCTGTCCTGGTACTATAGAGGGCAATAAGTAAAAAACAGTACAAAACATGCTGTACCTAAACAAAGACGAGACATACACACACCAGCCATAAGGTAGACAAGGATCCGATGACTTAGTCTGAAGAGGACTAAACATCACAAAATGTTGTAAATTATAATCACAAACTGTTTATTGTTTCTAAACATACTGGCACCTTTAGCTGATCCTGTATCTGGCAACAAAGGCTAACATGGGTATATTTGGCCCTATTTTAGTGTCTGGAGCCCCCCCAAAAGTTTCATTAGCCCCCCCAAAATGTTTTAATAAAAATACAAAACATTTTTTTTTTAATATATTTTAAATCGAAATTAGTTAATTTATCTTCCTAAAACCCACTAGAGGACACAATTTAAAAGGATATTTAAAAACAAATATTCTGGGGGAACATGCCCCCAGACTTGCCTAGTTTTGCTGGGTCACAGGAGAAATAATAGGTTTTATCTAGGGGCTCAGCCCCACCAAAAGTGGGAACCTAGATTTGCCCATGAAGGCTAACATGCTCAAAGTTCATTATTCCTTAACTCATTTTGCACTTGATTATGCCACCGTGTCATCCGAAATTTGGTTATGCTAGTTCTATACTTAACATACAACTCATGTAAGCACTCATTGTACCTATAGAGGATTCAGACTCAGTTTGTGTGCACGGCTATGGGTGCAGTCTTTTTCATCTCCATTGTCCTTCATTGGTTGACAAATAAAGGGAGGTAGAATGCTAACAAAACATGTATATAGACATACAGCATGCAGATGCAGTGCAGATATCCTGCTGAGCGCCAGTAAGCTTTGAGTAACACGAGAAATTCTTCACATTGTAGTGTATATGTTTATGTGTGTTAGACAGGGAGGAAGATCTTTTTTTTTTTGTTGGGTTACCTACAAATTGACGGGGGCTTTTTACTCATGACTCAAAGCTATTGTAATGTGAATTGTCATGGATCCAAGCAGCCAGGCAGTCAAACCCTATTATGTTTGTCAGTTTGGCATATTCTGTAATACAATTCTGACAATAAAAGACTTGAACTTGAACTTCTGACCCTCATCTTTGGAAGTATTTTCCTGTTAAAATTCAAGCGATAAAAAATGCAAATTATAAATCAATACCATGATTACAAGTCTTTTTTCCATGTTTGTATGCATTAATTAACAAAATTAACAAACATTACAAAATAAACAAACATTACATAAGAAAATGAAACTTTAAGTAAGGTAATATGCCACTGCTCAAATAGAATGAAATACTTAAATGACATGACATGAGTCAGGTTTAAATAGTAATTTTCCTGTTTGGGTTGTGTGCATCACAAACAAAAAGGAATTGAACATGTAAATGCCAACGACATGGTACATTAGAAGCTTCCTGTATGTCAAACAACCACAATGACGTTCTGGACAATTACAGTATCTGTCTGAAGTGTCTACAGTGCCTAAAAGACTATAGTTGTGGGGAGTTTGTGAAAACCTAATAGAGGTGAAGGCCCTAGCTTCTCCTTTAAAAAAGAATAGAAACGATGGCTCTTAATGACACAGAAGTAACAAATGTCAGTACGCAGAAAACTGTATTGCATCATGTTTTCAGTGCGTCTCAATGCTATTAACTTGATCCCCCTTGAGGTAAATACTTTCCTACCCATGTCAATTGTATATCTTGACATACATGCACATCTGCTGACATAACTGACATATGCTGATTCATTGCCCATTAGCTTAGCAACATCTGCATCAAATGTGAGCATGTGTGTGAGTGAGTGTAGAGAATTAAGGTGCAACATCAGACACATGAACCACATGTAGAATAGAGCCATGATCACATTAGAAACTAACACTCACTGTTTCCACACCGGAGCTGAGTAAGTGACACCAGACCATGAGGAAATGTAACCAGGATATCTCCATACTAAACACACTGTTATGTCACATTGCTGTTATGTCACAACCTTGACAGTCTAAGAAGTCATGATCTCATTTGGTTGAGGAAACACAGAGGTAAAAAGGTTCCAACATGTACTTTCAGTGGCAAATATATTTATATATATATATATATATATTTTTTTTTACAAATACACGTGACAAGGAGTTCTCCTGTCATTGTGCTGGTTTTGTTCAACTCTATAGAACACTAGGGTGTGGGTATGACTTCACAGTTCAAGATATTACAACTCATAATTTGTTAATAGGTGAAAGTTCTGTTTAGCTTGTAAACTATGGTTTCAAACTGATCATTTGCGTCCCCATTCTCATTCACATACAGTGTATTAATTTCAAACGTGAAATGACACACAATGTAAGTCGTATTTCCGAGAAGACATATTCAAGTATGTAGTATTTCATTCATACTGGGATTTAAGTAGTGTGTCTAAGGGCATGTGGACTAGTGAGCATCAATACGGCGGGGAGGGGAGGGGGGAGTACTCACCGATGTGGCTGCCAGGTGGGTAGCAGGTGTCACGCCTGGGGAGCATGCGGAAGGGTGAGAGCCTCTGAGGGGCTCTCCTCTCCCCGATCCTCCCCCTGTCCCCACTCCTCAGGTCCCCTACACTGTCACCCATCTCCACAACACCAGCCTGGGGGCTCCCGGAAGTGTCCATTTCTTTCAGAAAACACTTGAGTCGAGGTTCTCAAAAGCACATTCGAAAACTTCGGGGAAAAAACTCAGACCCGACCAGCGCTCGCTGCCTGCTGGGATGTAGGTCGTCCTCAAACTGCCTCACTACCTCCAGAACAGCGCAGTCCACAGAGAGGAGACGCCACACCTTGCTCAAGTCGCACACACTCCAACCGGGGAGAACTCTTCAACTACTCCAGTGTATCTCATATTACCTTTAGACACGCCCTCCATCTCTTCCCCTCTCTCTCTCTCTCTCTCTCTCTCTCTCTCTCTCTCTCTCTCTCTCTCTCTCTCTCTCTCTCTCTCTCTCTCTCTCTCTCTCTCTCCCTCTATGTCTATCTCTCTCTCGCTCTCTCTCTCTTTCTCTGTGGCTGCTTACAGAAGGTCAAACGCAGTGCGTGTAGGCACGCTGTTGCAGAGGCAGACCCAGACACATTCACAAATGGATCATGTCAGAAAGCATCCATCTGAAAAGCAACAGTACAATGTTTTTTTGTTGTTGGGCTCCCTTTTCTCTGTGTAGCTCCCGCTGTTGTTCACCCTTGTTTCAGTGGCGTTCCCTTGAACAATCAAATCAGCATGCTCGGACTGCTCCGCTCCTCCTCGCCCTGGTCTATAGGCTCCTCCCAGCCCGGTCCACCCTCACGTTCTACACCGTTCTCTGGCTCAGGCTCACTCCCTCACTCTCGTTCCATACTTTTCTCTCTTTCTTTCCATATTGATCTCCCTCACGCGTCCCATACCCTTGTCTTGACCATGTTCTCAGATATGGAAATGAACGTAGTATTAAGTAATACATTGAATGTACATTGCTGTACATTTCTAACAAATACTGTTTGCAATGACATGTGGAGAGAGCTGTTGGGAAACTCAAAAATCCATCTTTATTATTGAAGTTTGCGTGGTACTGGGATGGTGCACATGTTCTAATCCCTAGGGTATGTGGGATATCCAACCCTCCAACCACATTTTCTCTAAAAGCAGTTCTAATCCATGTATGTGCTTGATAATGTAAGCATATTTTACACCAGTACCAAGACTTGATAGCCTCCTACTCAAATCTTTAGCTAAACAGCTTTTGGCAAACACACTTCTAATCCAGTCCCCGTTTGGCTCATCCTAGCCTCCATTCAGTCAGATTAAACAACAAATAAAACATTCCGAGAGAAAACTGAACTTTTTATGGCTGCGGGTGCAAACATGCTGGTGATCTAATCGGTGATTTGTGATGCTGGAAAGCAAGAATCCCTGTGTAAGCTATCAGGAATTTGTCAGCTATCTAACATTACTCAACTTGCATTGCTCAAACCCTACAGGAAAATATAATGGAAAATATGTGGTATTTGCCGGGAATGACTAACTTGTACACTGCACATAGGTCAACGCAAACTCTGAACGTGCTGATTTTACTGACACGCTCTGAAAGAGAGGCTTCAGTGAGTTCAATGCAGAAATAAACGTCTGTTAGGGTTTAATCAGCAAAGGACGTTGGAGTCTAAAAAGTGTTCAGTGCATGAATGAAGTCAGGCAGCCCACCATGTAAAGAGGTGCGGCCATTTTTGGTACAAGCAGACATCCTGTACTTGTAGCCAGATCGGCGTCACTCATCAAAATAGATACTTGCCTTAATGTTTGCAGTGATTATATTTCAGCAGTATGTTCAGTGGCTGCCATCGATTCGTAGAGCAATAGTGAGAGCACTTGCCAACATAGTCAACACGGCATTCTTGTAAAGCAATTTTCTTTAAACTTGGGTTTAATGTTTTCTTAGCCAGCTGGTCTCATATCAGTTAATCTGTGAGAGTGCCAAAGTTATAAAGGCTGTGCCAAAATTCAGATCAGCCACATATTGGTTAGCAGACTCCCCAGAAAGCTGAGGTATTTGAACAACTGCCGACTAAGGAGAAGGCCTTGAGGATCAACAAAACATCTATGAAGATGGTCTTTTCATAGCATGCAGAGGTGCCCCACTGATTGTCTCCACTCGAGACTGTTAATGTTGAAATCTGGAAACCGAGTGTCAAGTCCATTTGAAGACATGTTAATGAAAAGATGAGGACAGCTATGTTAGTGTGACTCTGTGGGCGGACCACTTTCACACACCTTCAGGGATCCCCAAGCACAAAACAAAATCTCCAGACTGAATTACACATTCTCTACCAGAGTCAGGTGTGGGTGGGTCTTGGAACTCTTTCCTGATATTCCCTACAGATCAGATTTTGTGGAACTAAATGTCAACACATTTAGAGATACATAAATAGTCCTGTGTCTTCTGCTACTGTGGTGGGTTCCAGCTTGTTCATTGTTCAGAGAAAGGCAACGGCGGTGCGCTGATTAGATGATGGAAAAAAGCACTTTTCATTTGAAATAGATTTAAAAGAATCCGTAATAGATCAAAAGTGCCAAACTAAAATTGGTTGTATTGGAGGCTTAAATAGAGCTTAAATGTTTCATGGCAACATTGGTCATTTTAAACACGTTGTAGCCTATTACTTAACCCTTAATAGCTCCCAATTTTCCGTGGTGAAAAATATAGTGGCAGGCCACATTAAACAACAGAGAGTCTTTTGCACATAGCTGTCTGCAAGAGAACACTCCCATGCCAATACAGCATAATGATGGGGTTAAGTGCACGCATACTGAACACATGCTGACGCACACAGACTGCAGCATCCTTGATCTTAAAGCTGTTTGAACACCTCTGGATGTATGTGGAGTCAAGGACAAAGGCTCTCCTTCCGTCACCTTCCTCCCTTCATCCATCGCTCTCCACCTCCATTTTCATCCTTCCCTCCCTCTCTCCTCGCAAAGTGGTGACGTGCTGTGCCGCTTCTGCCTCGTCCTTCTCTGCAAAGTCTCACCAATGACTAGCTCTCGTTTACATTGTTTTCTTTCTTCCTGTATGTTTATTCATCCCTTTGAATGACCTAAAGGCAGGCAAAAAAAAATTCTGAAGAGTTTCAAAAATGCTAAACATGAGCGGAGGATTCCGTAAGGCCTTGGCAGCATGCGTGCACACGGGCTGGAGGAGAGGGAGCGTCGAGCCTCTAGTAATTACCTCTAAACCTTTTATCTGTGTCTGAGGAAGCTTATTATTCAATTACTGAGAGACCAGAGGCCCCAAGCTATACTGCTCTTTCTCTCCCTCTAACTACAGTATTTCCCTCGTTTTATTTATATTCGTTTGTTCATATATTCCTGCAATTCCATCCTCCTTTTCCTGTCTAACCCTTCCCAGTTTATCCTGGCCTGGCCCGGCCCAGTTCGGCCCAGTCCTGCTAATGACACCAAACCTAAAAGTGGAATGATGAGAGAAATTCATAAGCATTCCGTTTTTCTTATTAAATGAGATCAAAGAGAGAAACAATGAGAGGGTGGAGGGAAGGGAAGTGGAAGGGAGAAAGAGAGGGTGCAGGGAAGAGGAAGGCACGGTTGGGGTAGAGGAGAGGAGTCGGGGAGGGGGGAGGGGAGATAGTGATGGGAGAGAAATTATATGTACAATATAGGAATGTAGGGCATTCACAGTTTAGGGCAGTCGGCCGCTTTTCCTTGTCTGTGTGATGGGCTTCTAATCCCCAGGAAGGGAGGGTGAAGGGGAGGAAATGGAGAGATAATGTGGAAGCAAAAGACGGGGCAGACTGACAGCTGTCTTGCTATTAGTGTTGCTACAGTAGGTGAGTGAGACGGGCGAGAGCCTATGAGAGTCCCACGAGTCTAAAAGCCCTGTCGCTCCAACCAGTAACCTTAATCAGCATTCATTCACACACATCAACTGTTCTTCAGCCCCTCCCCCTCCCCCAGACAGATGTACTCAGAGAGATGGAAAGTGTGTTTAATTTGAATCAGGAAGGGTTGGAGGGTGAGAGGAGAAAGAGAGAGAGAGAGAGAGAGAGAGAGAGAGAGAGAGAGAGAGAGAGAGAGAGAGAGAGAGAGGGAGAGAGAGAGAGAGAGAGGGAGAGAGGAAGCAGCATGAAAGGGCATGAAGAGTGGGAAGAGAGCGAGAGCCCGTGATAGGGAACGAGAAGGAAAGGAACAGGGGAGAGGGAGGAGAAGGGAGGAGGTGGGCGCGAAGGAGAGGAGGGTAATCTCTTTAGTGCGGTAGAGGAGCAATTGCATCATCATGCTGCTCCATTAAAAGGGGACGTGGCTAGACTGCCGAGTGGGACGCAATGAGTCAGCGAGACCACCAGTGGGGGCACACACACACACCTCCTGGTTCTAAGAGCAACATCACACACCCACCCATCTCAACACTCTCTCTTTAGTTCGAAGGTGAACCTACGTCGAGTCTGCCGGACAACTTGAAAATCCCCTGGAGGAGTGACAAAAGCAGTAGTGCAGTTAAGCAGCACCGCCAGTACAAAGAGCGGGAGCTCATTCCTCATTCTCTGTATTTCTCTCGAGCTCTCCCTTTTCTCTCGCTCTATTTTCCTTAAATCTCTCCCTTGCCTTCCATCCCTCACTCTCTCTCTTTCTCTCTCCCGCTCTCTCTCATTCTCCCCAATGAAGCTCCTTAGCTGGGCCAAGTCTGGTGGCCGACATTTCTCCAGTCTTACAGGCGTTTGGAGACCGAGTACAGTGAGCCAAGTCGTTGTGGAGCAGGTCTTTCTGTAATACCCTGGGCCCAGGTGTCAGGAGAGTCCATTAAGAAGGTGATATTTCCTCTGCCTAAGATGGAAAGCACCCACTCACCTTTCCCCTTTCCGTTCTTCAGACATTCTACGTGGCAGCCCTTTCTCATTTACGCCTACCCTTTTTTTGCCCTCCCCACCCCACCCCGACTCATGCTGCCCCCCCCCCCCCCCCGCTTCTCTCTCTCCGACTTCACCCCCCCCCCCCCCCCCCCGCTTCTCTCTCTCCTACTTCTACTCCCACAGAGAGAAATGAGCTCCCTGGGATTCCTTGGCCCCTAACAAGGGCGGACAGGGCGTGTGTGAGAGTGAGAGTGAGATTTTAAAGACATTAAAGTACACGTTCTACGTAGAATAATATATAATTGTGAATGCTAAAGAATAGCCAGGCAACAGACACCAATGCTGTCCCTCTGTCAAGTCCAAACCTTAACTGATGTGTGCTTGAGTGTGTGTGTGTGAGTGTGTGTTTGTGTGTGTGTGTTTGTTTGTGTGTGTGTTTGTTTGTGTGTGTGCGCGTGTTTGTGTGTGTTCCACCACCAAGGAGAGCTTCTTCATATCCACAAAGACATTAAAGCTCGATGGTCTTAATTAAGAGAGGATGACGCTGACTCCAGACAGAAGATGGGTCTCCGCACCACAGACAGGCCTCAAATGAGAAGAAGGATTGAAACCACTGAGAAAGAGGCAGACATAGGACCGTGCCAGATGCGCAACAAAGGAAGAACCGAGGAACAACATCAACACAAGTCAGTGTTGGTTGCTACCCCCCAAAAAAGCAGCAGTTAAAAGAGGGTCAAGAGGATGGGGTGCAAACCTTTTAAAGGTTGTACTGCAGTGCATAGTTGTCCTGGGCATCTCTGTGCATACGTCCCGTGTGGGCGCACAGAGGGTGGTTACAGGTGAGGGAACATGTTTGTGTGGGCGTGTTCATCGGCATTGTGATTTGTGTGATTGTGTGTGTGTGTGTGTGTGTGTGTGTGTGTGTGTACCGAGAGATCCGGTCCTGTGCAGGCTGAGGTAGGGCCTGTCTCTGTCCAGCCCTCCAGCTTCTCTACGCAGGGCAGTTCGGCCCAGGTGGCCGGCGTACTGACGCAGGAAGGAGGGAGCGCTGTGAGAGGCAGGGGGATGTACAGCGCACACCACCATAGGTTCTGAGAGAGATGGAGGGGAGAGCGAGAGAGGGAAGAGGAGGAGGGAGAGGAGCACCGGGACAGGAGCAGAGGACAGAGGAAAGGAGGAGACACGGGGGAGGACAAAAGAAGGAGGAAAGAGAGGGTCACAGAGAGACCAGAAAGAGAGGTAATAACAGTGTGTCTGATAGCAGATAAAGAACCGTGTCGAGATAGCAGTAATAACTCTGAACGAGAGAGACGGTCAATGTTTGCTATGACTATCAGGCACACGGGCTATGTACACTGGCTGACATAAGCATAAAGGCTACAATAGAGGGGATCGGAGAATAGGAGGAGAGGGGGAGATGATCTGTACAGTAAGAGAGACAATGTGTCCGTAGCTGGTGACGGCAGCTGAGATCAAAGTCCAGAGATAATGACAGAGAAGCACATGTACGTAGACACAGACAGATGGTCAGGCAGACACACCTAGACAGACGGTCGGAAACAGAGAGAAAGAGATGCGGATTCAATTCAAAAAGGGGAATTCCAGTTGTAGCATGCTAGGGGGTAGACACAAGACTAAGAAGTATAGGAATGGAGCAACCTTTGATTGACAAATGCCGATGATGATCTTTGATGTACAACGGGAAGGTGCATGATAGGTGTATGATGCGAGAGATAGTATCATGGAAGCATGAGGGTTCTGTGAAATGCCTGAGGGTTGAGGAAATGAGTGACAAAATGCAGCGAGTCAATAGGCCCTCATCAGCTTAACCGTTCTGTGTAGTTCTCAGCTAAATGAGGCTGCTTGACAACTCGTTACGGTGTTTTGCTGGAAGTGGTGGCAACAGGCACATTTCTTATCTTGTGCCGCCAAAATCTGTGAGTGTCTGTGTCTCCTGGAGCCTTTCCAGGGATCGTCCTTCTATTGTGTGCATGTAGTCCTCCTCTATGTCCCCTAATCCCCCCTATTGTTGTCGCATATTATCTCAAAAACACAGCTGGGCTTAATCATTCGCCGACTCTCAACATGGGACGCAGTACTAAACATGGAGGTCATGGCAAAAACGGTCTCTGAAAGTGTTGATGACAAGCTCCTCTACGTTCAGCTCGCTTTCCAATTAGCGCCTTGGAAAACGTGTGGACCTTTTTCAACAACTTCACCGCTAAAGCTTCGGCGACAGAAATGTCAGACGTGTGAAGGCAGAGAGATGGGTGGCTTGGGGCAAGTAAAGATGGAGATGTACTGGGAATGTAGAGCAGTTGGAAGTTTCCTGTTTCTCCTCACGTCCCCTTTTTGCCCTCCCCTTTCTCTCTGGATTTGAACTCCTGCAACTTCAGTGCTTGCAACAGTATAGAGGATGTTATAAACTGCAGTAGAAGAAAGATGTGAAGGAGAGAAATGGGAAAATCAGGGTGGGGATGGCGAGGATAACATCAACAAGCGAGAACCATGGGAATGGGATTGGAATTGAAACTGTATGGGAATGATTCATGATATTGTTACTAGAAAGAGAATACATCAAGGAAAATTTGAAAATGCATTCTCCTTCAACTGTCGTCATTCAGTGTACCCACAATACTGTTTTGCCAATTTTATACAATATGTTTAATGAATCCTTTGAGCTAATTTAATGAAAATGGCCGAGTCTGTCTAACATCTGGGTACACATCATTACTCTAACACAGCTCTCTGTCCCACTCAACTGTTACCAGCAATTCTTTATTATTCTTTTTTACATGTACACCAATTCAGAAATGAATATTCAAATCTCAAAACTGTAACTGAGATTGTATCTGTTGATATTCTAGCTGTTCAAGATCTTTGGTATTTTGGAAGATCTTTGTCTCTATGAGAGATCAGACCTCCAAATGCTACTGATGGCTGGAATATGAGGGTCTGAAGCAAGGGTTAGAGAACAGCTTGCATGGTAGAGGCAGCTCCTCTTGCTGTTCTGACCTGCGTCATGAGGAGATTCAGACACACACACACACACACAGATGGTTCACACCTCACCCCACATCTAGTCCCCCTCCACCTGGGGATGCTGTGTGTGTGAGGTCTGACATACAGGTCCATGGGCCCCTCGCAACTCTCCTCTCTCAAACAACTATGTTTGTTTCTCACCATTGTCTCTGGAGGCAGATGGCTCATCCAGGGTCATCTGCTCAGCCAGTTCTGAAAGCGATTCGTCAACAGGCCGCGCGCTGCGTAGAGACATGGACAACCTCCGCTTGATGATCTTCATCCTGTCCATCTCACCAACACAGGCTGGGGCCCAGGGGCCTGGAATCACATAGACATCCTCACGTTAACGACCACTATCGTTACTCCTCATTATCAATCATAATCGTGTCATCATTATCAACACAATGGATGCATGACACATGCTGAAAATGCATTGCAGCAAAAAAGTCTAAGTATCCTCACATGCTGTGCTCCCTGCCGAGAGCAAACATTCCATTATGGGGAACATTTGTCAGGTAAATTGATAAAACTGTTACAGTAAATTTATCTCGAACAAAAAAGCATTTTATAAAAATGACACAGCACAGCTGATGTGTGTGATAAAGATCAGTGAGTGTCCTTGTTTAAACACAAATTAACTCTGGTTATTCATTCCCGAGGCGTGTGTATGGACGGAGCCATATCATACTCAACAGAAAGATTCAAGATATGACTTCTGACATGCATTTAAACAGCACTATTGTTTAAATCTGGTCTGCAGTACAGACACACACACCACATCAACCTTTCGTTCATGATGGTAGGGTGACACTGCACTAATGATGTGTTTTTGTGTGCGTGCAGTCATATAGGCAAGAGCACATTAAGAGTCTAAACAGCGTAGGAGCGGATGCATTCATGCAGATCATAATTTTAAGAAATTCTATATAATAAGTAGTAGTAATAGAAAATAAACTTTCTTCTAAAATCCACACAAAGTTAAATGTTCGCCCAATGTACTGTCCTATATCTTCGAGCAATTCACTCAAAAATATAGTTGCAAGCAGCAATGAGGTGGCCAAGCAGTCACATGACCCAGAAAAAACATTTTAGACATCCTCAGACGAGGGAAACGAGTACACACAGCAAGTGTGGTGTGAATCCATCAAAGATTTGAGATACGACCCAACTTCCTGTTTGTTGGCTTAACGGCACATTTTGATTGGCTGCACCAGGCAAACGGTTTCGAAAATCAAAAAAACATGTAAGAACTTTTTTGTGGCTTGGTCTGAAGATATTCTCTGCCAAATTTGGTGAAGATTGGACAACATTTGTAGGAGAAGTAAAGAAAAAAACGTTTTTTTCCGGCCGCATCAATTCGGCTGTTGGCCACCAATAATTTACTTTCAGGGCGAAATAAGTCAAGAGCCATTACTTTGCAGTCCACATATTCTTCCAACGGTTTCAAGGCTGAAAATACAACAGCTCAGAGGAGTTATCCCCAAACTTGTACTGATATTGTAAAGTATACCTTCAATTGGTATGCTTTAACTCATGCAGTTCAACACTCCAGGCCTTTGAAACTGCCTGGACCCTGGTTTAAAGCTTTAAATCAACCACTCTATTGATGTTTGTTGTTGAGGAATGGCATTGCATTCAGGTCAAATGTATTTCTGTGTGCCAGCATGTAAGAGCTTATTTATTGTTGTTTTTGTGTGTCGTTGTTCTGTTCCTCCGGGTTTCTTCCTCTACTGCAAGCCTGAGGGGAGAGGCAGATACGCCAGAATATTTCTGTCTCTGTTCCAGTTACGGCTCCTCATTTGTACCCCTAGGCCACAGGAGCGCCCGCACACACACACACACACACAGTTCCCCTCTCTTTGTGTCCAACCTTAGAATCCTCAACAAAAGCCATTCATCCCTCAGAGTCTTTCAGCTCTATTAGAAACACACTGACCTCACGGTAAATTCAAAACAGAGTGACTCAGTACTCCAATACTTCTCAGAATAGAGGATGGGCTTAATCTAAGAAGAATAACTAATAATCTTAAATTAAGAGCTCTCCTCAAGACTTCTCTAACAGGGGGCTCTGATCTGTTTTATATTGCGGGATAGTGCGGGGGGGTTGAGGGACTTCACGTTAGACCAGTCTCTGGATTTGATCCCCACCCCCCTCATTAGCATGTTCTCCCAGTTCATATGATGAAATGCCAAGGTTGCTGAGTTCATTTCATTCACCGCTCACTTTCTGTCTGTGAGAAAGAATGATTCGTTAATGTTATTTGATGAAGAAACTGAGAGTCTTAATTCATTCTTAGATTCAAGCATTATTAAAGAAGAAAAAATGCTTCACACATGCACATCTGAAAGATTTCAGTCTGAGTCTTATCTGTTTAAATAGCATGAGCAGACAGACCATGCAAATCTTCCGAGGTGGGGGTAAAAACCCTTGGAGGACTTAGCATGGTACAGTACAAGCATGCTAAAACAGATGAATGTCAACAGCAATGCAAATGTCTTATACTGTACTATAATTATAAGTATATACAAGTAAAAATAGTATTATTCACTATAACTTATTGAACAACTTTTAAAAGAGTAAAACTTGCTCTAAATCAATTTGAACTCAGTTTCATAGTGATAGTGTCAGGGTGGAATGGCTCTCAGATCTAAAGTCATCTTCATCAGATGGACTTGGTATCTGAAAGTATTTGGCAAAGGTATGTCAGTGAACCTGAGTAATGAAATGTCTACCAAGCATGTGCAGACTGACCACATGCGTGGTGTGTCTCAACAACAGTGTGTTACTGACACACAGCAACAAAAACACAGGCCAATGCCCAGCAAATCATCAAACACACACTAGTCATCCACATTAGTCATGTTTTAACGACTTGAAGATTACTATGGGATGAACAGTTCAGCTGCATATAACCTCTAGTCAGTCATGGGCAGAGCCCTCCTGCTCTGCAATCTGTTTCATCACCAGCGCTACCGTTGTGATGAGCCAGACACTCCTGCGAATGAAAGACAGGTAGACCACCTGATTTTATTCAGCACGCGACACAACCATTTTTGGGTTGCTTGGTTACAGACCTGGCCTGGAACTGTGGTCTTCACAGGGTGGTGGAGAAGCAGGAACGCTAAGAATTTAAAATCCGCAGCCCTTCTCCGCCTCCTCCGATGCCTCCTCTCTCTCTATCTCTCTCTCTATCTCTCTCTCTCTCTCTCTCTCTCTCTCTCTCTCTCTCTCTCTCTCTCTCTCTCGGAGTTGGCTTTCTCATGCCTGCCATCCTCTACCAGTTCTATCCCATTATTAGAAGAAACACAGATTTAGCTACATGCATGTGAGTGTCAATGATGATCTAAGGATAAAGGGCAGTAATCTCTGTCTGTCTATCTGTCTGTGGCTCGATAATCTTGAGAACAAACCAACGTATAAATGAAGTTGAAATATTTCTGTAGGACTACTGTGTGCAATGATGTGTTTCAAAATAATGATCTGTATAAGTACCATTCTCAGTAAAGTCATGTGTCTAGTGGCTTCAATCATGGTGGAAGTCTTTGTGTAAATAATGCCTGTTATCAATTATTATTGCAAAAGTTTTGTTTTCTATCAGTAAGACAGATCCCTTTAAAGAATACCCCACTTATTGTGGGGTATTCTGTTTGACTCATCTATTGTTTTCCAAAAGAAAGTTCTGATGCTTGTAACCACACCTGCTAAAGGTCAGGAACTGTTTGATCCCAAACACTCATCCAAAAGCACTTACTCTAGAAACCAGCTACACACATGCATAAGAACACACACAACACACACTATACAGACACACACACACACACACACACACACACACACACAGGTCAATGCTCTCTAGACCTGGCACATCATAATAAGCTTGGTTAACCAAGTATCTAAGGCCCAGAAACCTTATTTCATCTTGATTCAATGTCAAATAGCAGTATCTCTCTCATATACGTGCACTCATGGACATACACACACACACACACACACACACACAATTGCAGAATGGAACGGGCACTCAGTGCTATGTTGTTCAGTGCAGCAGCCTAAGGATGCATGAGTAATGAAGAAAGTCTGCCCGACTACAGAATCTATTCCCTATGCCTTCTTGTCCCCCCTCACACACACTCATCCCCTGTATCTATTACCGTCAGCTCCTCATAATCCAGAAGACAAAAGTTAAGGATGAAGACAGAAAAAGTGAGACATGTATAATAGTTGCAAGCATTGGAATTTGAGAGAAAGAAGCATGTTGAAAATATTTAACTGCGGCAATGCACATTCCCAGATAAATGGGGTAATTTACATTGATAAGGGACATCCTTTAAACCATATAGGCTAACCAGAACTGGTTTTGATGGGCCACATTAAAGATGAGCCAAAAACTGTTTAACAAAGAAACCCAATATTAATTGTGTGTGTGTGATAAATGTAGACCTATTGGTTGAATGTCATGCTAAAGTCTTACTACACACATTATGTGAGTTTGCTACAGTGTTTAAGTAGGCTATTTTTCATTTAGTGTTGCAGCTTGTCATATTGCGTTAGGCAGTCACAACAGCTAATAAAAAGTGTCATTAACTATCTATTCCTATTAGCGCTAATTGCGACAAAACATTTGGTAAGAGCTACGTGTAACACAGGTGACAAGCAGGGCATCTTCGCTGCCCTGTGCAATTTAACCCACGGTCTAGAAATCTAGGTTACGCGAATTCTCTTCACCCACGGTGCGCGACATGAGCCAGCACTTCTCATGAGAAATGCGCATTCGAGACAGGACAACCATGGTTAGAACCTGATATGCACGATTATGGGTTTTTGCTCGATGGTCTTGACGACTGGTTAGGCAACGTGTTTCATTAGTGGTCGCTTCCTGTGAATATTATTTTACACGGGACATCCCATATCGAAAGTCTTCATCAATAATGTAGGGGAACCTACTGCTTAACGACACTTTCACAATGCTGTAAAAACATATGTAGATTCGTGTCTTAATGTCCCGGTAAGAGGATAATAGGCTAAGCCTATTTGTTAACATGAAATTCGTTTAGACGAGGCTATAGGCTATCTTCTTGCTCATTGCTGGTCTGCGTCTGTCCCGTTTGCGGACACCCGGTCAAGATCATCACAGATATACATTTATGAAAAATAAGTGTAGCCTTAAACTAATACCTCTTGAAACACGACATTAGGCCTACATTTTTGCTAAATGTTGAAGATATTGCGGAAATAATGCAAAAACATTCCAGCATCTCCGGCCTTTCCCCTCTGTCCCTCCCTCTCTCCCCGTGTTTTCCTGTAGCTATACATCCGGGAGGGGAGAGTCTAGCAGGGCAAAGTAAAGTTATGATGCAGAGATTTTAAATGTTGAAAAGAATACTACTGTATATTGTAGCGTATTTCCATGATGTAAATTGATACAAACCCAAATCATAGGAGTTGCGCTACCTAGGCTATAATACATCGTGGCCCGTACAGTACAGGTTAGTGGGGTAGGCAGGTATAGCGACTGAGATCAAAACTTAATAGCCTATGATCGAAGTAGGTGATAGTAGGCTATAACAATAGGAAGTCGAGAAACATCAATCGTTTTCTTATGTCGAATTTCTCTGTGGATAATGCAGGATGCCAGTTACACCTGCAACGACATGTTCGAACAGTAGCCTAATAAAGCATGAATCCCCGACAATGGTATTCTGTGAAACAGAAGGTTGTCACATTACAAGTCGACTATTATTTCCACACACATAACCTATAGGCTATAACTGCTTTATAGAAGTGGAACTGACCTGGTAAATTATTCGGATGCAAATGACAATATTATGAATTAAATCCTTTAGATTCCGTTAATCCGGCACGATTATCCACTGCGACAAGTTAAATACCGTTGTGGTGGATATCAATAGCCCACAGTTTCGTATGAAATAGGCCTAAGTATTCCCACCAATAGCTATTTATCCAGGGTAAATTGCCGGGCGTCTTCCCAGTTTGATCTCTGGAAACGCGTAATGCTAGGCTACATTTTTGTTCTACATTTAAATAGTTAACAACACACGGTCCCGTTCGGTGATCTGATCTCGGATCGCTCTGGGATCCCAAGAGAAAGCGATAGCGTGATCCCGGAAAACACCGCAAGGGGCGTGTGTGTGTGTATAGGTGACTGGTGGGGGGTAATTAATTAAAGGGATTTTTTTCCAAATATAGCCTATAGCCTACTGCCAAACATCTTCAAAATCCTTCTAAATAATTAATGGATAGAAATATCATCCATAAATTAATTCCTAGTGGAAATATATTGGTAGCCTACCATGTTTTGTTGATGTTTTAGGCCATCCAAATATAATATAGGTAGCCTATACATCAATACTACTCAAATTGATATAAGCAAAAAATGAATTAAACCTACTGTTGCTGGCTCTTGATTTAGGTAACTGTATCTCCATGTGAACATCTATCCTGTGATTTCATAAATAAAGATTGGTGTTCCAAAGGTCAAACGTCAGCCTATCACATGTTCATGCACATTCAGTAGCCTATCTAACGTTTTTTCCTCATTGTGTGATCTTTCAAATTCCATTAGCAATGCTCAAATGGCAGAAAGCAAGAGAAGGCTCACAGAGTTAAGGGGGCACTATTAGACCCACCATGGGGAGATTAAGAGGATAGACATCAGAGGGTTAGTGTAGGGATTACCGTCAGATAACAGCTCTAAAAAGTATATCCACAATGAGATTAAAGGAGACCTATGCAGATTAGTGTGTTTACTGCTCTGTGGTAAGTGACTCCCTCACTGTTCTCTCTGTCTCAGGATAACTTACATTGTACAGTGACATGTGAATGAGGTTGCCATCTTGTGGTAAATGTGATGTATTACCAGAATGGCTGTAAAATACATGATTGAATTTAGCATATCTACATGTTTTGATGGATTCTCTTGTGTTTTCTTGTAGCCTACTTGATTTGTATTACTTTATGTGGGCTTACTAGACCCTGGTCTCAATGGTGATTCATTGTAGTCTCAAATCTAAATTAAGGAAATTACCAACTGATGCCCCTCCTCTGACCTCACTGTTGGGTTCCAATGGGCAGAGCAACTTGCATGGAGTGTTTGTGCAGTGTGTGCACTGGTGAGAAAATCGACCTGTTATTTAGTCAGTCAGTGAGTGATCTCTCTCCTTTAGCTTTTCGTTTTTTTTCAAAGGGAGTAATTAGCATCCACAGTAAAGCTTCTGTTTGTCATGGGAGGAAGATGATATCCTTTTGGTTTAGGAGATTTCAGGTGGTCAACTAAGAGTTGGTGCCACAGTCCAATGGTAGTGTTTGAATATGGTGCTCAATGTGACCAACAAAATACAACCTTTACAAACATTGCAAGAAATCCGATATGCTGGCTGAATGTAGAATCATATTCTCTGCTAAACACAATTACATTAAATAGACGCTCTTATCCAGAGGAACTTACAATAAGTACAGGGACATTCCCCCGAGGCAAGTAGGGAGAAGTGCCTTGCCCACAGACACAACATCATTTTGCACAGCCGGGAATCGAACCAACAACTTTCTGAATTATAGCTTGACTCCCTAACCGCTCAGCCATCTGACTCAGACAAATGTTCTGGTGCTTTGTGTGTATTATTTCCCTCAGAAAGAAACATTAGCTACAGTTATGATTAAAGCTATACAGCTACTGGTAGGTAAGTGTACATTCAAGTTCAAGTCTTTTATTGTCACATGCACAGAACAACACAGGGTAAGACTGGGCACTGAAATTCTTTGGACAAGACAACAAAAAGCAACCTGGCATAACATGACATATAAGTACTCAGAACATAGGTTACACCTATGATAAGCTAACATATAATACAATAAAACTCCTAAATATACAAAATAATAACAATACAGTAAAATAAACCTATAATAAACATAATATCTTCTACTAACCTTATAACCTATACTAACCTAGAGACAAATAGGGTACGATTAGTGCAATATTGCTGATTGTGCAACTAGTAGCTGAAAGTACAACCATTAGCTGAAAGTACAACTAGTAGCTGAAGTGACAGTGTTTAAAGTGACTAGTGTGAGTGTCGACAGTGTATCAATGTCCATATCATTCAGAAGCCTGATGGCCCTTGGATAGAAACTGTTGTCCAGTCTACGTGTGCAAGCCCGAATGCTTCGGTATTGCCTGCCAGAAGGCAACGGGGTAAAAAGACTGAAGGATGGGTGTTAACAGTCTCTTAGGATCCCGCCAGCTTTCCTGAGGCATCGTGTGTGGTAGGTGTCCTGTAGGGCAGGGAGCTTCCTGCCGATGATGAACTAAGCAGACCGGGCCACACTACGTAGGGCCTTGCGGTCCCTGTCTGTGCAGCTCCCATACCACACTGTGATGCAACCAGTCAGAATTCTCTCTATAGTGCATCTGTAGAAGTTAGTGAAGATGCCAAACTTCTTCAGTCTCCTCAAGAAGAAGAGGCGTTTCCGAGCCGCTTTGACCACCTTGTTCGTGTAGGCAGACCAAGTGAGATCATTGCTGATGTTCACCCTGAGGAACCTGAGGCAGCAGACCTTCTCCACTTCAGATCCGTTGATGTGTATGCTCTTCCTCATAACGCCTCCTATAGACCACAATCTTCTCCTTAGCCTTGCTGACGTTGAGAGAGATGTCTCGTTTTGCAGTGGCTTAAAGTGTCGCTAAAAAGATCATCAGAGTCATTAGATATATTATCAAATGAATGGCCAAAGGCCAGAAGGCTGACATTTTGTCAAGATAAAGTTTCAAATGAATGTTTAAAACATGAACGTTTTAAACTCGCCGGGTGTATTTAAGGTACTCGCAAAGAGTCTCATGCTCTAATACCAGAGCTATCCAGGATTACCATGTAGTATCCAGAGGCATTCTCATAAGGGACCTTTGTGACAGTATAAGTTTAAGTCTACAACATTGGTGAAAGTTTAAAATGTGCATGTTGTATTGAGACACACACAATTAGGTGCTGCTGGGAGTTGAACCCAGGATCTCCTGTTTACGAGACAGGCGCTTTCGACCAGCTAAGCCACAGCACCTAACAACCTGAAAGATTGGACTCAACTACTTGAAGCCTCTCAAAGTGATGGCTCGGACTGCATAATGGAAGCGCGCCCAACGTGGGGTTGAACCCACGACCCTGAGATTAAAAGTCTCATGCTCTACCGACTGAGCTAGCCGGGCTTAACTTGTTCCAAGAAAATTATTATCGTTGGGCAATTTTGTTACACTTGTAGTTTCAAACGATTGGCCAGTGTCCAGAACGCTGACATTTTGTCCAGATCAAGTTTCAAATTAATGTTTCAAAGGTGAATGATTTAAATTCGCCTGGTGTATTTAATGTACTCGAAAAGAGTCTCATGCTCTAATACCAGAGCTATCCAGGATTACCTTGTTGTATCCTGAGGCATTCTCATAAGGGACCTTTGTGACAGTATAACTTTAAGTCTACAACATTGGTGAAAGTTTAAAAAGTGCATGTTGTATTAAAAACACACACAATGAGGTGCTGCTGGGAGTTGAACCCAGGATCTCCTGTTTACGAGACAGGCGCTTTCAAACAGCTAAGCCACAGCACCTAACAGCCTGGAAGATTGAACTCAACTACTTGAAGCCTCTCATAGTGATGGCTCGGACTGCATAATGGAAGCACACCCAATATGGGGCATGAACCCACGTCCCTAAGATTAAGAGTCTCATGCTCTACCGACTGAGCTAACCAGGCTTAACTTGTTGCGATAAAAGGCATTATCACTGGATACTATCATTGCAGTATCAAATGAATGGCCAGTGTCCAGGAGGCTGACATTTTGTCCAAATATAATATCAAATGAATGGCCAGTGTCCAGAATGCTGACATTTTGTCCATATATAGTATCAAATAAATGGCCAGTGTCCAGAACGCTGACATTTTGTCCAAATATTGATTATTATGTAAACCATGTTGAAGTCATTTATAATAGGCCTATTTCCCATGCACCTGCTAAATAGGCCTACATACTTTTTTGACACAGTTTGAAATATAGACTTTAATCGATAGTCTCACGTTAGCGCAGCACGTTAACGCCGATAACGGCCACCACAATTTTTTTCTTTGTATCATTAATTATATTAATTCAAGTATATAATTTATTAGGCTATGATCGATTTTCTATAAACTCAATTGTTGGACTGATAGTGGTAATAAGTCAAATATAGCGTCCAGACAGAAAGTCCGGGGCATCATCGTTTTCCAGTCGGATCTGTGTTACAGGAAGTTGGACCATTGTTGTAGGATTTTTTCCACTACGATCTACAAATAAGGAGGTGGGCGTGTTGGGTTATGTGAAAAGCGGAAGATCAGCCTTGTTGTTAGTATTGTCAACTCAGGGCAGCGTTAAGTTTCGCCAAAAATGTCTGGAACTATGAAGACATTTTACGATTTTACAGCAAAGTTGCTGTCGGGCAATATATTGAATTTGTCATCATTACAAGGAAAAGTTGTCCTTGTCGAAAATGTGGCGTCTCTCTGAGGCACTACAACCAGGGACTATACCCAGATGAACGAGCTCCATTCGAGATTTTCCGAAAAGGGGCTTGTGATTCTAGGTGTTCCCTGCAATCAATTTGGACACCAGGTAGGCTACCTGTTTCCCATTTTGTGCAAGGACAGTTTAGGATTTAAACAAAATCCCTTGAGCGAGAGCCTATTTGGGTAGCTGGTGAAAAAGTGGTTATGCCTTCAATGTTTTCTCAGCTGCCAATGGATCAGTCATTGCAAATTAAGATATTAAACCTGCAGTTATCTTTAATTTGGTTGGCTCCTTGACATTATACTGCTATGTGTAATTGTGTTAAAAGTTATTGTTAACATTGTACAAACCAGACAATTTTTTTCAACAGGAGAATTGCAAGAATGATGAGATCCTTAAGGCCCTTAAGTACATCCGTCCAGGCAATGGCTTTGAGCCTAAATTTCCTCTTCTTGAGAAGATGGATGTGAATGGAAAGGATGCCCACCCCTTGTTTGCCTATCTAAAGGAAAAGCTGCCTGTTCCCAGTGATGACTCCATGGCCCTCATGACCGACCCCAAGTTCATCATTTGGAGCCCAGTCTGCAGGAATGACATTGCTTGGAACTTTGAGAAGTTCCTGGTTGGCCCAGACGGAGAACCATATAAGCGCTATAGCAGAAAGTTCCTGACCAGCGACATTGAGGCTGATATCAAGGAGCTTCTTAAGAGGGTGAAATAAACTGTCCAGTACTGGCCTCTCTGGTGGTAGTAGATATGTGTGTTCCAACACTGGAATTATACTGAGCGGCTTTGCTCTGTTAATCTTCAGTCACACATTTGCCACAGTTATGCTATCCCATCTCTCCTGTTGCCTGCACCAACTGCCATTGCTGCATTTGTCATAATCCTTCAGTCGTTGCTCTCCTGTGTAATGTGCTGTTGTTGGTTAGCCAAGTTTACTAAATGAAGACACTCCTTGAAACCTTGCGTGTGGAGTATCTGATGAAAAATGTAAATGCCTAAACCTAATAGTAGTTTATTATATAGTATAACAAAGACTTGAATGCAGCAAAAATAAATATGAATTTAAAGAAACTACTTGTATTTTTTATACATGTTGACCCAAATTGATTTATTGAGGGTTTGTTAGCTACAATGTGGTGTACAGTATAGGCTTACAAGTGGCACAATTTAAGTTAATTCTATTTTAACAACTATTTAATTATAGTAGCACACCTATTAGTATTCAAAGTAGCACACCTATTAGTATTTAGTAGTTATGGTCAAATAATCTGAGATACAGTGTGCTAAAGAGTTGAGTCAGGGCCTACATGATGAGAAAATTCAAGCACATATCTATTGCCAGTGGACATACATAATAGGCCTACAATGTTACTAAATCAAATAAATGACTAAACAGTCTGCTGACTTAAGATGTGTTTTCTAGGCTGAAAGGGACAGCAAGAGGTCATGCTCAGGGGATTTACAGAGAACAATGAACACATGGTGAAGAGCTCAGTGAAGATAGGTTAAGAGAGATACATAAGTTGCTGAACACACACAGGATGCACAAAGTCGAGGAACATTTGTATCCAGAACACAACGGGAAAATGTTAACAGTTTATTCTGTGACTTTATCGCCAGAGGGCGCTAGTAGATTTGTTTCAATGTCCCGCCGGGTACTCTCTTGTTTCTGGATGTTGTTGTTGTTAGGCAGGTTGTTAGGGGGTACCATGGGAAACTGCTAGAGCTAGCTTAGCTTGGATTCTAATATATAAATATATGACACTTTACAAAGTACTCTAGTGGCAGTTAATAAATGGAAGCATTGACTCTAGACTAGGAAAGTGTGTGTGACGTTAGCGAGGGGTTAACGCCGGGGTTGCAGTCTTTTGTGCAAGTGTAGCTAGCTACTGTAACTGGCTAAATCAGATTGAGAGGCGCTGTGGCTGCATACAATACAGTCATTTAAAGATGGGCGAATCTCAGGAAAGCCTTCAGAACCCGTGTAACGAATCACTGTCGTATATGCCCCCGCAACTGCCACCGCTGCCGGGGCGAGAGCGACTGCAGATTCAGAAAAGCAATGTCTGCTCAAGGGCTTATTTCGTGGTGGTCATGGTTTTCTTCCATGTGTACATCATAAACGTCATTGCTCTGCTACTGTACGTGCACTACAGCAACGGACCCCCGGACATAAATTCCGACGATGGCTCTCCTACAGCTGGAAGTCCTCTTTCCCGGTCTGACCAACCACTAGACACTGATTTGGATGATCGTCAGAGTTTCAGCCTGCCTCGCATTGAAGGAATAAGGGTGAGGAGCAAAGACGAGAACAATCAATCGCGTGTAGCCCATTCCATCTACCACATTTGATCATCTGCAATGTTATACACGTTTAACTCATTCAGTTTACCATGCATGCACTCTTGCTACTGTCTTTGATGAGTCCAATCCAGTATAATGTTATTAATGTGACCTACTTGTCCATAGGTGGGTCATGTTCAGAAGGTGTATTTGGTGCCAGACAGAACACACCAGATGAAAACCTTGAGCCTCAAGCCTCTGCTCTTTGGTAAGCCTACTGACGGTGTCTATAATGGTCAATTGAAAAGTAGGCAGAGATGACTAAAACAATCAAATGGCTAAAACAAAAAAGCACACAGATGCAACTTTAATTATTATTTTGACACATGGTCGTTTATTTCCCTGACCCGGAAGAAGCCAAACAAAAAACCATACTAGATGTTAAGTGACTGTTTTTCTATGGTGTAAAAAATATAGTTTGAGGATATTTGCTTATAATTTATAGATATGTACATTTTGCAGAAGACATATAGCATTATGACCCCAGCAATGTTTTGAAGCTCAGTAGCATGGGGTTCTGCCGTCTACTCAACCCATCTCGAGCCCCATAGCTTTAGTTCCTGCACCGGTGTCTCTTCCACTTGCGTGCTGCCACCATCAGATTCCGGTCCCGCTTGTGCCAGGCAAAGGCCTTGTTGACCACCAGCCGCTCCCCCTGCATGGTCCCCGTCACCAAGAAGGTGCCGCCGCGGGGCTGGCGCCGCGTCATGTTCCTGACGCAGGTGGCGTCCCTCTCCAGCCACAGCTGCATGCGTGAGCGGATCTGGCCCCCCAGCAGCGGGCCGTGCTTCAGGACCTCCAGCCTGGAGGCCAGGGTGAACTGGGTCAGGCTCGCCTGGCTGGAATGGAGCCTCGTCAGGCGTAGCTTCACCACTGGGGAGAGAAGGAACGGGTCATGCGGAGGCCGCTCCATTCAAGAAGTGGCTCGTGTCATATGAATCTGAGGGAACACGTCTCGATGGGATGCCATAGGGAGCCGGAGACCCTCAAGGAGGGTGTGGGGTCGGGTCGCTCACCAAAATCACTCCTACAGAAGGTTTCCAGCAGGTCTTTGGCTGAGGAGGCCTCCTCGAACTCACAGTCTCGACAGCTGGCCTGCGGTACTGGCGAAACGTGCCGCGTATGAAATGGTTAACGTCTCTCATTCGAAGAGATGACTGGGTATGTCGTCAACGTGTTTGTGTTTGTGTGTGTGCGTCTGTTGTGTCACCTTTGTGCCCCCTTGCGCCGACGCTGACGCTGGCGTTGGTGATGGATGAGATGCACATCAGGTGGTCAGCAGGAAACTGGTCACAGCGTAGAATATCTGGCCAGGGGTAGCCATAGCAACTCATGATTGGAGCACAGCTGTCCCTCACAGCCTCGCAGATACTCCTGCAGGGTGAGACGAACCTGGGGACAGAGAGAACATGACGATGGGAAAAGGAAACCAGGATGGGTTTGAAGATGGGGGATGGTAGAGAACCTCCCAACATATATTTGTTGTCAGGGTCTCTTGTTTGGAGCCTTTTAAAAAGGCAGCAAACAGACCTCATTGTAATACTTGTAATTCTAATACATTGTATTACTATTTGTAAAGTGGATTTACAAGTAGTAATTTCAACCACAGCAACAAAAATATGTAGAAGATCAACTATTATCAAGTTTTTAAGTCGAGATGAAACTTTTCGGTAGTATAACTTCTTTATTGTGATATTCAGCAGAGTGCAAGGATAGGTAGGCGGTACATAATGTTGGGATACATTTGATTTGACTGTGGCGAACACTCATACTGTTGCGAGCTAGCTAACTAAAGAATCTTAGCTCTGTGCTGTTAAAAGTTGAAGATTGATTGATGAGTGGATGTCAGGATATTATTGTTTGAAATTGGTTGGTACAAGCTTATGTAAGCACACACTCGTTTTGATAGAAGAATACAAATAAATGGTTTTGTGTTTGGGGGGCATACATTGTTAAATAGGTGTACAATGACCGGGGATGTGAACTAAAAGAGCTAAAAATATGTTTTCTTTTGAGCTTGACTTGACTGAAAACACTTGACAGACACTGATCAACCTTATATACAGTCACTGGTGAACATGTATTTCACAGAATTCCACATTATCTGGACCTGGGAACTGTCCTAAATTCCTCATTTCACAAACATCTCCCGAATACGTCTCAAGTTAAAGTAGCTGTCGTCGTTCTATGTCAGCTGGCTGGGCAGTGTGTGCATACTTACCTGTCCAAGCAGATGGGAGCAAAGAGTGAGCAGAGGAAGATGCGTGCGTCGGGGTGACACTCCCTGGCGAGCAGGGGGAGCCAGCTGGCGCTCTGCTGCACGGCCTCCCCCGGCGACTCGTGCCCGAGCAGGTTGGGCATCCTCATGGTGTCGTAGCCAATGTCCTGGCAGAGGGCCATGCCAGACGGAACGGGCACACAACGAGAGGAGCCGCGCGAGTCCCACTGCCCGCCCCCGCCGCCGTGTGACAGGGTTGACCCGGAGAGAACTCCCGCTCCGGTCCATTCGTCGACTTCACTGCCGATCACAATCTCTATCTGGGACTCGGCAGCCCCGAGCCGAGCCTCAGCTTCAGCCCCAGCCCCGGTCCTCACCCTGGATCTGGCCCTCACTTTAGCCTCGGCCCCACCACCAGCTCCAGGCCTCAGGACGGAGGCGTAGCCAGACCCTACAAGAAGCAGGAGGAGCAGGACAGGCACTGGAATGTGACGCCTCTGAAGGGAAGAGGAGCGCGATGGAGGCGCAGACATGTTGTCGTCGTTGCTGCTGCTGTTGTTGCCAGGAACCCGGGTGGATATTCCAGGGTAGGAGAAGTTGAAGAGGGCTCCTCACCTGTGTGTGGTGAGATGTGGTCTTCGCGGGACAGTGAGTGAGTGAGTGAGTGAGTGAGTGAGGAGAGACCAGCATAGGTGTATTTATACAAGGCGGCGGTGATGCACCACCTCTCTGTAGGCTTTGGGTGCATTTGCATAGCGGGGGAAGGGGAGCTAGGGGGTAACAATGGTTGGTTGGGGGTGGGGGGGTGGGTGGGTGGGTGGGTGGGTGGGTGGGGGGGGAATGGGGTGGGGAACAAGGGAAAGTGCTTGAGGATCCGATGTGTTGCTCACCCATTTGCTGAAGTGTGTGGGTGTGTGAGTCAAAGATGTCGGGGGTTTGTGTCCGTTATGTAGTCATTTGAGTGAGTTGTCCTGACTTTGTGGTCCTTCCGTCCACACAGCTTGAAATGAGGAAAATGAGTTCCTCCCATGTCACGAACCCTTCCGTTCTCCCCCCCCCCTCTCCCCCTCCCCGCAAGCAAGGCTATTCTATCCTTCTATGACCCTATTGCTCCTTATCTCCCCCAATCGCCCTTCTTACCAAGTGACATGCAAGTTTTTAGACCTCGTCAAGAACACATCCTTGACAAGAGAGAGTGCAAGAAGCCTGTAATTAGCAAACAGACACATTTACCAGTTTTCACTCTAGTCTTGGTGCCTGTTTGTTTAATTACATGTGACTGTGTACGTCTGCATCCGTCTGTGTGTGTGTGTGTGTGTGTGTGTGTGTGTGTGCGCGCGCGCGCGAGAGAGAGACCCAGCATGAGTGTGTGAACATGCGTGTGGGACAGGGAAATGTTAGTGTGGCCCCGCTGTGCAGTAGTGACCTGATTCCTGTCCCAGACAAGCAGGTCACTTCCTCTCTGGAGAGAGAGAAAAGAAAGAGAGAGAGTGAGGAGGCGGGAGGGAGGGAGAGGAGGAAGGCTCAGTCCTCTTCATTCAGATTGTGGGCCCAGGGTAATGAGGCCTGACTGGACAATAGGGATTAGCCAACTCTCTAAGTACAGTATAAAGGCCCCAGGGGTGAACAAGGCCTCTACTGTACTGGCAGCCGTCTGCCTGGAAGCGTTTCATTAGGGTGGATTGGTAGACGCACATGACAACTAGGCAACTCGACAGGGCATATCGCATGCCCATATTTACCTGGTTGTGGTCATGGGGTTATTCTTGGTATGTGCAAGACACCCAAAGTCATGCAGTGTAAGGTCACATGTAAAACTAAGCCTCCGGTCACGTCGAAGGGGGTGGAAATGGTGGACGAGATGCTACTGACTCCGTGGGGATCTCTGAAGGGTTCGTGACGACGCTACTCCCCCACATACCAACTAATACACAATCAAACCGCCCACTCACACCCAGGGGAGGACAACAATGCAGCTGTGCTCCCAGTCCCCTGTGAGAGAGACATTCAGCGCCCCGGGGTCATTAGCATTGTCAATGGGCCTGGCCACACCGCAAATTGCTCTCTCGAGGGAGGGGGTGGGTGCGTGTGTGTGCGTGTGTGTGGGGGGGGGGGTCGCTCATTATCCTCATATCCGCATTCACTTAAGTATCCTCTTTGCGCGCGCACACACACACAGCTTCACCTGCTTCAAAATGACACCGAGAGGCATGGCCCCTTCGACAGATACGGCAGTGGAAGTCTTTGGTTGACAGGCTGTTGAATAATATCTCGTGCTGGGTGCACTTCTATTGCGCTGTGTCCAGTGTACTTTGTGCTGTTGCCCAATGTTGATGATCTTTTCCCTTTCTTATATCCAGACAGTGACTTACTGATCCTCTACGGTTTAACCTGATAGGTCAAGTCTGATGAAACAGACATCCATTCAGTAGTTAAATTGTATTGGACATAATAGACTCTACAGGTCGATAATCAACTAAGCAAATCCATTTGCAGGAGTAATTTGAAAGATTCCGTTTGCACTGTTGACTGGGATCTTTGTCCCCTAATCCACTCACATGACATTTGCTCACACTCAATCACTTTAAAATGAGAATGACTGGATCACCCGCCAATGAAAAACTACCCGATGGTCTTTGTTTTTAGACAGTTTGTTGTTTGTAGTACAGTAGTCTTAACAGTGCTGTGACATATGCGAAAGCTGTGTACAGGAACAAATCTTGGTACGTTACCACATCTATCGAGTTAGGAGAGTGTTTTTGTGTGTTTTGTTGGAACCAACAACAATTCTGAAATGTTTCACCATGAGTAAGCCTAAAATCTCACAGAAAAAGTGGGTTTGCTGTTACACTAACAGTTCAAAGGTGTCGTGCAAAATATGTGCGACACTGTAATCGCCTGTTCTTCCTCTTCCTGTCAGAGATCCCAGGCTTCCTGTCAGAAGAGGAGTGCGGCGTGGTGGTGCAGCTGGCCCAGCTGAAGGGGCTGATGGAGAGCCAGGTCACACTGCCCTCTGGTGCCCAGGAGGAGACAGGGCAGCCCCCGCTGTCACTGAGCACAGCGGAGATCTTCAGCCTGCTCGACCTGGACCAGGACGGGTTCCTGCAGAGGGAGGAGGTTAGAAGGAGGGGAGGGCTGGAGGTGGGCTGAGAGAGAGAGGGATGGGGAAGAGCTGAGAGAAGAAGCGTGGCAAGAGAACCTGGAAATTGCAGGCAGAAAAGAGAACAAACATGAGGCAGAGAGAAGGATAATTGGCGTTAAAATGGTTCAGCTGGAATGTGTGACTTTGGAGGAGCTGTACGAGGTGAAGCCGATCTGGCCGTCGTCATCCAGGTCGTGTGTTTCTGTTTCTTCTGTCTAAGATCCTGAGTCATTCCCGATCGAGAGAGGGCACGTGGCTCAGTCCCGAAAACCTACGACAGACACTCACAGGCCTGGAAGCCAGCCCAGCAGGTTAATGTTTGTGTGGTGACCGTTGGGATGAGCATGCGTGTTCGAAGTATGTCCATCCCAGTCTGTCCGTCTTACCTTGGGGAGCAAGAGTTTGTGTGTGTAAGGTTGAGTATGAATGTGGGTGAGGGGAGACGGGCGTTTGTGTGTTCCAGTCTGGAAGTGCCCTATCGCATCTCATTAAAATCTCTGACCCCCTTCCTTAACATTTCCACCGGATCCCCCTCCTCCTCCCACTCCCACCCCTCTCCAGCCCAGGCACCCCAGAGCTATTGTTTCGGCTGGGGCGCGGTCACACAAGGGTAGGGGGGCCGGATGTTCGCTCAGGCGAAAGTAAAGGCGTACAGTAGTACATGGCGGAAGAGGGGGGGGGGGGGCAATGGGAAGGAGAAAGAGTGTGACTACACGGACTAGTACACAGGAATATAAAGACAATGAAGGGGCAGAGCAGTCACGGAAAACGCCAGAAAATGGAATTCCTGAATAGGATTTGTGCCTCCGTGTTCCTGCAGGTGTGCTGAGTTTGGAGGAGTTCCGGCGTGTGTGTGACAGCATGTCCCAGCAACCCCTGCAGCAGCAGCCAGGTGGAGCCGGGCAGGGCCAGCCCAAACAGAAGAGCAAGCACACGTGGCTGTACCAAGGCCCGGGATCCCACCACGTACTGCACACACTCAGGAACAGGTAGCAGACACAGACAGTGCCTGTGGAGAATCCAGACCAAAAAAGTCACCCTTTTCAACACCACAGCCTGAGTGAAATACAGCTTTTTTTCCCCGCCTTTAGTGTTGAAAAAACACGGTGCACATAGGTTTAATATTAAGAATATATGTATGTATATTTATATTTATTGAAAGGCCATGCACACATTCAGAAGAATATACATTATAGTAGCTATTGCAAAGCACGCTATTTGCTGAAGATTTATTCACAAGTAAACTAATCTGGTGGACGTTGTCCACCCTTAAATTCATGACACACCTTAAAACAGTTACCAGTTTAACTTTAGTGGAGCACGGGGGTAGAGGACCTGTTAATAGTGTAGCTTGTGCACACTCATGTAGGCTATTACAGCAGGTTTTTTGATGGTTATGACCGCTTTCTTCTCTCTTCCTGTCTCCAGGGTAACTCGTTTGACACGTCTTCCCTCCCCATTGGTCGAGCTGAGCGAGCCCCTTCAGGTCGTTCGCTACGAGCAGGGAGGATTTAGTCACGCCCACCATGACAGCAGCCCCTCCCACTCAGGAACGACCTGTGCACACACGTGTCTGGCAGGAAACACATCTGAACTCACAGAGATCTCCTGCAGGTGTGTCCGTCTTGACGGTTCCTCTCCCTACATGCTCTTTCACATTTGCTTAGAATTTTGATAGAGGTACTAGCATTTGAATGTGTTAGCAAATTTGGTACATATTTTTCTGAGAACTTACCTGCAGGTATTTATTGAGCCGTGTCAGCATTTTCAACCTTATTTTCTACTTAAACTAAAATGAAAATATTCACAAAATTCTTACTTGGAAAATCACATCATGACCACAATCTTTTTTTAATTGAAAGCAGTCTACTCTTTTTAGTCACGGTTTGCATTGACGTTTTTGAACCGTTATCATTTTTCTTAATGATAGAGTGAATATCTCTGTTTCATCTCAGGTATATTACTGTGTTGTTCTACTTGAATGCTGTGGAGGGGGGTGGAGAGACCAGCTTCCCTGTGGCTGATAATCGCACCTATGAGGAGGAGGTGGGTGTACGTGGTCACCGGTCCTCATCAAAGTTTCAGTCCACTTCACAATAAGGGCTTTGAAAGACAGAACTACTTGTACCTCAGAAGTCAAAGCACCTCTCAATTCGCATCAGACCCAATTCGAATCTTGTCCACAAACGTGTCCATGGTAGAAAGTTCATTGTGTGTGTGTATGTTTCTCAGGCTCTGCTGCAGGGGGGGGTGGATCTGACAGACACACAGCAGCACTGCGCCAGAGGGAATCTGAGGACAAGGCCCACCGCTGGCACTGCTCTCCTTTGGTACAACCACCTCTCAGATGGAAAAGGTAAGGATTCCGACCCTAAACTTCATTTGACCTCTTCTCACACTTCTCACAGGGGCATTCTGTGATTCTTACTGCCCGCTAGGCTCCCTCCTCTCACTCCCTTCTCCTCTCACCCCCTTCTCCTCTCACCCCCTTGTCCTCTCTCAGGGTGGATGGGTGAACTGGACGAGTACTCCCTTCATGGTAGCTGCCCAGTCACCCGGGGGGTGAAGTGGGTAGCCAAGTCGTGGGTCAACGTGGATCCGGACCAGCAGCGGCAGGCCCGCTATCAGAGACTGGTGACCCACCGAGAGACTAGGGAGACGGACAGAGAGGAGCAGAGCCACCCTCACCGTCACAGTAACCTTCACCAGGACTTATAGTCAGAGCTGAGGGGGACTCTGCGGAGTACGACATTCCTTCAGAAATTCCAAGAACCATTCAAGAGAAATACGAGTAGAACGATAGTCAAAAGCAATCCTGTTTTATGACTAACATGTCACCTCAAAGCTATACACTGTAGTTAGTGTGACCAGCAAGTCTAGTCCAAAGCACTGCTATGAAAATCAAACTTTTACTACGTCTGATGATTTTGTCCAAAAATGCTTTGCTTTTTGTACTTGTTTAGGCTACTGGTAGTCATTGGTCCAATGAAGGGAACATAGCTGCATTCAGTTTAGAATGAGAGATCTGTTAGTGTTAGTTTACTGGGCATCATGCTGAGCCATATCAAATTCATAATCTGTGAATGTCTTCCTGAAGCACATTGTGTGTTTGCGTATTTAAGAGTGTTGTGGTTTTCCTTGTGTGAGCAGGATAAGCATGGCACGGACATACTCGTGTTTGCTTATTCCTGTGGCACCACAGGTGCTGTAATATTGCACTCGGCTTGAATTTCAGCTGTAGTTTGGCTCATATTTGCTCATATCTCAGGGTCAATCATTTTTGTTATACTGTGTATTTATTATCATCATCACAAGCTATGTGTATTTATTATCTGACATTTGAATTGATTTGGCACTGAATGTACATGTTATTTATTTGTATTTATTTATTGTATGTAATATTTGTAAATTTGTTGTTATACCCTTTTCACTCAGATTTAAAAACATGGGTAAAAAGTGGATGAGCTTTTGGTGTGAATAGTCCTACTAGTGTTTGGCCATGTAGGTGGATTCAATCCACTTGCTGCAATAAAATATTTCGATTATTGCCAGCAGGTTTAAGTGATTGCATGTCTTACAAATAACATATCATAATTCAAGAATTATGATTATAACAAAGTTAAGAGAACCCTAGCCTACATTTGACAAACATTACAGAAATGACATGGGTCCTAGGGGGAAGTCCAATTGAGACCAATGTCTCTTTACAACAAAACCCAGGTAAGATGACCTAAGCACAGCAAGGTTAAAGTATAACCAGGCAGACACAAATTTGCCAGTACAAACACACAATCCAATTAAAGCTTCAAGTAGCATTGAGCTTTGTCCAAGTTATGTTTGAGACTTCAATGTTCAGAGTCCATACCTGGATCTGGAGTAAAATTGTGTAACTGGAGTAAACGTGATTATTGTAACATCATTATGGTACTGTTTTAGTTTATTACAACCTCACTGTGTCATGTTCCTCATAATGTTCTCCATCCTTTTTTCGCAGACTACTCACGTGTATTATTGACTAGACTTTGTATTGATTTACTATCAACATTATCACAAACCTTTTTTCACTTCCATAAACAGGACTCAATGCCAGTTCTCCTATGGTTTCACTCCTATTCACAGTGAAACCTCTGCTTTCAGTATGTGTCTGCTGGTCACAAGAAACTTCTGGACCCTCACCTGAGCCAAGACTCCAACCCATATTTCCTCTGATGATGTTGCTTGTTTATCTCTTTGATTGAATAACGAGATTTCAGTCAAGACAGTCCTCCATACACGTATTGATGTAACCATTTATTGCCATGGAAATAGGTTTGACTTTGGCGGAGTGGTTCTGTCTAAGGGGAATTTCTTTAACATAACACAAGTACATACAATAACAAGGCGGGACTAGGCTAACATTACATTTGACATTTAGTCATTTAGGAGACACTCTTATCCATAGCGAATACAGTAAGTACAGGGACATTACCCCGAGGCAAGTAGGGTGAAGTGCCTTACCCAAGGACACAACATCAAATCGCACTGCCAGGAATCGCACCGGCAACCTTCCGATTAATAGCCCAATTCCCTAACCACTCAGCCATCTGACCACCCAGATCTATCCCAACATAGGGTAGACATACCCATGCGGACAGGACATCGAATCAAACCTAGTTTAACAATTAATGCCAATGGCTTACCCCCAGATAAGCACTGATAATCCACCTAAACCCTCAGTGAAGACAAGGCAACAACAAAAAAACGCAAAAATTGAAGAAACCGTAGGAAGAGCAATTCAGAGAGGGAACTGGGAAGGTTTATATAGGCTGACCAAGTCTAACCAGCAGTGAGTTGATATTTCATTTTATTGAGGGTCGAGTACATGAGTGTACAAAATACATGTATCCAAAATATGGCAGCCGATGGTGTCTCTTCATTCAATTCATTTGTATTGGCAGAATCCTGTTTTCTTCTGGGATTGTCGTTACATCCATTTCCACTAGATGGCAACCAAAGTCCATTTGCAATAAACCATCTGCCAGATTCCAACAGAGTTTAGATTGCGTCATTGACGACAGTGAAAGAACTTAAAACGAATACGGACAAATTTGTAAGACAGTTGAAAGAAAGTTTAACATAAATGTGTGTGTCCTGGCTCTCTGTACCCAAACATTATGACCAATCCTTGGAATCACAGCTTTTCCTGCACCAAGACTGGGATGATGGTGTTAAAGGAGGTGTTGAAATCCACAAACAGGATCTTGGCGGGATCCTGATCTAGGTATTGGAGGTCGATGTGGAGGGCCATGTTTGCAGCGTCGTCCATAGACCTGTTGGCTCTGTAGGCTGACTGCAGGGGGTCCAGGAGTGGGTCTGTCATGGTTTCAAGGTGGGACAGCACCAGGTGCTCAAAAAAGTCCACTACCAGAGACTACAGTCATTGAGTCCTGTGATCCTTGTTTTGGGGGGATGGGGAAGATGGTGGAGGTCTTCAATCAGGCTCATACTTGGCATGTCTTCTGTGAGGAGTTCAAAATGTCTGTGAACACTTGATACAGTTGCTAAGTGGCAACATGCTTCTGGGAGGAGGGAGAGACAGTCTGGTACAGCTGATTTGCGAGGGTTCTGAAACTATTAACATCCCGATCCAGGATAGAGAGAGTTGGCAATGTGGTAGGGGGGGAGGGGGCCCCTGATGTGGGAAGTTGTGGAGGTCCTAGTCCTTGCTGAGGTGGGGGAGGAGCTGGTGGAGGGAATCACAGGGGGGATGGTGTCTGGAATGTTTCTTTGTCTTTCAAATCACAACAGAACTCACTTAGGTCTTTGAGAGAGCGGCTTTCAATTTGTAGTTAGAGGGCTCTGTCTGAGGCACTTTCCAGTTTTCTGAGAACTGCTGTTGACGTTTCTTCGAGTAGGCCTACTGTCGTTTAGCATCTCTCACAGGTTGCTAAACCTATATTTAGACTATTTATACCAGTTCTTAAGGACCCCCGACTTCTAACTGATAGTGTATGACTTAAAATGGAATCTGACGCCATCGTAGCGTGGGGGATTACACCACCGCCTCGTAGGGGGACTATTGTAGCACTACCCTTGGACGATTGAGTCAGCAATATGATCTATATCCCTGCCCCCAATTCAATTGGTCTCTGACAGACCAAAACCATATTAAGAATACAAGTCTCAAAAAATACCCGTATCCTCACGCACTATTCAAATGCTATAGTGGAATATCAGAACATAAAGTATCAAGTTATTATTAGTTTCGTTCATTGTTTGTCGTAACATATCAGAAACGTTGATAATGTGTACTCAGTAGCCTAAGGAGTTTTTTTTGTAGATTTTTTGTTTTGTTTCGTATTCCTCCTCTGTGATTGTTGTCTATATTGCAAAAAAAAAAGGTGTGTTAGGCAATAATAGAGTGTATTTATGTTTAAGCCAGTTTGCATGCTTGCATGCATCATACAAAGGGGAAGGGCTATAGCTAGTCTATAATAGCTCATGTGGTAGAGCATTTGACTTCAGATTAATATATATATATTAATCTGAAGTCAAATGTGATATATCGCATGTTCAAATCGCCTTTAAAAATGGTTTTGTATAGCCTAAAAGCGTGAAATGAATAATTTAGTAGGCTAAATTCTATAGCCTATCATATATCCTACAGCCAAATCCAAGTAGTGTACCCTGTAGGCATGTATTTGACATGTATTTTACACTATGCCATCGTTTGATATTGTATGTCGACAGATCAAAAAACCGCACACGTACACTCGAGCATCGTGTACTTTCCTGTCTTCCCAATAGTTCGGTGGTTGACTGAACGCAGCGACGGAGGAAACCATGAGTGATCATTTTGCATTAGGATGCTGATGCTGTGTGCTGCGCACTCTGAAGCTCGCGCAGCACAGATTAGCCAATTGCGTTGTTCGCTTGGCTGTGCGCGAGGAGGGAGAGGGTTGCTGGCAGCGGATAGAAGGACCAAACCAGGCGCGGTTCGCATTCTCCGTCAGAGCCCCGCCAGCGAAGGACAGTACAGCTATCTACCCAGCAAACGACTTAATGTATGTTCTAGGGCATTTATTTGACTGAAATATACAAAGGACGACCTACACCCCTCGGCTTACTGTTATTTTCATTTAACTGTCATCCATGAGATTCTTCAGGCTTACCTTCAAGTGCTTCGTCGACTGCTTTTGAATTCCCCCTCCTCAACGTCTGACTGCGACGCTTTGTAAATATTCAATTTTTTGGGTTTCGAACTCGCTGTCATAAAACACCCTTTGGGATTTCAAGAATAGAAGACGGCAACAAAAGGACTGTACTAGCCCTTCTCTATCTCAGACGCACTGAGTACTCTTGCTATCTAGTTTAACGTTACCACTCTAACGTTAGCGAGTTAGCCACCACCATTTGGTTTGACCAATACAGCTACCTAGCCCGCAATTTCTTGATCTGAGAAATCATCATTGTGGTGCTAGCTTGTCAAATATGTCTCCCGAAGTGGAAGACAACAGTCCAGGTGAGTACCATCAATTGATGACGTGTTTATGAAGTCATCTGTATTTAATTAAAGATTGGAATTTGAATGTATGCATATTGTTGTCATTTATGTTATCAATCTGTAATCAAACTAAGTGATTTATCGATGTGGAATTATTCATTAGGTGTTGGGTTACTAATGAGTATGAGAGAATGAGAGACCTAACCAGGGGGCATTAGCCTAGTTACTAAACTATGGCCATTTGAACGAGTCTTAATGTCTCCCAAAGCACTCGAGTCAGTCTTGTTTGCCAACTGCAAATCTGCAACAAGCATAATAACAAAGTGGATTTCTGCAGCTCCAAAGTGGATTTCTGCTGCTCCAAAGTGGATTCAGTCATCCAATTTGAAATAAAGGATGCTTACCTAATGTCTTGGAGAGGATATAGCTACAGTACATGCTATCCTCCAACAGAATTTATTTATGTAGTCTAGTACCAAAGTATGCCAAAATAAATATCACCAACCACTTAACGCTAAGTTCTTTGCCAAACCGAGAAGCATAGCTTTGTGCATCTGCATTAAAGCGTGCCTTAAAGTTGCCTTGTGGAAACTCCGGATCCAAATACTGGCTTTGGGACTGATTTGTTTTGTTCTCATCATACAGCTTTGTCAATGTTACCTTAGCATCACGCTGCCTAAAATGCATCAATTTAAGTTACATTTTGTTGTAAATATACCGTTATGTTTTGTAGGCCTAATAGGTATAACCTGCTCGGCAAACAAACTCCATTGTATTAGATAGACGGATGGATTGACTCTTTATTCATTTCAGTTCTGCAATGCAATACTGTTTTATGTGGGTGTATCCTGATAAGAGCGTAACAATTAGCTGATACAATTGTGAAATCTGAGATGAAAACTTTGCCTTAGATAGTAGGCCTAGATAAGCAAGCTTAAGTTGGTGTATTCCTGCTGCAAACAACTTAACTTTTGGAGGAGATTCTAGCCTTGATATTTCTCTCGAGAATTTCACTCAAGGTCTTGTGCAATAATTGGCTACATTTGTCATTTGATGCAATGACACAGTTTACTGTAAATCTTTTTAAACACTGTCCTTAAGTGAACTCAGAGTGCACACACACTGCCCCCTGACCAAGCTGGTGTGGCCCAAGTCACTGTCTGGTCTCTTTGTTGAAATGTTGAAAGAAAGTCAGTGGGATTTCTGCCATTGGTATGTGTACGCATGTTTTCTGATCAAAGAGTAACTCTTGAAGTAGTTTATTCCCATTCTACAACCTCTCTTTCTGTTCCATCCTTCTTTTCTCTCCATTACACCCCGCCCTCTTTCCCTGTCTCTCTTTCCCTTGACCTCACCCACTGTCACTGTTCTTCCTCTCTGTCTGAATCGGTGTCCTTCCACCTCAATTCTCTCAACCCTTCTTCCACCCTACTCCCCCCCCCCCCCCCTCCCCTCCCTCTAGGGGACATCCTTCTCTCCCAGGACGAGGTCGGGATTCCGGTAGAAGAGGAGAGCGGTGGGGCGGCTCGCCCCCTGGTGCCTGTTCCTGGGGCGGAGGAAGGGGGCGAAGAAGGAGGGGGTGGCCCTTCCCAGGCCCTCAGCCAGGCCACAGCAGTGCCTGTGGTGGAGAGAGAGACCTGGACCAGACAGATGGACTTCATCATGTCCTGCGTGGGCTTTGCCGTTGGGCTGGGCAACGTGTGGCGCTTCCCTTACCTCTGCTACAAGAATGGAGGAGGTGAGCTCAATGTATTATTACGGTCTTGATACTAGAGCTCGAACAATGCAACACCGGTGCCCACACAGGTCTACAGACCTCGGCACATTGCACATATAGCCGATCCATTCAGCCACTCACGCCCACAAATGATTCCCAGATACCTACTTGTACAGGTTCCAACACCCACAGATATGCAGACACGGTGACGCGTAGACACGGTCACATTGGAAACTGAACTTTATTGCACTCCAAAGAGGAAACATGCAAAGAAGGCAGTTAGACTTTTGCTTGAGGTGACTGCAAGTTCATAAAGGTGTGGCGGGAGAGGAAAAGGGGGCGGGGAGAGAGAGAGGAGTGTGGAGACTTTAAGGGCTAATAGAGGAGGAAGACAAAGCAGGCTTGCATGGCTGTGTGCACGTAGCTCTCGCCCTGCCTCTCCCATGGAGTCACTCGAGCACAGTTTACGTCTGCTGTCCCTCCCCTGATAAACCCATGCCGTGAACTCCTCCACTGGATGTGTGTGTGTGTTTGCTGCCTACTCCCCGCCTTTCTCTCACTTGTTCCCCTCCCTCCCTCTCTCTTTATCTCTCTCTCTTTATCTCTCTCCCTCCCTCAATCTCTCCCTCACTTTCTCTCGGGCCAGAGAGGGCCACCTTTGGCCTCCATTTCTTATCTCTGTCCCTTCCTAAATCTCCTCTTAGTTAGGAAGCGTTGGAATAAAAGTGAGCTTGTTAGCGTGCATAGACTCCCTCCCCTCCTTCTGTCTGTCTTGTGACCCATGTCTCTGATACCCACCTTCTCGTATCGTGTAACAAAAGCCTGCCTCACACAGTCACCCCCCTTACCCCCCACCCCCCCCACCCCCCACCGTGCTCCTGCCCTTGCACCCCGCACACAAAGGTGCTCTCTCCCCTCCTCAGATGGAGTATGACTACACTGTTACAATGAGCGTCCTGTGCCCCGTCCTTCCCTCTGTGTCAGCAGTGCCACTGCGACGCCACGTTTCGTGTCCTTGACCAACCCAGGGGGACGTCTCGTTACGCGACAGCGGAATCAGATAAGAGTGGGCACTCGCAGGCTTTCCGGCCTTTTTACTCACGCAAACAGGGCTGGAGACAAATGGAGGAGGACAACAGTGAGATAGCTAGGTTACTATGGAGATGGAGGAAATCCATTGAGGGAAAATTGTTTTAAAGTCTCGCCTGGCCACTGAGAGGTGATTTTGAGAGAGGTGATTTGTGGAAGGGATATAAAATGCTTTGCGCAGTGCTCCATTCTGGCAGATTTGCCACACATTTCTCACCATCCTCTCTCAAATCCACTCACTCTCTGTAGTGGATCTCTTTCTATTTCACTAGGCCGCAGTCAGTCTCGCTGACACACGTATACACACACAAATGCTTCCTTATAAGGCTACAGCTATCTGCTCTCCTCAGTGAATGAGCGAGGGAGAGTAAAATAAAGAGGGAGGGGGGGGGGGGGGGGGTACAGTGCACAAGAGAATGAGAATGACACAATTACCTGAGCAGGGTACAGTAGCCAGACAGGTGATCTACAGATGGATTTTCTTTCTTTATTATCCCTGTTTTATAAGCCCTCGCTCCATCTCTTCCATGTGACCATTCCCCCCCGTCCCCCCGTCGTCGTCGTCTGAACAGCTCTCTCTCTCCCTCTCTCTCTCCCTCTCTCTCTCTGTGTGTGTGTCATACTCATGTGACTCTTTCAGCTGACTCCTCCCCATACTGTCTGCCCCTTGCTCTGTTATATTGGTATCACCCACGGTTACGTCAGTTCCATAATGAAGTAACATGCTTTGTGTGTTTCTCTAGGATTGTCTATGTTTATGTAGGATCTTCCCTTTCGGTTTGGCCCGTCTTTTTCTCAACTGGGGCTCAGTGTAAAGAAGGCCGAGCAAGCCAACAATAATGACCACAGCCTGGCCACTCATTTGCTTGCTGTACAACAGTCCAGATTATCTTTCATAAGACTCCCAGCCCTATCAGCAGTAGCTTATTCCTTTGTCCTATATTATTTCCCCCCCTTATATTATTCCTATCCTTCAACCACTCTCTTACTGTATCTCTTACTGTGTCTCTTTTTCACTCTCCGACTTTATCACGCTCTCTGTTTCTCGCATTCCTAGCTGCGAATGTCAAATGAAGTGATTGCGAAATCTTTGTCTATGGCCATGTCGTTCCACTCCTACATCTCTCTCTCTCTCTCTCTCTCTCTCTCTCTCTCTCTCTCTCTCTCTCTCTCTCTCTCTCTCTCTCTCATACCCACATTCTGTTTCCCAACTTCTTCTCTCCTTGTCACTTTGCCATTCCTCTCCCCCATCCTCTCTGTTTCTCATCCCCTTTACACCCTCACATCCCTTTTCCTCACTGAAACCTCGACGTCATCTTGAAAGACCCTAATCTGTCTACTATACTCCTGCTTGTGGCAAAAAAAAGCATATGGTCAACATCACAGTCTAAAATGTAGTTATAATGTAGCTGTGACTGGTGGGTGATGTGGTGCTGTGCTGTATGTTGTAGGCGTGTTCCTGATCCCCTACATGTTGATTGTGTTCATCGGAGGTATTCCTGTCTTCTTCCTGGAGATCGCCCTGGGACAGTTTATGAAGCAGGGAGGGGTATCGGCCTGGAACATCGCCCCCCTCTTTAAAGGTATGGTGTGCGTGCGTGCGTGCACGTTTGTGTGTGCTTGTGTGTTAATAGTCTTTCCTCCCTGCTCCTCCATTTCCCAGGTCTGGGCCTAGCCTCGATGGTTATTGTGTTCTTCTGTAACACGTACTACATCATGATCCTGGTGTGGGGTCTCTACTTCCTCCTCCACTCCTTTGCCGACCCGTTACCCTGGGCAACCTGTGGACACGCCTGGAACACCCCCAACTGCACGCTCGACTTCCGCCGCGCGTGTCACAACCACAGCGCATCGCCCGCCGCTGCTCTCTCCTCCACGGCGGATCCCTCCATCCCCGCCTCGCTCCTCTCCTCCTCCTCCCTCTCCTCCTCCCAGGCCAAACCTTCCGTAGCCGTGCTCATGTTCAACGGCAGCTGCGTGGAACCGGAGGGCATGCGATCTCCAGTCATCGAGTTCTGGGAGTGAGTAGTCCTCTTTTGCAGCCCGCGCGCCGTCTCCACGTGCACCGTTCGGTGGACTTAACCCCGTGTCGTGTCGCCCCTGTGTTTGTTCCCCCCACATGTCCCGCGGTCAAGGCGCAAGGTGCTGCGTCTCTCTGGTGGCCTGGACGAGCCGGGAGACATCAGCTACCAGATGGTGCTGTGTCTCATAGCCACCTGGGTCATTGTTTACTTCTGCATATGGAAGGGCGTCAAGTCTACAGGCAAGGTCAGACGGTGTGCGTGTGTGTGCACGAGAGAGTGAATGTCGATGGGGTCCTTTTTTAGGGGGGGTCTGTGTTAGGGTCACAGTGACAGTGTCAGAGTTACAGCGTCATCTGCCCTCGTGGTCGCTCCTGTTTGAGTTTGACTCACCGCGCCGCCTGCCTTCGGCCTTGAGCCCGAACCTCGTCTTCGTGCTCTGACCTTTGACCCCAAAGAGGCTTTAAAGTGGAGGATCAGCCTGTCTAGACTGAAACACACACAATTTCCTCCATAACCCCCAACACTTGGGTTTCCACAGGTCTTGGAGATCTTTGAAAGCTTATGAAAATATGATACGATAACAACGATAACAAGAAGGCCATGACTGATTGCAATAAATGCGTGTAATACATGCAGCAAAATAAGGCGTCAAAGCTATTGCCAACCATTGTCTGGAAGAAAATGTGCCAAAAGAGTGTGCCAAACAAGGCCTTGAATTTGATTGCACTGGTGACTGAAATTCAATTCATTCAACATTGTTAAGGGAGCAGTTGATCTTACAAATGGCATTGTAAACGATTGTCTATAGTGTCCTCTATAGTCTAACTATTGTGTGTGTGTTTGTGAGGTTGGTCCGTTGAACTTCTGTAATAAGCTTTCAGCCAGGGTCCCCATGCATACGTGTACAAAGTGTAAATCGGCTTAGCTTCAGGAGAGAATGTAGGCCTACCTGTGTGTGTGTGTTTCCATTCTTGCACATGCTTCCCTGTATGGTGTTTAGACTTTGTGTACGTCCGTTATGAACACTTGACTCATATACATACTGTATATGTGCACGCAGCCATACAAATCATTCAAATGAGACTCAACATAAGGTTACATCAACTACCATGTTACTCCATAATAATACCTATAGTAATAACTTTGTAGTTATTATTTGTTGAGAACTGTTTAGTGACACTGGGATATTCAACCAATCAAAGGACCCCATATGGAACACGTAATGTAGACATTCTGGCTGTCTTTAATCGCCCCGGTGCTATGTAATATATTGTGTATGATTACCGAGATTGAACAAAAAACTGGTAGCTGGCTAGTGCTGTCTTAGCCATCACTCGCTTGTCTAGCCGTTATCAGCCAATTACCAGCCATTATCGTAAAACAGACAATGCAACGAGGACGCTAGCTGGCTGTACGGAGCTTCCATTGGTCTTGTTTAGCTGACACAGCCTTCAACTTCCCCTTGTGAGATCCACTTACTCCCACATACTGCGCCTCGTTACACTTTGGTCATCCATACGTGCTATTTAGCCTACCCTTGAAGTACTTAACCATTTCTATGTAAGCCATTTTTTATTGCTCTGTAGTTCATGATAATGTAACCTTAATGTAAAGTGATGCCAAATGCATATAATATAAAGAAAGCTCTCATGGACCTGTAGAGTTTTGTGCCTCTAAGCCGATAAGTAACTTTCTCTGTTTGTGCTGGAAGGGGCTTTTCCCTCTGCGGCCCCCTGAGATCCAGCTGCATACCTAGTCGGCCTACACTCTGTTCTAGCCTGTTGTTGCCACGGTGAGGTGGCCCGGTACAACACTGGCTAGCAGGGGGGCGCATGAATCAGCGGAACGTATCCAGGACCCTTTTCCACTCCAAGTTTCACAAGCCGTTTCCTTTTTGTACGCATGACAGACTCGTGGTGTTGTATGCTCCAGGTCTCTAGCGGTTGAGAGCATGCAAGGACGGCCGTCGGTTGGTGGTTTGTAGCCGACGCTGACGTCCTCGTCCCTCCACCCTCAGGTGGTGTACTTCACGGCCCTGTTCCCCTACCTGGTGCTGGTGGTGCTGCTGGCCCACGGTGTCACCCTGCCCGGGGCTCTGGACGGCATCGTGTACTACCTGAAACCCAACTGGTCCAAGCTGTGGGAGGCTCAGGTACGGAGGGGCAGGGGACACCTGTCGCATGAAGAATCCGGAAGGCAGATCCTATTGGTCGAAAGCCAAAACGAGAAGTTAGATTAGGCCCAAACAATGTAGGAATTTCCCCCCCCCCCACCTTCATCTTGTTCGTAGCGAGGAATCACAAACACAATGCCATTCGTCAGGATGACCCTTCGGAATGATAAACATAGATTAACATGGCGTCATGGCGCAGTCGTGTACTGTGCACAGGTTTTGTCAAGGTTACTGAACAGGGTTAGCATAGAATGGCAATATCTTACTCAAGGACTACAGTAATCAGTAGGCTACTCTCATCCATCCTAGGCACCCCTGCAGGGAAGATCGTCTAGCCATGCCTGAGAATCTTACCTCTCCATTGTGAACAGTAGATCAGTTGTCAGTTAGTGCACGTGCTTGCTTGCATGCTTATAGTGCCACTGTGTGTTGGTCACAGGTGTGGATCGATGCAGGTACTCAGATCTTCTTCTCTTATGCCATCGGACTGGGGGCTCTGACCGCACTGGGCAGCTACAACCGCTTCCACAACAACTGCTACCAGTGAGTATGGCAAAACAATGAGCACAAGACGTCACACTGTGGCTGGAAGACTTGGTCACACTCAAGCACATAAACCTGCCATATAAACCATTGAGGTTTTGTACAAAAGAAAAGTGATTGGTTGATGCAGGAGTTAGAGGGCTGTTGGGGCTACGTCGATTATCAATGAGAACTCATTTATCGTGATAGTCAGCCAAAGTCTGTTGTCATGTCATTGTCCAAGAATTTGTTGGTGTAAGCATTCTGCAACTTTGGTTTCAACCAAAAACTCCCCATCCTTTTCCCCCCATAGGGAATTAGAAACCTGCATCTGCTTACAAGCCATTAAACCTAGTTTCAGTTCATGTCCGATTCTTGGGAATTTGATTCTGACCGCTGAAGTAATCAGTAACCCGTCGTAGGAGTACAGTAAGTGTGCACCAGTGTGTAGATGACAGGTGTGTCTGCGCGGGGGCCAGTAGAACCTATAGGCTCTATCTCACCGGAGCAGAGGGAGGGAGACTCACAACTGCTGGCTGTTCAGGGTCAGCACAGATAGCAACTCTTTCGCTTTTGAAGGCATGAACACCCTGTAGATGTTGGTCCCCCCCCCCCACACACACCCCAACTGAATGGTATCAAATACCAAGCATGCAGCTTGTCAGTAGTGTGTGTTGGTCAGGAGGACCCAGACGTTCTGCAGCTTATGTTGGTGCCTGGGGGAGGGGTGAAAGAGGGAGGGGTGAGAGAGGGAGGAGAGAGAGGGGAGGAAAGAGAGAGAGAGAGAGAGAGAGGGAGGGAGGGAGGGGTGAGAGAGGGTGGGGTGAGAGAGGGGAGGAGAGAGAGAGGGAGGGGTGAGAGGGGAGGAGAGAGAGAGAGAGATAGAGGGAGGGAGGGGTGAGAGAGGGAGGGGTGAGAGAGGAAGGAGAGAGAGAGGGAGGGGTGCCTGCAACTGGGTGATCTGTCTTCAGCGGGCAGGCGCTTCTTGCACTTCATCAGAACGTTGTTCTTTGTCATCGTGAATGCAGCACACGACGTGAAGAAGGTTCTGCGATTAGGAGGATACAATTTGATGTCATTTATGCTTGGCCTATTGTTGTCTCTTTTAGAGTGAACAACAACTAAACAACGACCCATAACTGGTCCAACTTCTGTAGACAGATCTGACTTGGTTAAGACAGCAGCTAGGATGTCTGATGCCTGCTGTGCAGATGGGAGGTCTTGCTCCCTAAAATGGCCACTTTACGAGATGTCGAGCAACAAACTTGGATTTCATTAGATCTCAGGACTTGATGTTGAGCTTGTACAGGAATTTATGGAATGTACATATTAGGAGTAGCATCAAGAATATCCCCTCGCTGGTTTCTTCCCCCTGACCTAAATAGGAAGTTTGAACCTTCTAACAGAGTCTCTCCGTTGACAGGGATGTCCTACCAAATTCCTGGACAGCTACGCTCCTCTCGCTGTTTTGCTCCTACAAAAAAGAAGAAATAAGAAATAGGGAGTCAGATGGCTGAGCGGTGAGGGAGTCGGGCTAGTAATCAGAAGGTTGCAGGATCGATTCCCAGCTATGCCAAATGACGTTGTGTCCTTGGGCAAGGCACTTCACCCTACTTGCCTCGGGGGGGAATGGACCTGTACTTACTGTAAGTCGCTCTGGATAAGAGCGTCTGCTAAATGACTAAATGTAAATAGCTGAGCCAAATGCAGAGTGCGGTCAGTAACAATCGGAGTAGGTAGGACGGAAAGCCCACATCAGGGCAGATCTCCAGGAACGTGTTGACCGTCCCCAGGTTTTGATTGTTCGCCTGCTCTCGCCACCATGACTAACCCTCTGTACACAATGTGTAGTCCTGCGACCACCAAAACGAACAATCAAGGATTCAGCCAACTCTGTACTAACCCTTATGGTAACCAGATGCACGTCAACACGCTGGATCACTTTTGAAGCTTTAGGTGCCTCTATAGGAACCAGCTGAACACTGAGTTCAGTCTTCAGTAGTCGGGGCCTGCCAAGTAGTCATGAGTTTCAAGGTATTTGCGCAGTTAAAGTGTCGCTACAGTACATTTTATTCCCGATTGTGTTTTTCCCCTTCATTTTCTATTTTTTTTTTACCACAACCACTTCCCTCTTGTTGCTTGACCTGCTTCTGATCCAAATGAAGAAAAGAACAGTTGTGTGTACCGTGTGCACACGCTCCTTGTTAAGCCCTCTGAGGATTGGGGCTTGTATCTGGGGCATTTTGCATTGCAGCAATACAAGTGTGTGGAAGCTGGTCCAAGTTAGGATGGAGCGTGGAGCTGTAGAGCATAGAGTGTGTGTGTGTGTGGGGGGGGGATAGTAACAAGTCAGTTCCAGAAGGAGGAACGCATGAAGGGGTTTCCTAAACTTGAGTGACTGATACAGAGAGACAGAGGCCGGGAGACAATGTATTGAGTTCAAACTAGTGCAGCTGTCCACTTAGAACAGTGTTTGTTTTGGTTACAAGGGTAGCCAGCCCCGGCTAACATTTACAGATAGTCATTCAGCAGATGTTTCTATCCAGAGCGACGTCCAAGCGGTGTCGTCAGCACTGCAGCAGATAATCACAGAGAAGTACGCAGTTCCATCAGTGTTACAGAGGGAGGTGCCAAGGAACGCTCTCTCTCTTTTACCAGAGGCTGAAGGCAGCACTGTTTTCAAAAAGTCAAGTGTGAACACTGCCTTACAGTAACAGGCTCCGTCTTTGTCTGAATCCAAGCACTTGCACTCTCCGTGTGATCTATTTAGAGAGGCAGTCATCTTATCTCCAGACCCCGACCTTGATGGTGAGCCTCTGGCGAGTTAGCAGGAATGCAGCCCAGCCAACATGCAGCCTCAGCAGAACGGGAGCTCTCGGGCTTCCATCTCTGTGCTCACACTCTATCGCCTCGCTTTTCTTATCCAATCGTCTCACTCCTGGTGACACCGAAGTCACAGAAGCCTTCCGGAAATCCAGGAAGTCATTGACAGCAACTGTGTCCCTTGCCTATCCCAGTATGCGGCTGACGCTCCGCCTACGGCGCATGTGCCGCTTTCCTGTTTCTCTGGAGCTCCGGTGTTCACACGTTGATTGGCACCCCCTTGCCTTAAACGAACACTTCCCGAGCTACTCTCGCTGCATTAGTCCGACACATTGGTATCGATCTGGCCATCTATCCACTTGTCCCTCCTCCCTGTCCCTCGCCCGCTCCCTTGATCTCTCTCTCCTCTCTCGGAACCCTTCTATTTACGCCTCCACCACTTGAAACAAATCTCTCATGTTCTCTTTTTTTAGATTTTGACTTTCATAGTAAAGTGCCTACTCTCTGTCTCTCTGTAGGGATGCATTTGTGCTGGCCTTCATCAACAGTGGAACTAGCTTCTTTGCAGGCTTCGTAGTGTTCTCGGTGCTGGGCTTCATGGCAGCAGAGCAGGGGGTGGACATCAGTAAGGTAGCTGAGAGTGGTAAGAACTGACCCTTCCCTCAAACTCCTCTCACCTCCACCCCTCCCTGCCTGTCCCTGACTCTGTGACTCTCTGTTACTCTCCCTGCCTATCCCTGGCCCTCCCTGCCCCTCCCTGACTCCCTGACCCTCCCTTCCTCTGCCTGCTTTTCCCTCACTCTCCCTGCCTCTCCCTGACCCTCCCTTCCTCTCCCTCACTCTCCCTGCTTCTCCCTGCCCCTCCCTGCCTCTCCCTGCCTCTCCCTGCCTCTCCCTGCCTCTCCCTGCTTCTCCCTGCCCCTCCCTGCCTCTCCCTGCCTCTCCCTTCCTCTCCCTGCCTCTCCCTGCCTCTCCCTGCCTCTCCCTGCCTCTCCCTGCTTCTCCCTGCCCCTCCCTGCCTCTCCCTGCTTCTCCCTGCCCCTCCCTGCCTCTCCCTGCCTCTCCCTGCCTCTCCCTTCCTCTCCCTCACTCTCCCTGCCTCTCCCTGCCTCTCCCTGCCTCTCCCTCTGCTGATTTTCTTCTGTGTGCTCTCAGGTCCGGGCCTGGCCTTCATAGCCTACCCTAAGGCTGTGACTCTGATGCCTCTCGCTCCGCTCTGGGCAGCACTGTTCTTCTTCATGCTGCTGGTGCTGGGCCTAGACAGCCAGGTACGACACACACACACACACACCAAAACATATTCATGCATACCTCACACATACAACCACAGTGGATTTGATAGTGGCCTCCTGCCATGCATCTGACTGTTGTTCTGGATGTGTGTGTCGAGCGGCGGGCCTTGTCCTCACTGCCTGCAGCCATTGTTCCTGACTCCTGGGCTTCAGTCAATGAGCCTCTCTGTCTGCCTCACAGAGACCCAGTTGTTCAGGGTCCACTCCATTCATCCCCTCCTTCTCTATTTCCTCCCAATCTCTCGGACTCACTCAATCCTTTCTTGTCCTTCCCCAATGGCTGTTAGAAAGGCACGTGATCCTCTTGTTTACCCCTCCCCCTGCCCCCCTCGTTATACTATTATACTATACTATATGTATGTATGTATGTATGTATGTAATGGGCCAGATTTAAATAACTGTTTCAACTGCAAAATAAGGTTTCCTCTTCACCCCTCCTCCCCAGTTTGTTGGTGTGGAGGGCTTGATAACAGGGATTATGGACATGCTGCCACCCAGATCCAAACTGGGCGCACTGCGCCGTGAAGTTGTCGTGGCGATATGTTGCACTACCTGCTTCTTCATTGACCTCTCCATGGTAACGGAGGTAAGCACCCGAACAGGTGGACAGGAGGAGGGTTGAAGACACCAGTTAGAAAGTGATAGGAGAGGGATAAAGACACCAGTTAGGATGTGATAGGAGAGGGAAAGAAGATTGGTATCATAGCTGACCAAAGCCCACATCTCTCTCTCTCTCTCTCTCTCTCTCTCTCTCTCTCTCTCTCTCTCTCTCTCTCTCTCTCTCTCTCTCAGGGAGGGATGTATGTGTTCCAGCTGTTTGACTACTACTCTGCCAGTGGGATCACTCTCCTATGGCAGGCCTTCTGGGAGTGTGTGGTGGTGGCCTGGGTCTATGGTGAGAGAAAACGAGCCCTCAGCACCTGACTCCCTGGCACGCAGGCTTGATCCAGTCAGGCCCGCCCGCTCTCTCAGTGACTCCCACATCAACTTGGCCTTCGTTCTACATGTCTCTCTCTCTGTCTCGCTCTCCCCCCCCCCCGTCCCTCGACCTATCCAATACTCTCTTCTCCACGACAGGTGCTGATCGTTTCATGGACGACGTGGCCCGAATGATTGGATATCGGCCCCTGCCCTACATGAAACTGTGCTGGTCCTACATCACTCCCCTTGTGTGTGTGGTGAGTCACGCGTGCGAGCGTCCCCATGAGTCGTCTTGTATGGCCATGTTCCCAGGATCTCCCTATCGCTGCTTAGCCCGCGCGTGTGTCTGTGTCTGTGTCTGTGTGTGTGTGTAGGGAGTGTTCCTGTTCCATGTGGTGAACTACAAGCCCCTGACCTATAACTCGGTGTATGTGTACCCCTGGTGGGGAGAGGCGCTGGGCTGGCTGCTGGCCCTGTCCTCCATGCTCTGCATCCCCGTCACCGTCCTCTTCAAGCTGGTGCGCTGCCAAGGCACCCTCCGAGAGGTCAGTCCCCGCGTCCGCCTGCCTCTCTCTCCCCGCGTCCGCCTGCCTCTCTCTCCCCGCGCGTCCCCTGGACGCAGCCCGCGTGTCCGGCGGGCGGGACTGGAGGAACGCCGCGCCGCAGTTTTTTCGTCGGTTCGAGCCGGTTTACGTGATCGGTCTGGTTCACATTGACTTAACCACACTACCATATCTCTCTCTCTCTTTGTGTTTGTAGCGTTGGCAGCACCTGACTACCCCTGTGTGGGGCCGACACCATCTGGAGTACCTGTCTCCTGAATCTGAAGCAAAGTTGTTGCCCCCTGCTGGACAGAGCAAGAACACCATGGCTTTTGAGAGCGTCATATGATCTCACTCCACCCCCCCCCCCCCCCCCCCCCCCCCCGCCCCACCAAGTATCACGAACACACAGCTGAATTCCAAACACACACATACACACAAAACTGTTCAAAAGTTTGGGGCCACTTCGAAAATGTCCTTGTTTTCCATGAAAACACAAAATAACATGACTTTGAATTCAGAATCCAGCTATTGGAATGCAAAACTTAATCATTGACGATGTTAGTTATAATGATTTTGGGAAATTGAAATAATAATTGTGTCCTTCTAACTTTGCTTTCAAAGAATCTGCAGCCATTACAGCCTTGCAGACCTTTGGCACTCGACTTGTCATTTGTAGAGGTCATCTGAAGGGAATTCACCCTATGCTTCCTGAAGCAACTCCCACTAGTAGGATTGGCTTGATTGTCTTACGTAACATGCATGCAGTCAAGCTGCTCCCACAACATCAACAGGGTTTAGATCCGGTGACTCTGCTGACCACTCCATTACAGACAAAACCAGCAGACTTTTTCTTCTCTAAATCGTTCTTGTATTGTCTGAACCTTTGGGTCTTTGGCCTGTTGTAGGAGGAAATTGGCTCCAATCAGATGCCGTCCACACGGCATTGTATGGTGGTGTTGCAGTGATAGCTATCATTCCTCAAGATCCCTTTCACTCCTTCCAAACCTCCACTTCACCGCCATCAGACCATCACATTGCCTCCATGCTTGACAGATGGTGTCAAGCCCTCCAGTCCATTTTCATTTGGTCTGCGTATCACAAATGCTCTTTGTGGAATACCTCAAACTTCGACTTGTCTCTCCATAGCACTTGTTCCGCTATCTTCCTCTATCTAGTGTCTGTCTTCTTTTGTCCATCTTAATCTTTTCCTTGTTACTGGCCAGTCGGCGATACGGTTTTATCTCTGCCTGGAAGGCCAGAACTCCACAGTCTCCTCATCGCTGTTGACAGTGAGATCTACGGCTTCTTTGTATATCTGTTTCTCGCATTGGAATAACTTTCATTTCAGAATCACAACAGACTGACGAGTTTCAGAAGAAAGCTCTTTGTTTCTGGTCATTTTGAGCTTAAATCAATTTCACTCAAATCCACAATGCTCCAGATGTTCAACTGGTATGAAGGCCAGATGTTTTTCTTCTTTAATCAGCGCAGCCGTTTTCTGTTTGGTTTTTGGAGTTTTTTTTTACTGATTAATTAACCTTTTAAAAGGAACTTGGACGAGCCAACTCAACGTGCCAGATTGGAATACAGGCCTCTGTATGTGTTAATATGTAGATATTCCTTCAAATTAGCAGTTTCCAGCTACAATTAATAATAACATTAACAACATAACCATTGTATTTCTGATCAATTTGCTATTTTTAAGGACAAAAAATGTGCTTTTCCAAGGATATTTCCAAAAACAAGGATATTTCCAAGTGACCCCTAACGTTTTGAAGTGTAACAGTGTCTTGGCTTGACCAAGGAGGTGATGGGAGCAGTTGAAGGAGGAAATGAAAGTCACACACATGCACATGTACACAGACACGCACACAGACAAGCCCCTGACCTCTGGACCAGAGACGGGACAAGAGCCTCAGACCTACTGTCAGTATCAGCTTACATTCCCCCTGCTTTCTCTTTCAACTCTACCTCTCGCATCTCCGGCCCTGGCCATCCTTTCTGTGTCAGCACGCTCTGTCTTGTCTCGTGAATGTGATGTGGTGTGGAGTATGGCTGTAGTTGTCTTGTCCTCTGATCTTCCTCTGTGTCTCTCTGACCAAACTTGACTGCATCTGTTCCAAGCCAGCAACCTCCTGATGCTGAAGGAGCGCAACTGATCAGACCGTGATAAACACTGAAGTCATCTGAATGACGGGCACTCTTTACTGCCGAGTGTGTGTGTGTGTGTGTGTGTGCGTGCGTGGGGACATGCATGTGTTGCGGACGTGTGCGTGAGAGTGCAGGTGTGAGTGTAGTTGTGGTGCGTGCGTGTTGTGAGCCAGGAAGAGATCCTACTGTATTGTGTTCTGTGTCTCAACATGGACTCTCCTTCATTGCATCGTACAAAGCAAACAGAACTTCCATTGAATGCAACAACAAGAAAAACGACCACTCCACCACTTCCAGATGTATTTGAACTAACTTAAGTGTCCTGTTGATGTCGTTGAGCCTGTAAATCAGTGTTAATATTGGGCGGATGACGAGTTGATTCAGAGGGAGAGGGATCTAGTGGTGGAGGGCAACAGAAGGAGAAGACGATTTGATCTCAGAGGGATCATTGGTACCAAGGAGTGAAGCAATAAAAGACCATGGACATTGGTACATATCAAGTTTTTTTATTTGACTCAAACCCCACAGATTTAACTCCCAATCCACAGAATATATTGACATGCATCAACTTGCATAACCCATTCAGCGGTGAATGCACATACAGTAACGCATGTTTGTAACAGATAACTTACTAGATAATATAGGGGTGGGGGGAAAAATCGAATGATCAAATCAATATTCGCATTTGAATCAAGATTCAGTCTTTTAGCGATTCTTATCAATTCACAAATGTCAAAGATTTGCAGTTTACTAAACTGCAAGAAAAACAATACATTTCAAGGTTTTGATGCTTTGGGATTGCCTATCACAGTCAAATTGAAACAAAACTAAACAGCAAACTGGAATCAAATGTAAGCATATCTTGAATCGAAATTTGATTAAAAATTGTGAATAAAAAAATCATGAATCCAAAAAAGTGTGAATAAAAAAAATCGTGAATAAAAAAAAATGTTAATCGATTTTTAATTGAATAGTGACCCCAATTATCGATTTGAATCGAATTGTGAGGTACCAAGGGTTTTCCACCCCTATTAGATAACTTAAAAGATTGCTATGCTCAAGATCATTTTTGGTAAGTAAATAGAAAGTTTTTTAATTTGTTCTTTACATAAAGATTAAAATGCATCTGTCAAAAGGTTGTTACACACAAAAATAAATCTTCATCGATAGGCTGAATAACAATGAAAAACATTTTGCAAATGCCTTCCATAAACAGTCACAGTTTTGTCCTCACAGTCAACCTCTCACTCCCTCTCTACACTTCCTCCCTTGCTATAAATATAGATTTCTAGTCGTCTAGTGCTACATTCTCTCTTGTGCTTCCCCTCCCTCTCTCTCTGTATTTCACACATACACAGGAGGACTGCAGAGACTTGTGTGATACCTCATTATTACCTCATCATAAAAAGACTGTTTCTTATGCAGTATGGCTCTGTTTATCTCTATGGCAACTGACCACTCTGTCACAGTGCTCCTTACAAGAGGGGGGGGGGGGGGGCAAGAGGGGTGGCTGAGAGGACAACCAATGGGAAGCAGGAAACCAGCAACATGAGATGAGGAAAGTGGAGTTTCCACAACCTGCTGACTCCTACTGGTCACATCTTGGTTCCATTGATCATATCCTAGACAAATGGGGATCATTTAGAAACTTGTAAGTGTCACTAATTTGAAAAACCATTATTAGTCCACATGTACATGTATAATAAACAATTACTGTGTATGAATACCCACCAGTGGACACTCGTGGTTCTCGTAGTTGTGCAAGGCTGTCCCCCCCCTCAGTCTGAGGCTGTGTAACACAGCGTCGTGAATGGTGGGGAAGAGGAGACTCTTGGGGATGGACTCGGAAAACAAGCCTGCAGTTTCCAACTGCTCCACTACGCAAACTGAAAATATTAGGAAACGAGGTTAGCTCATACACACATCAATAACAGACCAAGTCTCTGCAGTCCTCCTCCTGTGTATGTGTGAAATAGAAAAACAATTGAAAAATAGACGCTTCGCGTCGTGCCTAACAACTCCCCTTACCTGTTCTAAAATCAGCGTAAACCACGGCCTCTTGGGGCTTATTGCTTAAATATATATATAGGTAACATGTTTTAAAGCCTTAAGTGTTAAATACGTGTGTGTAGCTTAAAAAGGTTTGGACCAGCGCTGGTCTCTGTACAAAATGGTGCTATCTACGTAGGCCAGCAGAGACATGACCTTGACCCAGTTTACAGCTTTAGTTAGTGACTCTGGCTCTACCTTTCAGAATGAGTCAGATACTTTCTGGTTTTGTGGGATGATGTCTCACCTTGGCAACCTGCTATATTTATGTCAACGCCAAGCTCTCCAAAATCCTTTAATATCTATTGGAAGAAGAAAAAGGAGTTGGGGGAAAAAAATATTTTATAATGTTTGCCTCTTGGCTACTTTTTCCTCTCTCTTCTAATTTCCTTACTTGATTTCATCACGATTCTAAATGATCAAGCCTATTCTAAGCATGCAGAATCTTTGTATGCCTTCAGCGCAACAACATCTATGAATGTGACAAGACAATGTGACCTAAGAACAAAAACCAACCAAAATAGTCTCAAATAGGTGTTGGGCCTACCCTCTCTCTTACTTGCTCTTTCCCTTTATATCTAATTTTATATTTGTCACATGCTCTTTGTCAAGCCAATCAGATTACATATGCACCTCCCTTCTCAAGGATGTGACTCGTACTTAATGCCTCTCAACCAACCACACACAACCACCCCACATACGTTTTTCAGTGTCTTCACTGTGACAGTGTCTGCAAAGTTGGATGTGGAGAAGTCCAGTATGATGGTGTGTGTGTCCAGTCTCCGCCAATCCTCTCCATCTCCCTCTACTGCAGGGATGGTCGTCTGGTTCATGTCCACGGTGGTCCCAGTGTCGGAGACAGTGCTGTCTCTACTGAAAGCCCAGTTGTCCTGCCCGTTGAAGGGTACCTCGATAATGGACAGGGGTATTCCATTCCCCTGGTCTGTTTGCATGTTGTCAGGCTGTTCTTTGCCACTGGACATGTCCTTCAAGCCCTTTAAAAGAACAAAGGGAGGTTTTACACGGACACAGATCCTCTGTAACGGTGTTCAGTGTCGTGTGTGGGCCTCACCAGTTTCTTGGCCATTTTCATTTGTTTCTTTTCCTCTTTCTTTTTCTCACGCTCCGTCACTGCTTCCTGCTGCCTCTTCATGGTCAGCATCTTCTTGACGTCAATCCCGCTCTGTAAAACAAGACAACACTGCTGTCAGAGGACACCGGAGAGAGTACAAGAATGAAAGGAGTCACTTTGCACACACCTTCTCTTCCAGGGCTGTCTTGTAGAATTCTTCATTAGCATAGTAGAGGGCAGTGGATGATTGAAAGATGGTGATGCCAGGTATCTTTTTAGCCTGCAAGAATAAACGGGAAATCGGCTGTGGGTCATTCTAAGTATTGACACATTGATTCCTTTTCCCGGTGTAATGGTATAAACTTGACAGTGACAACATAGGGGTCTGTGAGTGTGTGTCTCTCTCACTTCCTCATAGGTGTCCATGTCCAGGTACAGCTCTGTCCCAGGGACGTGTCCCAGGACAGAGTACCTCGGCCTGGGAGAGCAGAAAGAAGGAGCAAACACTGAGGACTTGAGCAGACACAACAGCACTGTGTTGACACACAGAGGGTGGCTGGTCCAGACTCACAGTTGGCTCCTGAAGATGACAGTGAGCAGGGCAAAGACGATGGAGGCAATCAGCCCCAAATCCAGGTTTAGTAGAATGGTGCACACCAGAGTTACCACCCACACCATCTACGGGAGAAGCACAGAGAGTCTATTAGGCGTTTATTAAGCAGTGACTTAACAGTGTCCTGGTGTATACTATTTCTATCTACTCCTTCAATGTAGACCTTCTACAGGTGCAAGTAGCCTGCAATGACTGCATCTTACCAGATCAATCTTGTTACGTCTCCACAGAAGTGGTATGTCTCCGAACTGCTCAAACATGTGCTTTAGGTTTACAAACACAATGACGGACAGGACAGCCTATTGGACAGAGGACACACAGACAGTTAATAGTGAAAGGTGAGACAGCATTTGTGTGTCGTAGGCACTAATAGGAGAAGAGAAAATGTTTGCGGGGGGGGGGGGGGGGGTTACAGGGGGTCGGGGTGCTTGAGAGTTACCTTGGGCAGTTTCTCAAACAGTGAGCCTATTTTCAAAATGATAATCAGCAAAAAAGCACACGAGAATATCCCAGCAACCTGTCAAAACCCAAGCGACACGTTAGCCGAGAATCTGTGTGAGCCCTCATCGACGGATTGTTTGTAAAAGTGGCTGCGTCTCCAAGTGTGTGTCTTGCCTGTGTCTTTCCTCCGGTGGTCTCCTGGACCAGACTGCGGGCCATGGAGCAGGAGATGGGGTAGCACTGGAAGAACCCCCCGACTGAGTTACTGAGACCCAGAGACAGCAGCTCCTACGGAGGGCGGGAGAAGAGGGGAGGTGAACACTGCACATGTGGAACCGCACGACAGCACGTGAGGTATGGCCAGAGAGGAAGGCCCATTCAAACATTTTGTTCACCCAAACATGGTTTGTAATCATTTTAGTAGGAATGTGAATTTTAAAAAAAACGTTCCCCTAAATGGCAACGTGTTCTAATACACAGCAAGTCTCGTGTTCATATTCAGAACATGTTACATGAAGCAGTCAAACATGAAGTTGCGACTAAACATTAACACAGACAAGTTACCAACTATGTCAACAGCTACAGACTGTTCCATCCCTTTTTCTTTCCATTCGAACACAACTCTGTCAGGGAGAGAGTCTGTGTGTGTGTGTTTAGAAGTGAGCGAGTGTTACTGAAGAGAGAGCAAGTCAGTCTGTATGTGTCAGCGCATATCCAGGAGTGGTAGGATGCCACCCCACAGTGACAGTGTGACTAAGTGTGATGGTACATGCTAGACACGGTCTGACATAAAGGCTGGATGAGTCTGGCTGTGCTGGACCTGTACCCAGGTTACAATGCAGCAATCACACTTAGTCGTGGTACTGTACAACTCTGCAGATGTACAGTATTTGTGTGTTTTGTGTATGTGAGTGCAAACGTCCATGCAGGCGTGTGTAGACCGAAATAGGGACTCTGCTCTGGCTCATTCTCTCTCTACCTCTCTCTCTCTCTCTCTCCACCTGTCTTTCTCTCTCTCGAAAGTGTGTGCATGCACCTGTGTGACTGTGTTTGCGTTGAAGGCTCACCTGGTTACTGTCGACCTTGTAGCCATGTTTGACGCCAAACGTTTTGCCCAAGGAAATGACAACGGCGTAGCCCACGACAGCTATGGCAAACGCATCGCCTATTAAGTCTGGGAAGAGACTCAAGTCAGGGACCCCAGGGGCATTCATCCTGGTGGGGGAAAAGAGAAAGGAGAACAAGGATGGGAGAAGGGGGTTGGGAGACAGGAGAGATGGGCAGGGTGGAGTGGTCCAGGAGAATATATGTTACGTGGGTGAAAGGTAGATCAGGATGGTCATGACTATGACCTCATCATTGTCACTTCTCGACACTTTGTGTTTACACATATACACATCACAGCAACGTGCTGTTAAAGGATATCATGATACCACTGATACAGAACAAGTATGCATGCACTGACAGGCGTCTTATAGTTCCTTTTCATCTGTTGTTTTACACCAGGTGGTGGCTTTAGTGGTCGAAAGACCTACAGTATACTGACACACACTAGATCACACACACACTAGAACACACACACACACACACACAGTACACCTCTTCCTAGTCTGATCTGTTTCTATCTTTCTCCAGAATAAAGAATCCCTGTGCCCTCCTACTGTCTAGTTCCTTAGAGATCATCCTGACTCAGGCCTGTGTGTGCAGCACAGTACAGCAGGATAAGGCCAGAACCTGATACTGTATCAATCACTTTGGATCCACTGAACACATAACTACAAAGACACAAACACACTTGAACTTACCCGCTGGGTATCAGTCCCACAACACTAATATGAAAGTTCTCCTTAAGATGGGTGTAATATGATATAATTGTTGCTCCAATGACCTGTTGGAAAGGAAAGTCTGTGTGTCACTATCTCTACACAATATGCTTCAAATACCTATGTTGCTCAAGATAAGGGGATGTCAAACATTAATTGGGCCAAGTGTTTCCTAAAGCTCCTTATTGTTCCCCAAATCAGTAGATCCAAGAGAATCCTTTGCTCTGCGTGTGCAGCAACAGACAGACAACGGGAACAGAACGCCCTCCAGTGGGTACTCAATCACCGAGCGTCGCAAAGAACGCTGCGCCTGGCCATGGCGCACCACCAGTGCCGGTCCTAGCACATTTGGTGCCCTAGGCAAGGTTTACCCCTGGCGCCCCCCCCCCCCCCCCCCCCTCCACCAAGTCAACGGCCCAAAATTACCAAAGTCCATATTACCCAGTGCACACATTTTTTTTAGGCCAGCAGAGGGCGCCAACCACAACACCGACTCATGACGTGCCGCGTTTGGCGCTCTCTGCTGGTAGCGCGTTTGAAACTCAAGGACAGCGGGAAGGTTGATTGAATTGGATGCCCTTAGGGAATTGCCATCCCCCTCTTCATGCCGCCCTAGGCGGCTGCCTATGTCACCTATTGCACGGACCGACACTGCCCACCACTACGCTCGACAGTGTCAGACCGAGGCCGGGGTCAGGCAGAAGCGGGGGTACGACAACCACTGTTGAGGTTGCGCTGTCTCACCTGGGGAGGTCTGGGTCTACCAACCATCCCGAAAGAAGGGGGTCTCCCCTAAGAACACAAGCCCCTGGCCCAAGACGGCAGAGGCAGCTTCCTCACTGCCTCACTGACATTGTTCTGGGGTGGCGTTTAGTAGTCACGGATGGGAAACATGCTGGAGGGGCCCATGTAACGACGCCCCTCTTGGTGCCCACTATGCCGTGCGGCAAGAACAACTCATTTCCCGATCTTGGTTTTCTTATTTCAAACGCAAATCGGTTGGCTGTAAAGTACGGCCCCTTCGGCCAATCACGTTTGCTCTTTGACTCCGGAGATGTGGAGACTGGTGGCCTGTTGTACTTTTCCGCATTCTTTTGAGTCAACTTGTCATAAAAAGCTGTGCCATTTATAGGCCTATTGAGTTTTCGCCAACGCAAACCACACATCAGAACATTTCAACTTCATACAGTCTCACATCTGCGAGAAATAACTAGGGTATACCCGTGTTAAAGGAAGGGTAGGTACGTTTGGTAAAACTAACAATTTTGGCTAGAGTTTGAAATGATACAACCCCAAATATTGCAAAACATCCCTCCCTTCAAAAATCCACTGATGCAACACAGTCAAATTCATAGAATTTTTTTTTTTGCAAACATGAATCAATCCAAACGGCAAAGTGCTGACCACATCTCGGTTTTGCACGCATCAATGCGTCAGTAAGCACTTGTCACATAAAAGTGATAACGTGCCATCTTTAACCAGCTTTGATGCTGGGTCTACTTAATAATGCGTGTATGGTGTGGAAAAACGGAAAGGTACTTATGGACTTACCACTATAAGTTCTATAGGAATGGGAAGAGGCAACTTTTTGCTATAGTAGTCATTGAGTTCCTTGACCACAATGAGAATGGGCGCTGTCACCAGGCTGGTCACAAGAGTTCCTATATTAGTCTTGGGGAGCAGTGAGCAGATATTCACAAAGGTCTGGGGAAAATGGGAGGAAGACGGAGAAGAAGAGACGTTTGAAACAGCATCACCGACGACAGGACTGACACACTCAAATGCACTTGAATCGTATTGAAGGCTGAGCTAAGACAGATAAAAAACATTTGAGCATCAGCTTTCAGGTCAAAGACAAAACACAAGTTCACCTGACTGTTTCCTACCAAGAGTACATACTGCAAAGTACAAGCTTACTTCAAATGACAGAGAGACAAGTGAAATGTTAGTGGCGTGAGTTTGTGTCCACCAAATGTGCATGTATGTGTATGCATACTCACATAAACTTGAGAGAGCGGTCCATTAAACTTAGGTTGTTCAACTCCAAATATGTATTTGAGCTGTGCAAGGACCACTTGGATGGCTGCAGCAGTTGTGTAGCCACCAACCAGAGGCACCGAGAGATATGTTGCCAAAAAATCAAACCTCACCAAGGCTAGGAGAATCTGGGGGAGGATTGGGAGAAAGAGAAATGGCCAATTTGCTGTATGTAGTATTCGGTGTTTTGTTTGGGCCAGTAAATAGATATAAAATGAGCTTTGATGAAAACACACCTGGAAGATTCCCACCAGCAGACTGAGAGAGGATGCCACCTGTACTCTGTAGGCTAACTGCATCGCTGTATCTACCACTGCAGTTCCATTGGTCCCATTGTAAGTCATGAACTTACTGTTTACTGCCAACCTTTCTGTCACACTGCCAACCATAACACTAACCACCGAAAATGTACCTTGGGTATAAACACACACATAAGGATACATTTGTGCATTAGCATACAATACATTTTAAGTGTCAGCATGGCTTCAACCATCACTTGCCCTTTTCAGGGTGAAGTCCAGGGTCCTCTGACCAGAATGTTAAAGAAGATCAATTCAGGGGCACGGTGGGTGGTATTTATTGAGTGAGGGTGGTGTAACCTTCCTCAGTCCCCATGTCCCACCCTTCACTTTTTCTCCCCCACCCTCCAACTCGTTCTCTCTTACCTATGGACACATGTCTGGAGGTGCCAAATATAATGTAAACCAGAACAGGGTAGAAGGACGAGTACAGGCCAGTCACAGGAGGAAGGGATGCCAGAAGCGCGTAGGCCATACCTTGAAGAGAAATACATTGTATTACTCCATGGACAGTTTAACACATTTTTAACAACTAGATCACTCAATTAAATGATGTAAGAGGACTGTACCAATGAATTTCATATGTAATTTGATTCAGATTAAGTCGATCTCTTATGGCGCTTTTCCACTGCATGGTACCAGCTCAGCTTGACTGTATTAGCTATACTTTGTTTTCCACTGCTGATTGTACTTTCTCGGTGAAGCTAGTCATCATATAGCAACTGAAACTGCCATAAAGTTGTCTCCAATGCAACACACCCAACTCTCACTATATCCTTTCATTGGCAACTGCAGGAATGTGTGTGCTTCAATTCATGTGGCGTTTTGCGGGTTGACATTTACGTAATAAAGTTGTCCAGTAAATAATTGTTTGTGTGTGTGTATGTGTGTGTGTGTGTGTGTGTACAGACGGACCCTGAGGAAGGTGCATGATGCCCACACTGATGCCCGAGATGATGTCTCCCATGAGGTTCTCCCTGATGGCGTATTGGGGGAGCCAGGCCAGGATGGGTATATAGCTCAGGAAAATGCTCTTCAACCTGGGCACTGAACATCTGACACCAGGTGGTAAGGGGTGGTGGAAGGAAGAAGAGGGTGAGGAAGAGAATGAGAGAGGAGAGAATGAGGGAGGAGAGAATGAGAGAGGAGAGAATGAGGGAGGAGAGAATGAGAGAGGAGAGAATGAGAGAGGAGAGAATGAGGGAGGAGAGAATGCGAGAGGAGAAAATAAGAGAGGAGTGGAGAGAAGGGCAGGATGTGGAGATGTGACAGAAACACTAGTCGTAATGTAAGCGGTGCACAACACCTCTTTTTGAGAAGTGAACATTTATTTCTATAGTCCCTCCACACTTAATTAATTTCAAGTACACACATCCTGTCCTGGCATCATTGTTAGGTGATCAGAAAATCGAATGTCTGCGCTAGGCTGGGATGCAAGCCAGTACTCTCCTGATCCACAGAGGCTGCCAGGGTCCCATTAAACCAGAGAGGGCTTCACAGGCTGTGATCCAGGGTACTGTAAACATACCAACTTAAAAACATGGTCTCGACTCAGGGCCGGCCCTGCCTCGACTAAACCATACCCGGTTTGGACATTTCTCTCCTTCTTTCTCTCATTCATGATCTCACTTCCTAACTTCCTCTCTCATCTTCTTTCCTTTCTCGTCCCATCCCTATCGTTTGATGAATTGCATAATATAATAGACAGCACAATCCAACATCAATTGAAATGTGTCCTTTATGTCAACTCAGTCTCGCTACTCATTCAATTTAACTTACAAAATGTTCCTTGTTGGAGGTAGCCTAAACCTATGTAGACATTCAAATTGAATGAGATAATAATATCATTTTTGTGATGTTGCATTGTCTAGACCTCACGCTCTGATGTGGGAGACATTACACATTCAGCACCTCTACTTCCGCTCGTAAGAAAAGTCCCTCTCTTACCTCAAAGAATCTTTCAATTGTTGGCGCAGGGGGGGTTTGTTGGAGTGTGTCCTCTTCCGGGCTCTCTCGTCCAGACAAGGTTCATCCAGAACGTCTCTCTCCACGTAAAACTCTTTAGTCCCCTGCGCCACCATGGTCAATCTGTCCTGGTTCTCCTTGACTTTATCTATCTATAACTACAAGAAAGATTGCTGCAATGAAAATGAACAGATCTGTTAAGAAGCTTCTCTCTTTCACAGGTGTTTGTCCAGGTTGGTTGTCTGAGAACAGTGAATGAACAGGTGTGACGGTCCCTCCCCTGTTCTTATGAGGGAAGACACACACACATTTATACACCCCGCCTCCCCATACAATTGTGAGTATATGTTTTTGTGTGATAACTTGATTATTGACCTTGGGAAAACTCCAGCATGACTCAGCACACACACATTTATACATTGGTGCCTACATACACATATACTTACATGTAAAAATGAAATTAATAATTACATATGTATGAATAATAATAATAATAATAATAATGAAATAATTGAAAAAAGTGAGGTCAAAATTAAGACACAAGTAGAAACAAACGGAACAAACAAAGGAAAAACTGTGGACAGAGAACAGTACAGTAATACTTTTCTTTCTTGAATTACCTGTATGGCACCTTGAAAATAACTTATTTGTCCTCCAGCAATTGCTGAAAGTAATTGTCATGCAATATGGAACATTATAATATGGAACTGCTGAATTGGACAGACAGCTCAGGGCAAGTTTAGACATACGTAAACTACCTCAGCAAAACTGATCCAAAGTTCAGAGACAACAAAGACTTGTGATGAAAACCGTTGCGTTTTTACTCTAGTTTTTTATGTACTTCCAAAAACACAGACACCAATTGTTGATGCACCTTCTCCAAACCTTCAAGACAATATGTTTAACCTCTCAATTACACATCCATTGATCACAATCTAAATACCTACCTACATATCTTTGAGAGATGTATCGTTTACTGAGGTAAAATATTTGGTGTACAGAACATTTTGTTCCGGTTTAGAATGAAGTACTTTCAGTGGTCTGTGGGTTATTAGTTTAGAAGTTGCTTTGAGATGTTTGCTTTAGATTTAAATACTTAGAAATGTTTTAGCGTTTGTTGTTGGTTTAGATGTTGCTTCGAGGGTTTTGCTGTAGAATTAAATACTTAGAAAAGTTTCATTTTCAGTCAACAGGGATGGAAGGGATCTCAGCACATAGTGTACTGTATATCCTTTCAATTGAATAAAATGGAGCATGGTTTGTTTATGAAGTCTAAACAAGGCAGTACTATTTGTTGTAATCAAAGATGTGCAAGATCATTGTAAAGCATTGAAAGTTGGAAATGTGACAATAAGGATGTTACTGGTTAGACATGCATCTTTTTGACATGACATTAATCTTCCCAGTTGAAACAACTGAACTAAATGGCCCACATCCTATGGTTAATTTGACAGATTACGTTTTAGGTTAAAGTGTAGTTTTATTTATGTTTCAGATGTTTGTGGATATGTCTTTCACCATCAGGGTCTTCCAATGTTATATGGTATTGTATTGACTTTGGTTTCTGTATTTTAAAAAGAGAGCGACCAAGGTCTGTCAAGGAGGAGTGGGAAAATACAGTGCATGCCAATTCCATAGATTAGAAGACCACCAAGGGAGGATTTTGTTAGAAAATGATTACCCGTTTCTTGTCACTTCTGTAATGAAGTTTGTTGGAAACAATATGGGGATGATAAAGTAATCCACCATTTTGTATTCTGGGATTTCTCCCTCCCTTACTTAATATTGGCTTGAGTTACATAATTCGATTTAATAATTTTTTCAAGATGGAGACCCCATTCAGATGTAAGATTACAACAAAAAAATTCTAACATGCAAAACAAGGATTCATTTAGAGGTTTTACAGCAGCAGCAGCAGCAAGAACCCAGGAATTGCTGCAGCCAATCACACATCAATCACAATGATATATGGTGTTATAGTTGACAGGTTTACCTAGTACTCTGAGGTTAGTCACACAAATGTGTAATGTGAAATATACACATGTAAATGTGTACATTTCTCCTATTCAGCCAGACTTTGACAAGTGAAAGAAATAAAATTGACACTATTGGATAGGTATCCCTAAGTTTGTAATTGTTATTTTAAATGTTACAAGGTGTAGTGCATATACTGTATATGTAATGTAAAGAACTGAGACATTTTAAATGGGAATTTGTTCTGGGTTAGTTCATCAGAACATTGTTCTTTGTAACAGTAAATACAACACAAGATAAAATAAATAGCAATATTTACTTTATTTAAACTTAGGCAATTCATTTGTATTGCCTCTTGTATGCTACATCACAAACTTATTTTTTATATGGAAAGGTAGATATATAAATATAATACAAATTGACTTGATCATCAGTTCAAGGTCATGGTCTGTAGACAACTGTGAAACTGTGAGTTTTCCGGTATCTATCCCTTTCCCCTAACCACTGAAGCTACTAAAGCTTCTCAGAATAATGATAAAGGAAATGTTCGTGTTACGGTTGAGTCAAATATAGAATTAGCAAAGACTGGTTACCTGGTTTAGAAGCATATAAAGAGTTCATTGGCCTTAGTTTGGACCCTCCAGACATCTCTCCTAGTCTCTGAGTAACTAGCTTTCAGGGTTTCAGGAATTACCTGTTTTATTTAGCCCTAGGGAATCACTAAATTACACTTTACTCTGTCCTAACATGGACTGTGTATTAATGCAACGCCAAAGGCCCCCGATACCATCTCCAATACTTAGAATTAGCGTTACAAGGAGACAGTGTTCACAATACACACACGTTTGGAAGAAGTTAAAATAAACATTTGTTATAACAATACTAGTTTTCCAGTTGGAGGAGGTATCCCAGAAATCCTTAAGAATGGGTTAGACGAGGGAGCTCAGTTTTGCTGCTCGTCAAAGAATTAGTCATGTTTGGAGACTTTAACTTGTAGTTGGCCCAAATATTGTACGGCAGTTAAGAGTTGTACGTGCAGGACATTTGTTTTGTCTACATTAGTCTGAGTAAACCAAAAGTGTTTTCATCGACGGTGAAGCAGTGTTCTCTGACCAGGAGGACTATGGCGAGCGGAAAAGGACATTCCTAGGCTTACCAGGAGAAGGAGCAGCCTAACCATACGTCGCCGCCAGACCATGTGGATTTTTTGAATGGAAGTGAATGGGACTGCAAACGAGAGACTGGCGGCGATGTGGCGGCAACGGCATGTAAGTATCGAACGCCAACTGTGCCAAAACGTGTAAAATCTCGTTTGTGTACAGACATCAATTTTTGACGTCTGTACACGTCCGTTTTTGACGTCTGTACACAAATGAGAGTTTAGACGTTTTGGCACAATCGGCGTTCGATAGCAAATGCTATACAATCTCCCGGAAATCGGGGATTTTGTATTTCAAGCGAGCGAGAGACTGTGAAATGGTCATTTGTTAGAGATAGGTGCATGTCGCGCGTCATGACAGCGTTTCGGGGTATATTGTCGCCATACTTTTAAGTACATTTTAGAGTACATTTATAGTTATAAAGTTTTTGCCAGTTCGTCATTTTGAAGCTTTTAACACGAAGCAAAGGCATTGTCAGAAGATCACTTTAGTAGTAGCCCGAACATTTTATAGTCGGTTGACTGGTCGCGTTGTTGTACCCAGTCAAAGTAATAAACACACCGGAACAACATGAACATTCAATTGTCTAGCCCAGTTATCCTGGCAAAACATGTAACATAATGTTCTATATTTATCGCCAGGACACGGTCCAAGTAGCCTAGGCATACGTATTTGAAAGCTAATTCGTTTGGAATGTCGAGGCTATTGTTGATGTTACATGTTGATGTTCAGCCTATTTAATTTAACACCTTCAGAAGGACAAGACAGGCAGTGGATAATATACTGGTGCTATTACTAGAAACACTGGGATGGCGGGAAAAGACCATATGAAAGTAGCAGCCTATTCTATCTATTACTAGATAGGCCTTCTAACTAGCCTTCCAGATCATTTAGAGTTGGCCTTAAGTTTTCTTCACTTTACATCTATGGACTAAGTAGAATAACTGATTTATAGCCTAGGCCTTATAATAAGATAGACCAGTATAAACGATTAGGCTAATATTTTGCTAAACATGTCAATCTAACTAGGAAGAGAGATCATATTTCTTCCATTAATAGCTTCTCTCAACTGCCTCCCTGTGAATACAGAATCTAATTAAAAATCCTTCATCTCACCTACAAAGCACATTGATGGTTGGACATCATCATAATTTATAGAGCTTGTAAGGCTGTGTGTCACCCTGTCCCCACCTCTCATTTTAAAATATGGAGACAGAGTCTCTGCTTGATGGGACTCACACCTCACTGTGTTACGTTGTTACTTACTGTCACATTAGTAGTCATGTGTTGATAAGTAATGGTCAAGATGTGGTGTGGTTGTTCTTGTGTATAAAAGGAATTATGAAGCAATATTCTGTGGATTCTTCATCTCCTGAGGCTTTCTCCTCAGCTCTGGCTTGTCCTCCTCGTTCCTCCAACTCTCTGGGTCTCCAATCATGGTAGCGTAGGTAAGATTTAAAACCGTTGCTTTGTATCATGTTTACCTTGTAATTGATTTAATTAATTTGCAATGTTATTAAATGCATATTTAATTTCACCTTACTTTTACCATTCTTGCTCAGATATAACCCATAGTCAAATAACTACAATTTATTGTATTGTGGGTATTGACATCATTTGGTTAATGTTAATACACTATTTAGTTTCCCCTCTTCTATTTAACCATGGGGGAATAGTTTTTGCAGTTTGGCAAATATTAAACACCCTACAAACTCATAGTACTTTATTACCCGACTAGAACCCTGCACTCCCAGAATATCGGATATATTATAAAAATGAAGTATGGTGGACAGAGAAAATTGTTTAAAGAATTGCTGTGTGAAATCTCATTAATAGAGGATGTTTATCCTTAAATAACCATACGAAAAAAACGCCTCTTCTTCCTGAGGAGACTTAAGAAGTGTGGCATTGACTCAGTCATCCTCACTAACTTTTACAGATGCACTATAGTGAGCATACTGACTGGTTACATCAGTTTGGTATGGCCTATATAGTGTAGTCCAATCTTCTGAGTTGCTCAACCTTGTATCAGACACCTGCACTTTATAGATCTATAATAAATACGTTGAATTTATCTTGAACTTGTACTTGGTGATTCACTTCATTGACTTGGTACTTTCACAGCAATTGGGTACTATCTAATACATCTTCAGTATTAACCCTGTAAGTTGTGAATTTAATAGTATAGAATCATGTTTAAAGCATTATCAATAGGCTAGTGACAAATAAACTTTGGTATCATGTTATAACAGTGTGCTAGGTTCTGTTAGTGTAGCGTCCACACAAAAAATGAAAACCTTCACTGATGGTCTGAATATGTTTAATTTGCTGTCTTGAGCTAAGCAGAAAAGTGTAGTCAGAAGGCAAAATTATCAATTAAAACTCCATTAGCAATAGGCTACATTCATTAGTAACTTATTAGAACCACCAAGTTAGCAAACACATCAAACAAACTCAATACAACTAGACTACACTGTTGCCACATGTTGGGAAATAACCAAATACAAGCAATATAACAAATGTAATGAATGCAAACTCAACAAGCACCAAATACACTGTCTTGTGGTCACCTAGACTATTCTAGGTTGTAGTTCAGTGAAAGCACAGCTTCTTCAGTTGGCTATAATTGTTAAATACTTCTTGAGAAAGCATATGTTCACAGATGTCAATAGGACATCACAATTACCTGAATGACTTGTAGTGATCGGGAGGTTATGCCTGTTCTGATGATGGCATAAACCATGTTAGATTGTTGGCTCTGGGCATTGTTTGGTTCTCTTCTCCCTGTCTGTTTCTGTGTCTTTGTTTCTGTTGCAGGATGACAGGCAGGTAGAGGAGCTGTGATTGCTGCAAGGGTACGCCTGTGATCTGTGCCTCGGTTCTTAATAAGTTGTGCCCTAGTATGCTGGGTCTCTCTATTACTAGCAGGAACATCATCACTGTTTGCTTTTTAGTTTGTAATGATTCTCTACACACTCTACACTTGCACTGATCCCACATCCACTCCCTACACTACGAATTTACATGACCCTCACATCCAACCGTTTCTTTGTACGCCCTTTTTATTGAATAAATACACTGTTATCCTTATTTTCTGTGCCTTGTCACTGCCTGGAGTGCCTACGTATCTATCTATTCTTCCTTCATATATGAACCCGGTTATGACAGCTTTTAACAAGCACTAGTTGGCGACACACCTCATGCCGGGCTTATACAGATGTGTGTATTGGCATTTTGAAAGGTTTGAAGGATTATATCCACATATCAATGTAGAATTATTAAATGTCAAAATGTTCAAAATGTGAATAGCCTACAAACAATTAGCATACTACGGGCTAGAGGCAATTCTAGGTTTTAAAACATGCTCAAAATGAATACTGGATCTTAAAATGTATAATTAATCATTAGAGTACAACAAACCATGATAGAACATTCAACTCTGACATCACTTTAACATGTTCTAAAAACCTTTATTCGTTTGTGTACATTAGTTTGAAAATGTAATTTTTTCATCTCAGCTGTAGGGGGTGCAAACGTACCCCTTGCACCTGTTGTAAAATCCTCTATGCTTTAGACTGTGCACAATTGGCTACTCTTACACTATAGCTCTCAATAAAGAAGTGTTGACATATTAAACATGTAGCCTTGCTACGATTTCACTCAATAAGGTTTGAAAAAACAAGTCAGTGACGGCGGCGACGTAGCTACTTAGTAGGTGTGTTGTTTGGCGACGACGGTTTAGCGACGACGTACTTATCTCAGACGTACTTAGTAGGCGTAAGTACTTTATCGAACGCTCGATTGTGCCAAAACGTCTAAACTCTCGTTCGTGTATAGACGTAAAAAACGGACGTGTACAGACGTCACACGACGTCACACGAATGAGAGTTTAGACGTTTCGGCATAATCGGCGTTCGATAATTTGCGGGCGTCAGGGAGCCGCTATTGAAATGCGGGAGACTCCCGGACCTTCCTGGAGACTTGGAATGTCTGTAAAGTCAAGCTTGTGTGCTGCTTCGCTGTATAACAGTTGTAAAAATGTCAGTAAAAAACGGACTCATCTGCAACCGACTCAAGCAGACCCCACAATTTCTCCAGAAGGGAGAGAGACATTTTCCCCAAAAATGGTACCCTCTCTAATTACATTAATAATTGCATTGCAGGTTGATATAAGGTGTGCCCCTAAATTTTCTACTTGTGCTCCTAACATTTTCAGTCAGGATCTACTGTGCTCCTAGTAAAAAAAGTTAGTCTGGAGCCCTGTCAGGTACAATCTCCAATACTTAGAATTGGCTTTACAAGGAGACAGTGTTCACAATACACAGAATTGTTTGGTCTACATACTTTTTAACATGAGTAAGCTATGCAACAGTAAAGAATAAAAAGGCGAATGAAGGCTGTGTAAACAAACCAAGATCAATAATCCCATCCACTAACCCTCGGCAAGCACCTCCCTCATTCCTTGTTCTACCTGTGTATATTGAACTACCTCCAGCATCATAACTCATGATTACTTGGCAGTTATTCTGTACCTTCTTACATACACAGTTTGTCTATAAATTATGTTACTGTCACTACCAGTAATATATCACCGAATGATAACTATACTGGCTAATTGAGCTGCCACCCAGTATTTTAAGATGTTTTTTTTTTTAAGCCCCCTGTAAATTTGGGTTAGATCAGGGTAAAGACGATCATTAAGGGATAGTTTTGATGCTCCTCCTAATATGGAAACTCCAGAAAGGCTCAGCATCAAGTCCCCCGAGATCTAATACTTAAAATCCATGCCGTGTATCCAGCACAGTAGCCATTTTAGGGACCTAAAGTTCACATATCCTGTTACGTCATCAGAAATCATTCATCCCAGGTGCATCTCTGCCCCAAGGCCGTTGCCATGGAGTCAACATTGGGGGGACTAAATCTCCTGGGGCATCTGAGGGTCCCGCTGACAACTTTTTACATTTAGTTATGAATATGATTACTTTTTTATTGATAATTTGGGACAGCGTGCCTGTTGTAGCGTAGCACATTTGTATATTTTTTATATTTTTTATATCAATATATTGGGGGGGATATTTTAACCAGATTTGAATATTGAGGGGGTGATGTGTGTCCCCCAATTTATAATATAATTGCAGCAAACTGCTGCTGATTTTGATTGGCTGTACTGAACGGTTTTGAAAATCTAAAATAATTTTGATAGTTTGTGTGAGGATTGCTTTGACCATATACAGCGAGACAGGTAGCTAGCGACTGAGGTAGGCTATACCTGGCTTTGTGACTCACAGTGTCGCTAAACAGATAATCAGTGACATGACAGGCGCGTTGGCTTTGGCTGGATTCGAAACTCTTACGTTGCCCTTGCCAGGATACCAACTCATCCTAGTGAGCTATTCTCAGTGCTGGAAATTACTGCGGTTGTCAGATTTGGCACACGTTTAAACAGCTGTAATTCAGTCCTCTTTTGACATGTTAAGGTGATGTGGTCCAAAGATAATCTGTGCCAAGTTTGGTGAATATTGGATACATTTTGTAGGAGGAGTATGGAAAAAACATTTCATTCATTCTATCAAAATGGCAGACGCATCAATTTGGCTGGTATCACTAATTAACATGTGTCAGACACGGGATCTCCCAAGATATCACGAGGCAAAGGAATAACTTAAATAAGATCAACAAATCAACAGTAATTTTTCAAACACAATTATGCCAATTGTAGAGCCCCCTAGAGGTAAAATGAAACTACCTGTTTCAGACATCTTACGTAATAACAGGGTCCTGAGTCCATAATATACCAAGTTAGGAGTCAATCCATCAAAGATAAAATATGACATCACTTCCCTTTTGCCGGCTCAGTTGCTGAAATTGGCTGTAATTGACAAACGGTTGCGAAAATCAAACATCCATCAGATAACATTTGTGAGGCTTGGTCTGAAAATCATCTCTGGCAATGTTGAAGAAGATTTGAAAAAAATTGTAGGAGTAGCAAAAAAAACTTTTCCTTACAATTTAAAATGGAGGAAAATCTATATAACTGGGTATAACATCATTGAGTGCGTAACACTTGATCCAGGGAATCCAACGACACCTAATTTTGGAAAATGAGGTATATGGTTCAAAAGTAGTGTGTAATCACACCTTCAACTTTGACCCATTGGTGGCACTAGAGGGCTCCAATGGGAGACATGAAACTTGGCCAAATTTCACAACTTTTTTCCATACGGTTCTAGGGGATACCATAGACTCCAATGGGGGAAGACGATAATAAATAATAATAAGAAAAGGTAGAAACACTTAGGTGGCTTCGCAGCTTCGCTGCTTTGCCACCAATCAAGTATATTTATTTACACAAACCCCATCAATATAACTTCCTAAGATATATTTACAGCTGTATTGAAAGTTGATCATCTTTTTTGTGTTTGTAAAAAAGATAAATGAATAAATGTAAATAACAGCAACCGATGCATGTATCTTGATATTGTGATGCTGTACAGTATGTACGTCTTTAGTTCTTTATAGTGACAGATATTCAAACAGATCAAGAGAAGAGCAAACCATCTTCATGGTGAGACTGATCATTTATCCATTGCGTTAAAGGTAAAATGTTTCTGCCAAAAGATCGTCACACACAAAGGTATCACTTGGCCTAAATGACAATGAAAAACATAGTTCGCAAATGCCTTCCATAAACAGTCCCAGTTTTTTCCTCACAGTCAACCTCTCACTCCTTCTCTACACTTCCTCCCTTGCTATAAATACAGATTTATAGCTGTCTAGTGCTACATTCTCTCTTGTGCTTCCCCTCCCTCTCTCTCTGTATTTCACACATACACAGGAGGACTGCAGAGACTTGTTGTGCGATACCTCATTATTACCTCATCATAAAAAGACAGTTTCTAAAGCAATGGCTCTGTTTCCCTCTATAGCAACTGACCACAGTGTCATAGTGGTGCATACTCCTCACAAGAGGGGGGGCAGAGAAGCCAACCAATGGGAAGCAGGAAACCAGCAACATGAGGAAGGTGGAGGAAAGCTGCCCCCTATTGGTCACATCTTGGTCACACAGTTCATGTCCTAAAAAAAATAGAAAAGTACAGCAGGAATGTTGGTGTTAGTTGGTTGTGGTTATTTATTCAACTGTCAATTGCCCATTTTTATAAACAATTACTGTGTATGAATACCCACCAGTGGACACTCATGGTTCTCGTAGTTGTGCAAGGCTGTCCCCCCCCTCAGTCTGAGGCTGTGTAACACAGCGTCGTGAATGGTGGGGAAGAGGAGACTCTTGGGGATGGACTCGGAAAACAAGCCTGCAGTTTCCAACTGCTCCACTACGCAAACTGACAACATTAGGAAACAAGGTTAGCTCATACACACACATCGATGAAAGACCATATTGGGCAGGGGAGGAAATAGAAAAACATAATTTAAAGTATAAAGGGTATATATATTTATGTGTTTAGATTATTATGGGTTGATGGTCTTAGTGTGCAAAATGGTGCAATAGAGGCCAGGAGAGACATGACCTTGACCCAGTTTTTGTTAGTGATCCCATGGCTCTACCTTTAAGAATGAGTTATTCTCTTGTATTAGTGGATGAAGATATGTGTAAGTCTCACCTTGGCATCCTGATACATATATGTCCACACCAATTTCCCCCAAATCTCTGAAAATCTGTAGAGGAAGAACAAGTGGAAGAGGGGAAACGAAAATGCTTGAAACGGGGGTAAAATAGAATATAATTGTAATTGAATTTTTTAACCTCCAGTCTATTCCAAGCTCACAGAAGCTTTGTTTGCTTTCGTGCAAGGCCATTCATGAATGTGATAACACAATGTTAGATAGGGACAAAGTTGGGAGGTAGGGAAAAGTTGGCAGTAGGGAATTCTCCTGGCCTGCCCTTTCTCTTAATACTATTACTTATCTATCTTTCCCTATCTCTTTGTATTCTATTTGTCACCTGTTCTTTCCAAAGACTTACAGATGACACATTCACCTCCCTTCTAAAGAATGTAACTTGTAGTTAATGCTTCTCAACCAACCACACACACACAACCACCCCACATACGTTTTTCAGTGTTTTCACTGTGACAGTGTCTGCAAAACTGGATGTGGATAAGTCCAGTATGATGGTGTGTGTGTCCCGGCTCCGCCACTCCCCTCCATCGTCTTCCTCCCTCCACCCAGTGCTGGAAGTCTCGTTGGTCTCCGCGTCGCCATGATCGTCAGTTCCTGAGTCAGAGTCTGAGCCAATGCCATCCCTGTTGTAGGCCCAGTTGACCTGCCCGTTGATCTCAATTGGGGACAGGCTCATTCCATTCCCCTGGCCAGGGTGTGAGGTCCCTGGGGAGGCCTTGCCTTCGTTCATGCCCTTCCAGCGGTTCTTCTCAGCTTGAATGTCATGAGGCTGGTCTGTTTTACTGGATTGGTAGCCATTTATGCCATTCAAGCCATTCTACAGACCAGAGAGATAAGGAGTGAGTTATTCTGTGACGTTTGCCTTTTTGTGATTGGGTGTGTATTTGGGTGTGTCTCCCACCAGTTTCTTGGCCATCTTTTGTTTTTTTCTTTCCTCCTTCTCATTCTTACGCCTAATCTTTGTTTCTTGCTGCTTCTTCATGGTCAACAGCTTTTCAGTGTCAATCCCGCACTATATGAAAATGAGAGTGAAATACAATTGCAATTTCTACTTGTACTAGACCAGAGAAAGATAAGTCACAAATCCCTTTGCGCACACACACACCTTCTCTTCCAGGGCCTCATTGTAGAGTTCAGCATTCGCATAGTAGACTGTGGTGGAGCACTGGAAAATGGTGATGCCTGGTATCTTTCTAGCCTACAGGGATAAATAAGGGCACAGCTATGAGTCTTCAAAAATACTGTGTGAACCAAACAGTCGGCAAACAAAGGTTTTCTGTGTGTGTCTCTCACTTCCTCATAGGTGTCCATGTCCAGGTACAGCTCTGTCCCAGGGACGTGTCCCAGGACAGAGTACCTCGGCCTGGGAGAGCAGAAAGAAGGAGCAAACACTGAGGACTTGAGCAGACACAACAGCACTGTGTTGACACACAGAGGGTGGCTGGTGTTGACTCACAGTTGGCTCCTGAAGATGACAGTGAGCAGGGCAAAGACGATGGAGGCGAGTAGGCCCAAATCCAGGTTTAATAGAATGGTGCACACCAGAGTTACCACCCACACCATCTACGGGAGAAGCACAGAGAGTCCATTAGGACATTTATAATGTGTCATTATTCATAGGCTACTTGGTGTGATCTTGTGTTGTTTAACAGTGTCCTGGTGTATAATATTTCCATCTAGTCCTTCAATGCAGACCTTCTACAGGTGCAAGTAGCCTGCAATGACTGCATCTTACCAGATCGACCTTGTTCTTTTTCCACAGAACTGGAATGTCTCCGAACTGCATGAACATGCCCTTTAGGTTTACAAACACAATGACGGACAGGACAGCCTATAGGACAGAGGACACACAGACAGTCAATAGTGTGTTAGTGTGTGTATGTTTGTTAGTCAACACTAACAGAAGGTACAAGTGTGCGTGTGTGCACTGGCAGGGGGAGGAGTTACCTTGGGCAGTTCCTCAAACAGTGAGCCCAGTTTCAAAATAATCACCAGGATTAGGACTGAAGAGAACACACCAGCCACCTGATGAAACACAAGCAACACGTGAACCATAACCTGTGTGTGTGTGTGTGTGTGTCTATGTGTTAATGGGTGTTTTTGTAAGAGTGTATGTGTCTGTGTGTGTGTCTTACCTGTGTCTTTCCCCCTGTGCTCTCCTGGACCAGACTGCGGGACATGGAGGAGGTCACAGCGTAGCATTGGAAGAACCCCCCGACTGAGTTACTGACACCCAAAGCCACCAATTCCTATGGGGAATGGAGGATGGGGGAGTTTTAGGGGAGTTTTTGAAAAATGGTATGAAACCCTAAACTTCAAACCATAACCCAATACATGGTTCTAAGAGAGAGGCAGAGAGAGAAAGTTCCAGTGGGTAATGAGGGTAAAGAGATCAATTAGAGAGAGAGGCAGAAGTGTATGTTGCACGGGCTTGTGAAGTTTGTGTGAGACTCAGTCTGTATGTGTCAACACAGTATGTCCAGGAGTGGTAGGGTGCCACCACAGTGACATGGCCATGAGTCATGCAATGCTTAGTCATGTATGTATGCATGTATGTATGTATGTATGTATGTATGTATGTATGTATGTATGTATGTATGTATGTATGTATGTATGTATGTATGTATGTATGTATGTATGTATGTATGTATGTATGTATGTATGTATGTATGTATGTGCAAGTGTTCAAGGAAAAGGTTCTGTGGCAAAACCTTAGGCTAAACAAAAATTATATCCACATTTTGAATTTGTTTTAGTTTTAGATGTCCTGTTAAAGTTTCACGAATACATAGTTTTGCTATTACCAATGATGAAGTTATGTGTATTGCAAGTTTGATCCAGATGTATATAAACTACACCTGACACCTAGTTTATGTGGAGGGTGCATGCACAGTGCAGGAATTTCCATTTCACTGAATTCCCATTAGATGGGGCTATTTTCACTAGCACTCAAATTGTCTTTTTATGTGTATTTGACTACACATAAAGATGTCTGTGATAATCTGCATTGTTTACTGAATGATTGTCCAATGAATATAATAGAAAACAAGAACATTTTCAAATGAAAGATTGAAATGGAGATCCCCAGTTTCCATCCCTCTGCAACCCTGTGCATACACCTGTGTGTGTGTGTCTGATGGTGTCAGATGGCTGAGCGGTGAGGGAGTCGGGTTAGTAATCATAATGTTGCCGTGCCAAATGATGTTGTGTCCTTAGGCAAGGCACTTCACCCTACTTGCCTCGGGGGGAATGTCCCTGTACTTACTGTAAGTCGCTCTGGATAAGAGCGTCTGCTAAATGACTAAATATAAATGTGGAATTCCCCACGGAGTTTCCACCCCTCTGCAACCCTGTGCATGTACCTGTGTGTGTGTCTGTGTTTGTGTTGAAGGCTCACCTGGTTACTGTCTACCTTGTAGCCATGTTTGAGGCCAAAGGTTTTGCCCAATGAAATGCTAATGGCATAGCCAACGACAGCTATGGCAAACGCATCGCCTATTAAGTCTGGGAAGAGACTCAAGTCAGGGACCCCAGGGGCATTCATCCTGGTGGGGGAAAAGAGAAAGGAGAACAAGGATGGGAGAAGGGGGTTGGGAGACAGGAGAGATGGGCAGGGTGGAGTGGTCCAGGAGAATATATGTTACGTGGGTGAAAGGTAGATCAGGATGGTCATGACTATGACCTCATCATTGTCACTTCTCGACTCCTTGTGTTTACACATATACACATCACAGCAACGTGCTGTTAAATGATATCATGATAACAATGATACAGAACAAGTATGCATGCACTGACAGGCGTCTTCTAGTTCCTTTTCATCTGTTGTTTTACACCAGGTGGTGGCTTTAGTGGTCGAAAGACCTACAGTATACTGACACACACTAGAACACACACACACACACACACACACACACACACACACACACACACACAGTACACCTCTTCCTAGTCTGATCTGTTTCTATCTTTCTCCAGAATAAAGAGTCCCTGTGCCCTCCTACTGTCTAGTTCCTTAGAGATCATCCTGACTCAGGCCTGTGTGTGCAGCACAGTAAGCAGGATAAGGCCAGAACCTGATACTGTATCAATCACTTTGGACCCACTGAACACATGAATACAAAGACACAAACACACACACACTTACCCGCTGGGTATTTCTCCTACAACACTAATATGATATTGATCCTTCAGTTTGGTGTAGTATGATATGACTGTTGCTGCAATAACCTGTTGGAGAGGCAAAAGGCAAGATGGTCTTCACGTGTGAGAGAGTTGGCGTGCAGCTAAGTGCACAAGTATGAGCACATATAAGCGCGTGTGTGTCCTTTTGGGTCTGTTTCATGAATCTCAACTTCCAACACAAGATGCTTGAAACGTGTAGAGCAAGATAACAGGAATTCAAGCGTAAATTAGGGAGAATCATTTCCTAGAGGTCATCATTTCCCCCCAAACCCGTAGATTAATGAGCAACCAAGCCTCCCAGAGGTTAACAGAATCCACATGACGTTCCTTTGCAATGGATATGCAGCAGCAGACCGACCGTGGCCCTTTAGTGGTCACTCAATCACAGATCATTGCAGGGAGGAAGGGAAGAGAAGTTATAGACAAATGGAAAAGTTATGGACTTACTGCTATGAGTTCTATGGGGATGGGCATTGGCAACTTTTTCCTGTAGCAGGAGTTTAGTTCTTTGACCAGAATGAGGATGGGCAGAGCTACCAGACTGACCACAAGGGTCCCGATGTTGGTCTGAGGAAGCAGTGAACAGATATTCACCAAGCTCTGGGGACGAAGGGAAGGAGATGGAGGGAGACACTTCAGGAGAGAGATTTCGGTCAGCACCACACACCAGACAAGCACACACTAACAACATCTAAAACCAAAAATGTTGACACAACTAATTGAATAGGTTAATTGTCCCAGTAATAAACACGTTCAAGTTTCGTGTTTGTGTTTTCCGTCAAATGTGCATGAATGTGTATGCATACTCACATAAATTTGAGAGAGCGGGCCATTAAACTTAGGTTGTTCAACTCCAAATATGTATTTGAGCTGTGAAAGAACCACTTGGATGGCTGCAGCGGTTGTGTAGCCACGAACCAGAGGCTCAGAGAGATATGTTGCTAAGAAGCCAAACCTCACCAAGCCCAGAAGGATCTGTGTGTGTATGTGTGATTGGACAGGAGAAAGGGGCGTGGTATTGGGAGGAAGACAAAGAAAAATGGCTCATTTAAATATAGTGTTCGATATTTTGTCTGGGACAGCAAATAGATACAAAATGAGCTTTGATGAAAACACACCTGGAAGATTCCCACCAGCAGACTGAGAGAGGATGCCACCTGTACTCTGTAGGCATCCTGCATCACTGTATCTAACACCCCAGTTCCATTGGTCCCATTGTAATTCATGAATTTACTGTCTGGTGCCATCCTTTCTGTCACACTGCCAACCATAACACTGATCACAGCAAATGTACCTTGGGGACAAACACACATATTCTAATACTAGGTTTTTCATCAGTCCCGTGCTGCTCGCTCTCACTCTTTCTCTTCCTTCTTCCAACTCTTTCTCTTACCTATGGATATGTGTCTGGACGTGCCAAAGAAAAAGTAAACCAGAACTGGGTAGAAGGAGGTGTAGAGGCCAAACACAGGAGGAACTGATGCCAGAAGTGCATAGGCCATACCTTGAGGAGAAAGGCATGTCAATATGATGTGGGACGTTTAACTGGACATGAGAAGCCTTACCTAATTCATTTGACTGTCTCTTAATATACCCCACCTTAAAATACAATTGTAGATGTTTGCTCTTGGGTTAGTAGAGTACCTAAAGACCCTAATTTCACTTTTCACAAAGCTGTGTGTGTGTATGTGTCCGTTTGTGTCCCTGTGTGTGTGTGTGTGTGTGTGTACAGACGGACCCTGAGGCAGGTGCATGATGCCCACACTGATGCCCGAGATGATGTCTCCCATGAGATTCTCCCTGATGGGGTACTGGGGTAGCCAGGACAGGACGGGTATACAGCCCAGCACAGTGCGCTTCAACCTGGGCCCAGAACATCTGACACCAGGTGGTAAGGGGTGGTGGATGGTGGAGAGGGTGAGGAAGAGAATGAGAGAATGAGAGTTAATCAATGCGTTTCTATAGTCCCCGCACAGCTAATTTAATTCAAGTACACTAATCCTGTCCTAACATCATTGTCAGGTTATCAGAAGATCGAATCAAGTATGTCTGTGCTAGGCTGTGATGCAAGGCAGTACTGTCCTGATTCGTGTAGGTAGCCAGCGTCCCATTAAAGCAGAAAGAGTGAGAGAGAAAGAGAGAGCGAGAGAGAGAGAGAGAGAGAGAGAGAGAGAGAGAGAGAGAGAGAGAGAGAGAGAGAGAGAGAGAGAGAGAGTGTGTGTGTGAGAATGTCCATCTGTAGTTTGAGTGATAGACCAGCTGCAGCATGACCTTTATCTGCTGGCAACCCTGTGGGCTGTGTTGAAACCCTACAATAACAAGCTCCAGATCCACAACCGGGAAGGTGACAGTGTAACCATGACACAGATATGATCAGATATGACAAATAAGGGAATTTAGCATACTGTACTTTATATTCATGGCAAGAGACTTTGGCAGCAGATGAGTGTAAAACAGATTACAGGACAAAATCAAGTTATCAAGTAATGTAAACAACTACCTTTATTTTGTTAGACACTTTTAAAGTATTTTTTTTAATTAATGAAGTCATTTTTATTTATCTGATAGTGTGTCGAATTTTTTTATAGATTATTCTTTTTTTTATTAAATATGATTTTCTCTTCAGTTTTTGATACAGTATCTTTTTTGTCAGGAAATGTTACACACTGGTTTCTGTTTGGTAGCTCCCCACGTCATATCACCATGAACACTATCTGAAGTGGTGGACGATGTTTCTGTCACAAGAGTGCTGCGCTGGCTCTGATCCAGAGGACTATACGCCTGACTTGAACAAACAACCTAGATGAAACTGGACATTTCCCTCTCTCAATCATAATGTCACTTCCTCTCAGCTTCCTTCCTCTCTAATCCCATCCCTATCAATGTATCTGAATAGCATGATAATATACATTTTCACATTAATTCATAAGTACACTTCAACATCAATTGAAATGTATCCCAACTGTTAGCTCAGCCTGGCAAATAATTTAATTTTGGTAGAAAATGGAACAAGGCCTACATAGGGTACCTAGTATGTTCCACCAGCCAATCATCCGTAGGCTACAGGTCAAGCAGTATGCAAAGGAGCAGCTGGTTATGCTGATAGCATGCCTGTATGCAAGTAGTGGGACTGCAGTCTATGCCTCCCTAAAATGTTATTATTTTAAGTATAGCCTAGATAGGCAACAGTAGGCTATAACAACCAATATTGCCCAGTTCATTTCTACCATGTGTTACACAGCATGACAGTTTTAATGTCCAAAAGTGCCCTAGTTGGATATGAAAAAGTGACTGAAAATGAAATGTCTACAGACATTAAAATCATTTAAGATGTTAACAAGCTACTCAGATTCATTTCATTGTTGATACTTAGTCTCGACATCGTCTTTTGATGTGGGTCTCGAATAGTTGAAGCAAACAAAATAAGCCACACAGTGCTAGCAGTTCTTCCGCTGGAAGAATTATGGTTGTTATGCTGACATGACGTTTGATATGCTTTGTTGATTGTTATACTGACTTGCCTAATTACATGTTTTTCCATCTGCAAGTTCTGGCTTGGGTCAATCAGCTTCAAATGATGCAAAACATGACAACGTTATAGGCTAATAACGGGCTATATGTCCAAACAGAACAAGCAGTTTAAAGATTGATACATTAATTAAAACAAAAACAAAATAGCATAAGCCACAATAATGTTGATCATTAGTCTATGATAGTACTAGGCTATTTATTACAATAATGAAACTTGCAACAAGTTTAACAAAACCAATTCTTATAGTAGCCTGTCTGTAGTTTTATCATTCAAATTTGGGAAAGCGACTGAACACCTCTGCTTCTTGCAAATAAGAAAACTCCCTCCCTCTCTCCCTCTCATATCCCATCCCTCTCTTACCTCATGGAATCTTTTAACCGTTGTCCCAGGGGGGGTCTGTTAGAGTGTGTCCTCTTCCGGGCTCTCTCGTCCAGACAAGGTTCATCCAGAACGTCTCTCTCCACGTAAAACTCTTTAGTCCCCTGCACCACCATGGTCAATCTGTCCTGGTTCTCCTTGACTTTATGTCTCTCTAACTACAAGAAATATTCTACAATGTAAAAGAATAGATATGATAAGAACCTTCTCTGTTTTACAGTTGGTTGTCTCTGGGAACAGTGGGTGGGATGTTGAAGACTGGCTGTGACTGTGGGTGTGACAGTCGCTCTCCTGTCCTTATGAGGGGAGACATACACACTCACACACACGCGCACACGCACCCTGCCTTCCCATTCACTCACCTAGGAAACTCTTTGCCTATTTTTGTGTTTGTAATCTATTGATGGTTGGACCTTGGGAAAACTATCCCACTGCACAGCTGGAAACCTATACACATACGTATACGTACCCAATACAATTCTTTTTTCAAGTTAATTACACCATGCACAAACACTAGACATTCTTCAAAAACTTTTCATTTCATTTCAACAAGTAAAATTCTTGAGACTTTTCTTTTTTTTCCGACATTCAGAACATTCAGTGTGTAATTTTTTTTATTTTTGTTTATATAGTTTTACATAGATGCACTGTATACACAGAACAATTACATAATTACTCACTGGCTGTCATTAGTGATAAACCCATAAGAAAAACATGAAATTATGTATAAACATAATTAAAGTATATGAGAATTGTAGTAAGGTACCTTTCCCTAACTGTCTCTGGAGGAGGGGACCCCTCACTGAATTGCTCCTCCCAAGGTTTCTTTTATTTGTTCTCCTCTAGTGAGTTCTTCCAAGAGTTTTTCTTTGTCTTCCTTGAGGGTTTAAGTTGGTTGAGGGGCAGTTCTATGGGCATATGTGAAGTCCTCTGTGACATTTCATGTAAAAAGGGCTATACAAATACATTTTGATTTGATTTGGTACCTTGAAAATACCCTAAACATATGGCGATTTCACAATACACAGTATAATGATGAAATGTAAGTGTTAATTATCAATAGTTTTTATAGTATGAAACAATGCTCAACTGGACAGACTGTTCAGGGCAGGTTTAGGTATCATGATGGTTAGACATCCATAAACTACCTCATCAAAACTGATCCAAAGTTCAGAGGCAACAAAGATGTGTGATACCAGAGCTGTGTTTTAAGTTTGACACCAAATGTTGATGCACATATTCCAGACCTTCTAGATAATTGTTTAACCCTTCAACAGAAGTCTTGCAAAACCAAACTAGTTGTTAGCAAATTACAAGACAGAGTCTGGGGTCTCTGCAGGTAAGGTAAGACAAATCGACAGAACAAGGAGTTTGTGTTGTGAGTACTTTGTTTGTTTGTACGTTTTGTACCTTTCAAAACTCACTACTTGGCAACTATTATAACAACAAATGTAAAAATTATTCATTAGGTTACAACTGTTTCAAGGTTTGAGTGAACCTCCCACATTTGTTAAAGCGTGCCCAACTTATAAGGCTATCCCAGCAAAAAATTGCGAGCCAATAAACAATTTGATATTATTTGTCCTAACATTTGATCCTATCAGATTGTTCTGCCAGGGCTTCCCTGCACATGCGCAAAGCAAGGTTATGGTTAAGGTTAGTCTTATGCTTTTCTGCAATGGTAGAACAAATATGACAAGGTAAGACAAATAGACAGAACACCCCTTCACTCATAATGTCTTTTCCCATTCAGGAGTGAAATGCACAGTGTGGTGGTAATGAGAGGTGATACTTCCTTAATTGGGTGCACAGAGGAATGTATGAGCTAGCTGGAGTCTTAGGCATGAATAGAAGCTATGTAACTAGTGTTTCTTAAGGGACAATTCACACCTCTAAGAGCCATCAAGTTATTAGCCAAATTCCTGACCCCTTTCAAAACAAAGGACCAAGGTCATGTCTTCCTGCAGTTTGATTCATATTATTAACATTGTAAATCTCAAAGCTTTTTTTTTCATAAGCCAATTCTCATGTTGTGTTTGTTTCCTAGTTCCCCAGCCCCTTCTCTGCGTAAACACACCCCTGCTGATGGCCTCAGAGCTTGTAGATCTGCTTGTAGATCAGCTGTGTTCCTGGTTGAAAGGGGTGCTTCCTCTTCCAAATGTAATAGATGACTGGCTTGGGATGCACGTACAGGATGTCAACCCTCCCTCCCACTTGCACACATTAACATCCTTCTCTCACACACAGTGAGAACACAGACACACAGACAACACAATGAGAACACTCAGGTCCCAAAGCCGTACAGGGGTCAGACAGTAATGTCAGAGTACTTTTATGAATTGAACTTGTGAATAGAATAGAACACATATAAGTATGTAATACACATGCAACAGTACAACCACAACACAATCCACAACTTGTGAAAGGAAGATTTATTGAACATAACCAAATGTACTTTTTCTGAAGATATATTTTTGGATATTTTTCATACTTTCATACTTAGTATTGCAACATACTTACTAGTCCATAGTATTTCAGCAAAGTGTGAAAGGAAAAGCAGGAAGAGAGCGGGAAAAGAGAGGAACACATGCAGCAAAGGACCAGGGCCGGATTCAAACCCGGGTCACTTTACGTAGTAAGGCCTCAGCCTCCATGATATGCACATTTATCAACCAAATGCACATTGAACTCATACATTCCAAATCCCAGTAGTATTAGTTGTTTGGAAATAATTGACTTGGTTGTTTTTTCACAAACATATACCAACATGAAATCAGATAAAAGCCAGCGTCTTGAAAAATACTATTTTTGATAATGAAGACTAATTTTGATTTGTTGTAATACTGTTAGACACAAAATACCCTGAAAGCATGTAAATGCATTCTGTAGACACAATTCCCAACTCTTTTTTTAGACTTGATGCTGCTGTCATGGGGTTACTTTCAAGATTTGGTTGCTAAACATGCATTGTCCTTTGTAACTGAAGGACAGGAAGGCTGAAATGATTCCCAATGCCTTTTCTCCATGTATAAGTACTCAAAAGACAATAAGCTTCTTCTTCACTTGCCTCTTTGTAGGATTTTGTTGGCCGGGTCGTGGGTCTACACTAAAACTGATTAGTTTATAAAAAAGGAATTGCACTTGGTCACAAACTTCACTTCAGGTACTTATCATTGTGAGTTCCATTGGAGCGTCTGCAATACTTTTGTAATTAGGAAATAACAGCAGAGCATATAATTTATTATATTAATAAATCATAAATCATATGCACTGCTGTTTGTTTGATCCTCAAAATTCACTTAGAGGCAGCACTGAGTTTGATATTTTGTTTGCCTTGTCCTTGTGAGTGTCTGCAATTAGGTGCATGTAAACGTATGTGAATACAAGTTTAGTTTCCTGACTTAAAAAGTACCCAGTCTTTTTGTTACTTTGTTGTTGTTTTGTTTTAGTTTGTCAAACAATAAACAAGGTATTTTAAAGGTAATGTGTTACAAAGGATTTAGGATTCAGAATGCACACGTCCCCATCAATTACATCATAGAACAATTTAAACTCATAGGTACACGTGAGTCCACACACGTACACATAATGCTCTCTCTCTCTCTCTCTCTCTCTCTCTCTCTCTCTCTCTCTGTCTCTCACTCTCTCTCTCTCTCTCTCTCTCTCTCTCTCTCTCACACACACACACACACACACACACACACACACACACACACACACACACACACACTCACGCACACAACCATTTACTTGCATTACAATATGATAGGCTCTAAATGCACCCTTGCTCTTACTAGTAACTGATTCATGTCAAGGTATGTTTTGCAGAGAATTAGCATAACAGGCTTTTGTTAAACAGAACAGAACCAACTACAACTAAACATCCAGAGAAGGTCACTGGACTGAAACTAAAGGCTCAAAATAGAACAGTACAGTTAGATAATCCTGTCTAATTCAGTCACTTATTAGTACAGTAAGGTCAGTTGTGATTAAAGTTTCCCACAGCATGCAATCGGCCTTGTGAATTCTATTGTATATATTTAAAATGTATATTTGTTAATTTAGCAGACACTTTTATCCAAAGCCACATATTAGCAAACCACAAAATACAAAAATGTACATTAAATGAAGACATACATAAGTGGTGAAGAACAGAAAAGCACATTTTGAATTAACATTAGTGTTGTGATTTTACAGTTTTATCACTTTGACATATATTTCAGAACCTTGATGTCCTTTTACAAAACTCTAGACACAAAACTCGGAACTGATGATCAAAATGCACATTTTTCAAAACGCTAACTGAATTTTCAATTGCTTGGATACAATTTACATTCACCTTAGATCATTTGATCATTGAACTATAATCATCTGTTCAAAATGACACGACTAAACATCAAAGTATCGCCATTTCAATGTGCAAATTCAACATAACATCTGAAACGTCTGTCATTTTCTTACATTACAATGATCTAACGGTCAATTGATACTACTGCTCAAAATGATAAGGAACTGTTGCTTTACTCTTAATGCATAGTTTTATAGGAACTGACAAGCAATATTCCAAGTTTCAGTATAACGAGATCCATTGACACCAGTTACTTAGCCTGACGTTGTCATACTCATAATTCTAGTCAGCATATGAGTCTGAAACCGCTCCGTTGGGCTGTGAGTATGGGGCGTGTTTCAAAAGAACTCGTAAAAAAAATGCCTCTTGGCTCAATTGGATAGACTTACAACCAATCAGAGCAACGCAGGATGTTGTTTGTTGAAAACAAATTCAACCCAAGCGCTCTTTGGTGACGTGGTTGATTACGTTGCTGTTGATCCTCTGTCCATCATCGTATAAAGCCTGCACTGACAATTTGATTGGTCCGAACAGCCAGGCTACCAATTACTATGAAACACGAACAAATTGGACTAAACCATAATGTTTTCAGATTTGAAAACCAGCACCACCTGTAGGTATGCGGGCCTTGTACTGAAATTGCTTTGTCAATTTATAGCCTTGTACTTGACCCCATACTCTCCCTTCCTCAACCCTATTGAGGAATTGTTCTTCACATGGAGGTGTACGATAGGCACCCTCATGAACAAGTTACTCTTCTCCAGGCCATGGATGAAGGATACAATTACATCCCGGCAGACCAGTGTCAGGCCTGGATTCACTATGCCTGGAGATTCTTTCAGAGATGTTTGTCAAATGAAAACATCTATTGCGATGTGAATGAATACTTGTGGCCAAATCCACAAGACAGGGGCGATGGAAATGTAGGAGAGTAGTCAATCTTTTATTTTGCTTTGTTGGTTTGTTTTTTGAGCCAGGTGAGGAACACTGCAGTACATGTTCACGCACTGTGGCATAGTTTTCTTTTGTAGCTAATTATGTTTGCTTTGATACAAAAAAAATAAGAAATGTTGTACTTCATCAATACATTTCAGATGTTTGGATGATCTAAGTGAATGTTCCTATGGTATTTCATGACAAATTAGTTTTTTGAACAAATGATTCTGCATGCGCAAGGTGTCTTTAAAGATATGAACATACAATGCTGTGCTTTGAACATGTGACAGTGTGTGTTACAAGTAATGACTGTTTCGAGTTTTGTATCTAGAGTTTTGAAAAAGGAAATCAAGGTTCTGAAATTTGTGTCAAAGTGATTGTAAAAAACTGTAAGTCAATGAGGTCCAGCCTACTCTTATTGTGTTGTGTCCCACTGATCACTAACCAATAACTTGTAGTAACGTTGACTGGAGTTTAATTTTCTTTTTCATACAGTCAAATGGAAAAACATGTTTGTTTTCCTGAATGAGAATCCAAGTTAAGTAAATTAGATAGTAACAGAGCACTACAGCGTACTACAGTAATAAATGATGCATCCTCAATTTGTGTGGATGTGTGTGTGTGTGTGTGCGCACACCTTAGATGTACACGTAAACACGTGTATGTAAGCATGTGTGCATTGTGAGACTGAAGGATTTGACGTGCTTATTTGTGAACTTTTCAGGTACACTAAAACCCAGTGAGAGGGAAGCTCATAAAAACTAGTTATGAAAGTTGGAAATGATTGTTTATGGATTTGGCAGATGGTCTCTGGGCAAAGGTTTATGGCGAAGTGTTGAGGCATGTTGAAAATGGAAACAAGAATACAGGTATAGACCACAGTGCTTTGGCTGGTGATGGAGAAACAGTTTCTGCTGATCAACCACCTACTGACAGATGAACAATGCTTGTTAAAAATGTGTAAAGCATAAAGTGATGACTGTCCTGAAGTGTTCCAGTCGACACCTGTTTAATAAAGTTTGCTGCCTCTTCAAATTCTCTAGGCATTTGAACAGAAAACACTGTATTTAAAGAACAAACTCGACAAGTTCAGGGGTTAGAGTGAACTGTCAAATCTAGGAGTAGAAAGTTTGTAAAGACCAATCCCAATATACCTGAAGGTAAACCTGCTGACAAAGTTACATCAGTATGAACTGTAACTGTGGTGTGAACACTGTGGTGTCCAGGATCCAGTTCCACATGGATTTTTCCTGAAATGTCTTGTGTATAATAATGTGAACACAGTTTTATTTATTTTTTTGACTACGGTCTGGATGGTTGCCAGGTGAATATTTTTGAATGGGCATAGACTTAAGAATTGTAAACTCTCAGCAAGGCATGCATTTTATTGTTGAGCAGAAATGTACTTTTTCCAACTTCTTGGTCCATCTCTCCAAAGTAAAACACAGACCAGCAGACCAGGGCTGAGTGGTTAACATGGTGGTTAACATGGTGGTTCACATGGTGGTTCACATGGTGGTTAATATGGTGGTTCACATGGTGGTTCACATGGTGGTTCACATGGTGGTTCACATGGTGGTGAGCATGGTGGTGAGCATGGTGGTGAGCATGGTGGTGAGCATGGTGGTGAGCATGATTACAATTAAGTTACATTGTGTGGGTGGAATTACTCCACAGGAATAGAGTTGATGGTGAATGGCCACACTGCCACATCACTTGATGTCATTTATTATCTCACTATTGAAGCCAAATCCATGTAGAGCCCGATTCAGCGCCGGGAGAGCAACTGATACCTATCCATCCTACTGATCTATTTAAAACCTGTTTGCACTGTGTGTGTGTGTGTGTGTTTGCCACCTGATCTCACAGCATGGAGGACAGCTCAGAAACAACTGCAACTATGTTGGAGTGTTTTTGAAAGTTCACATTGCACAGGAAGTGACATGATAGAGATTGAGAAGGTTCTGCCGGTGTGATCCCACGGGGGAAGAGCCTCAGGAACCTGGGAAGCTTCTGGCACTGGTACAGTATAGCAGTTGTCTCTGAGCACTGGTACAGTATAGCAGTTCTCTCTGAGTGTGCTAATGCCATGCTTTATGACCCAGCATGCTCTTATACCAAGCTCTGTGTGTGCATGTCTGCCTGGTGTAATGATACAGTTTTAACTTTAGAACACAAAGACACCCCTTTCTGTTCTCTGACACACTTTTTTTTCACACCCACGCGCAGTTGTTAGCTTGTGTCTGTTTCCAATTGTTTTTGTCATTGGTGTTGCGCTTGTGACTTCTGTGTCAATACAGGCACTGGCTTACATTCAGAAATACGCTGTATTTTCAACGTCATAAATGTTGTGAGGCGCAGTTGGATGGACGGGGGACGGGGGGGAGGGACGGAGGACGGGGGGGAGGGACGGGGGGGAGGGACGGGGGACGGGGGGGAGGGACGGGGGACGGGGGGTCAGTAAAGGTCTGAGGAAATGTTGTGACAAACTAAAGTTACCTTGATTGTGTAACTTGAGTGAAGAGCAGAGTCCAACAAGGAGCGCCTCTCTCCTCATGGTGAACCCGGGCGAGTCTTCCCCATGAGACCATCCCCCCCCCCCCCTCTGGAATGTCCCTCACTCCGGCCAATGGGTTTGTTACAATGTCACATGCTCAGCTCCAGCCACAGCACATGAAACATCAGCGCTGAGGGAGAGAGGCACGCCTTACCCCCACAGTATGTAAAATAACCCCAATAGGAAGTGACTGTGAAGCGCCACCGACAAACAATTGGATGTGATGTGATGGGGAAAAGCTAGCTCAGACACATGGCACTCAGGCTGAAATTCACGGAATGAGCTGATGTCAGGTTTACGCTATCAACTGCAGGTGTGTTGATTAAACCTTTTACCTTATAGCTTTCCCTGTAGGCAACGTAAATACCACACGCATTCACAGACCTGGGCACACGTGCTTACACTTCATGCACCTGCAACATGTCCAGTTAGTGTCATCCTCCTCCATCCTCAGCTCCTTCGTGCTATCTTTCTAGTATTATTCCTACTGGACATTCTTAATGCTTTGCAAGGCAGACGCTGGGTGTGACTTCATCGACTGTTTCTTGGGGGCATTGCAGCGAAGCTGCTAGGGCACCTATTGTTTTCGTTAGTTTTATTATTGTACTAGGAGTCTATGGTAGCCTGGCTGCCAGCCCAACTTATCCCCGCCCACAAAAAAATTTGGTCTGGAAGTTGGGTCTGGAGGGGCTCGATTGCGGAAAAACGATATCTGAACAGGAGCTGTTCGGACCAATTAAGTTGTCAGGGCGGGCTTTATACAATGATGGACAGATGATCAACAGTAACGTAATCCACAACGTCACCAAAGAGCGCTTGGGTTGAATTTGTTTTCAACAAACAACATATGACGTTGCTCTGATTGGTTGTAGGTCTATCCAATTGAGCGAAGGGGCATTTGTTTTACAAGTTCGGTTGAAACACGCCCCATAGTCACAGCCCAACGGAGAGTTTTCAGACTCATATTCTGACTAAAATTATGAGTATGACAACGTCAGGCTAAGTCTATGGCAGCCCATAGAACCGTTTGGTAAAAAGTTTGGAAATTTGGCACACTGATTGGAGACAGTCTACTGATCAATTTCACCAAGTTTTATGTCGACCAGTCAGGCACTACAGTGCCACCAAGGGGTCAAAGTTGAAACTTTTGAACCGTAAGACAATTTTTGGAGGTCAAGTGAGGTATCACTGGATTCCTTAGATGTAGGCGATTCAACTGGACCCTATGACGCCATTGTCATCATGAAGGTTTTTTCGTCATTTCGTATTTTCTGAAAAACCTACTTTTTCTAACTCTTCCTAGGCATCTTCAGACCACGATCACCTTGATATATCAAAATATGACTGAATTATAGCTGTTTATACTTGGGTCAAATTTGACAATGCTTGACACAGGAGAAACGGCTTACTTCTTTTATACAGTATCTGAACACAGCAATTCCCAGCACTGAGAATAGCTCAATGGAATAAGACGATGTTGTGGAAAAAACATCACACTGTTGTGATTATGAGGATGAGTAATGATTGTGGATTTATATGATTGAAAATGAAGCTCTTAATCACCTTTTTAACTTTTAAATTATATATTACTGAAAACCAGATACAAAGCTGTTGACTGATTAGTATTGCCACTAATATGTAGAAGATATTGAGCCCAAAGTGCAAATCTGGATAGTTAGGGGCTGAGGGCGAGAGAAGACTGTTTGTATATGCTTCTTCCATAGGGCCCAGCTATCATGACGCAAATTTACGGCCCTATGCCCAGGAACCTAGTGCAGCTGGGCTTCAAGGTCGGAGCAGGCCTAAAAAGAGTTTTTTATGCAACTGTAATCTGAAGCCACTAGAGTAAGAGACCAATGGTGTGGGAAATGCATAATGCATCTGTGACAAACAATATTGTACCAATAGCAAAGTTACAGAAGTGATAAGATTTTGATATATAAGAGGAATGTCCGGAGAAATATTTCAGTCTGCTCCCGGGAGCCCACTCACATGTTGGATACTCTGTCCAATAAACTTTTGCATCAAACTTTGAGTTCCAGTGCGTCTGTTTGGATTTCGGATCTAGCCCTACACAACACTTAGAATCATTCTTAAATTTTGAGACGTTATTTTTCACTCGTCAGGACTTGTATTTTTCCTTCACTTCAAGACTTGAAATATTTCACAAGACAAGGGAACTTACAAAAGCATTTACATCATTTCAAACGTTTAAAAATTGATCAAAAACGTAGTACATATTCTTCCACTTCAACGGGCTCCTTTGAAGTGCAAGGTCATAGGTTCAAATCCAGCCACAGTCATCAAGCAAGTCATGATACTGGTTCATGTGTTTAGTGAAGCCTGGTATGCCACAGTAGCTGTCTAGCAGTATAATCAAAATGCTAACAATAATGTTTGATTCTCAGGATTTTTATACTCAAGAAGAGTCCAATTTATTGTGCTTTGTAGATATAACGCTGCTACATCTAGCCAGCGCATCGGATTTCTTGCATCATAACTTCTGAACAGTTCGGGGTAGCGCCACCGTGTTGCCAAAAAGTATAATGCAATTTTTAAAAAGCATTAAAAAATAATAATTTTTGCTTTGCTGCTTCAGCTACTGAATTTCCATCTTTTGTGCTGCTTGGCCCCCTTTATTGCTGCTTGCAGCTATAATTTGTGAAATGTATTTATTGAATCTATTGGAAAAGCGTGTCCAGCTATTGTCTGCATCATTAGCCATCTCTTGAGGAGATCCCTCAGTGACCTGCTCCTCTTGAGGTTCTTTCATTTTTCTCTGAAGTTTGTCCTTTCCTTTCTTTTCTTAAGGGATAGCATACCACAGTACAATAACAAGGCAGGGTGCAGCATTTACATTATCCAGTGGACAGGAAATCAAACTGAGTGCGTAGCCATACATATCATCACTGATAACCAAGCTGGCTGTTCGAAGGCAGGGAGCTTTCCATTGCAACAAATGATTAAAGGAATACGTGGGTGCCTTGGCTGAACCGTGGTAAAGGAATGTTAGCCATCAGCCTTAACATAACAAAGTTAAATATCCCTTTAAATTGTGTATTCAACACATTTTTTTAGGGTTGACTTTTGGTGGAGCTGGATGACGCTGTTGAGAGATCTCTGAAGTGCCCCGGATCACAGTCAGATAAGATCGACAACCTCCATCTGTACTCCCAGTAAGTGGAAAGTCTTGTTGCGGCACAAAACACAGAGCAGATTTGACCCTCCAGGCTGGTGGATGGACACCCTGGTGCCGGACACGTATCAGGCCAGACATGGCCTAGCTTTGCTGGGGCAACTGGAGAGGATGAGGGCGGTTGGGGAGCTCACAGACGTGGTTCTCCTGGCTGAGGGTATTCCTTTTTCTTGCCACCGGGTGGTGCTGTCTGCTTTTAGTCCCTACTTCCAGGTAAGTCTTTGACAATGAGTAAAAATCCCAAAAAGGATGTTATCACATCTCAAAGTGGCTACAGCATCACAGGTTCATAAGGACAGACAATAAAAAAGGTCTCACATTGCTCTGAAAGCATTTTTGACAGTACAGAACTGTAATAAAACAAGTACTTAAGCGTGGTCATGTCTTCTTATTTTAAATATACATTTGAAAACATGCCCTTCAGTATTATTCAACATGATTCCATATTGTTTCCACCCCCCTCCTCCTCTCCCAGGCCATGTTCACATGTGGCCTGAGGGAGACCCGTGAAGGAGAGGTGCCTCTCAGGGACACCTCTGCCCAGAGTCTGGACCTGCTCCTGGGCTACATGTATCGCTCTGAGCTGCCTCTCACCAACCACAACATCCAGGGTGTGGCAGCCGCCGCCTTCCTGCTACACATAGAGGGGGCTTTCAGGTGGGCAAAGGTAGTGGTCTGGTAGCAGGGGCATGAGTCTTCTAACTCTCCTGTTATGTTCAACCTTAAGGAACAGCAATGTTCCCGGGTCAAATTGACCCAGTACCTGTTTAACCATCCAAAAGTATCATAAATATTATCTTTAGCTCATCTGCTATCAATTTAATCAATGTTTTGAAATCACTGAAATCATGAACTGCATGTGGAAATGAGTCATATTTTGTATCCCTGTAACTGTATCAGGCTGTGCCAGAGTCACATGGAAGCCAGTATGGACCCTTCCAACTGTGTTGGACTGTACCACTGGGCCAGAGACCTGGGGGCCTCTGATCTTGCTGACAGTGCCTGGAGATACCTATGCCGTAATTTTTCTCTGGTGGGACCACCCAGTTGATACATTTACTGTTGAGCTTTTTTGGGGGGTGTAAAAACTATCTTGCTTATTTTATAGGAGACAATGTACTCACTTTTCATGTAACACCATCACCCAGGTGTGTGAAGAGGAAGAGGTCCTGGACCTGGATGTTCAGAGTCTGGGGGCTCTGCTGGGCTCAGATGACCTCAACGTGTCCCAGGAGGAGAGAGTGCTGGAGCTGGTGCTCCGCTGGGTGGAGAGGCGCAGGGGAAACTCCCAGAGCGAAGCCCAGGCTGTGGAGCTCCTCAGGCGGGTCCGTTTGGAGCTGGTGGAACCTGGCTTCCTCAGGAGAGCCAGGAGAAGAAACCCGGTGGGTGAGGGAGAGAGAGAGAGAGAGAGAGAGAGAGAGAGAGAGAGAGAGAGAGAGAGAGAGAGAAGGAAGGAAGGAAGGAAGGAAGGAAGGAAGGAAGGAAGGAAGGAAGGAAGGAAAACTGATAGAGTGAAACGACATACAGAATAAAAGAGAGATTTAGGAGAAAGAAGGAGAGAACCTTGTAACAGAATGTTAAATCTAATCTGTGTCCTCCTCACACTAGGTATTACTCAGAGATGCAGAGTGCTTTGGGATGATCGACGCAGCCCTCCAAACCTCAGGTCTCTCGGTGACGACGGCCCCCCCTCGGCCAGCTCTCCGTTATGGGATGGAGACCACCGACCTGCTCCTGTGCTTGGGGGGGATTGATGAGGAGGGGGTCCCAGCCCGGCGGGGAGGTCAAGCTGACCTCAGCTTCTGTTATGCCCCCCAGTCCAGACGGGTGTATTTCCTCCCCTCTCCTCTAAGGGCTACTGGGGGTGCTGGGTTGATCACGGCTGGAGGGGTGACGCAGGGCAACGACATAGTGGTGTCCATAGAGAAAGAGGACGAACACAGGACCAAGAGGGTGGAGATGTACCGGTGTGTTTTGGGTCTCTGTCTCTGTCTCTGTCTCTGTCTCTTTCTCTGTGTCTGTGTCTGTGTCTGTGTCTCTGTGTCTCTCTGTGTCTCTCTCTCTGTTTGTCTGTGTTTCTCTCTCTGTGTGTGTGTCTCTCTCTCTCTGTGTCTGTCTCTCTCTGTCTCACTCTCTCTGTCTCACTCTCTCTCTGTGTCTTTCTCTCTCTCTCTCTCTCTCTCTCTCTCTCTCTCTCTCTCTCTCTCTCTCTCTCTCTCTCTCTCTCTCTCTCTCTCTCTCTCTCTCTCTCTCTCTCACTCTCTCTCTTTCTCTCTGTGTGTGTGTGTGTCACTTTGTGGAGGTGCCGATCCAGACTCAGTACTTGTATCTTTGATTTTTGATCCCTCAATGACAAAAAGCCATGCCCATCTTTTTGTTGTCCTTGACATGAATGACCGAATGACGTGTCCCTGTCAGGTATGACCGCTCAGTGGAAGGCAGTTGGGAGAAGCTCTGCTGCACAGGGTACAGGGATATGTATGCCTTGGGGTTGCTAGGTGATGCTCTGTACCTGATTGGAGGGCAGATGAAGGTGAGGAACCATTACATCATCACTGACAGTGTTGAAAGGTGGTCCCTCAAAAGAGGCGGTTCCTGGCTTAGCTTCGCTCCTCTGCCACTCCCATTGGCCTGTCACTGTGCTGTTGGCCTGAAGGACTGCCTCTATGTGCTAGGGGGCTGGACTCCACAGGTAAACAGGCTATTTTAGTCATTTACCCCCCCTCATGGATCACCATTTATACAATTGTTACAATGTACCTCATTTTCTTCCAACTGGTTTCAGTCCAGCTGCTGTTTTATTGTCCCTCTTCAGTTCTCCACCCTGATTCTCCACCTTTCTCCTCCTCCATCCTCCCTCACCCCTCGACCACCCCCGTCCTCCAGTCAGAACGACCAGATGAGGAGCCGGACAGGCTGAATAGCCGAGTGTTTCAGCTCGACCCGGGCAAGGACACATGGACGGAGTGTGCCAACATGAGGTACTCCAGGTACCGCTGTGGCGTCGCCACACTCAACGGAGAGATCTACATACTAGGTTAGACCACGCTGTACATCTCTAGCTACACAGAATAGACCGTTCTGTGTTCTGGTGTAAACATGTTTCACTTGTAACAGGTTTTTTGCCTGAATGCCTCCTTGTGTGTGTGTGTTTCTCTGTGTGTGTGTGTGTGTGTGTGTTTCTGTGTGTGTGATCTTCAGGGGGTATCGGGTGCGAGGGTCAGGATCGTGGTCAGTCTCGGCGCTGTCTGAGCTCAGTGGAGATCTATAATCCTAACACAAATACCTGGAGAGCAGGGCCAACCTTACCCATGTCCTTCCTCTCCCTCCGAAGCAACGCCTCTAACATCGGAGTGGTGGACGGCAAACTATTCCTCTGTGGATACTACAAGGGGGCAGGTAACCTTGAACGCCATCTGCGTATGCTTGTTTATCTGTTAAAAAGTTATGAGGTGACTGCCTGTCATTTTTGGGGGTCATTAAGACGTGTGGTAAAATGTGTGTGTGTGTGTGTGATGTCATGAACATACACAAGTTACTGTTTGTAACAGCAAAAAAAGCATTAGAATTTTGGGTAAAGGACATTTGCTTTGGCTGTCTTTGACAGGTCGCCATGAGATCATTACCAAAGAAATCCTGGTGTTGGATCCTAAAGACAATGTGTGGTCCGTGGTGGAGCGACGAGCAGCCATGCATGACAGCTACGATGTCTGTCTGGTGGCCAACCTCAATCCCCGTGACCTCTTAACTCTGTGATTTTTCCTATTGTCCATTCTCATTTTCTGTCTGTTCACATGGTGGAACAATAATATGGGGGCAAATGAGAACATATTCAAATGCCACATGCTAATGTGCAGTTGGAATTTATGTTCAATAGCCCCTGTCTGACACAGGTTTTATCCAAAACCTTGGGAATGAATGACCCATTCACATCAAAGGATTATCTTTATTTTCATGGCGTGAAAGGGGGTATCCACTGTATTCCTCCAAAGGAACAGATACAGTCAGAAACCTCTCTGTATTCTTGTCATTTTTTATGTATAGTCTGGCCTTTTGGATTGATATTGCTGTCATTTAATGAATGTTTTTAATTAGTTCATAATAAACAAATATAAACGAATACAGCACTACAGGATTATACTCCATCCAACTATGTCATTCATCAACAAAGAAATCAGAATTGATTCCATCTGGATGAATGTCTGACTTGATGTATAAGTGTCTGTACATTCCTTGGTTCTGCTGTCTAGCGCAGTGAAAACAGACTGACGGAAATGTCTGAGTAGGCTACATCCAAATAGTGTGACGCCTTTGCCTGTTGCTATTCCAGTTACATCGCTAGACTATGGGGCGGCGCCGGTGGCCCACCCCATCGCTTGGGACCATGTGGTCCTCAGTGTTCTTAGAGGAAGGGAGGGGAGAGCTTAGACAGTGAACCATTGGCAGAAGCACAATTATGATATCGGACGCGAAAGACACGTGCGACTGACAAAGACAAGCGCGAGTAGGCTATTTTAATTGTAAAGGTCTGACAGCGCTCTACTTAACGACTGATCTTGTCCACAAGACCGGGCAAGTCTAGTTGCTAATCAGAGCAAAACAGTTGTCTTTTGCGGAATTCTTTGTGTATAATTTTGTCGATAACCTTAGAGTATTCGCAGTAGTTAGCGCGGTGCGCAGGGAGTATGGGTAGAAGGGAAGCCCAAGGCGACAGCAGGAGCGTCATGAACACCGACGAGAGGTCTGGGCTGGACAGTCTGCAGGATACCGCTGCTTCAGGCAACGACACCGGTGATGAGTTGCCGAGCTATGAGAGCCGTTGTTTTCGGGGTAGGGACAAACGCCGCCGCCACACCGACGAGAATGTTTTGGGCCCGATACAGAACCAGAGCCAGACCCAGAGTTCCCCGGTGGCGGTGAAAACGCATCAACACAAACACAACCTCAAACACCGGTTCGAAGTGATGGAGACACTGGGAAAGGGCACATATGGTAAAGTGAAGAGGGCAATGGAGAGAGCAAGCTTAAAGACGGTGAGTTGTGCTTTCCCTGTTGGTTGTTCACATAATATTTATAATATTTTCAAATCTGTTATTTTCTATTCTGTCGTTATATGGTTTTACTAGCGTGGGCATTCTGAGAATTTGTATTTTTTTTTTCTGTGCTTTTATACAATCCACTGATTGTGTTCTATCTCCTGTCTTGAGAAATTCCACTTCTCAGATCAGAATCAGAATTCTCAATCTTGCTATAAAAAAACAAATGACAACACATGAAAACATTTTAATTTGTCTGAGCTCCCCTTCTCCTTGGCTTCTGGGTGATCAAAGCGAACTGGACATTGTTAACTGGACATTGTTACTCTGAGTGTGTGTGTGTGTGTTTTGTCCAGTAAGTGGCCTGATCAGCCTGAGTTGCCAGGTTCCCGATACCTTCAGCCTGACGTCCACCTGATGGAAGTGCATAAAAGGCACTGTGTCCATCAGCACACACGCATACACATCTGAAAATCATACACTACAGATATTGTTTACTACTATTCATTTTGTTGTAATACAGTAATATACCCACAACATTTTGTGCCCCCCCCAAATTTGTATTTATTTCGTTAATATGTCTATATTTGTAGGTCAGGGTTAAGTACACAGAATATGAAGATAACAGTGTGCTGTAGCAGCCATGTGAGCCATTAACTCCTCTCTGTGTTTTAGTAAACAAACCCAGTATTATGGGGGATAATCTAACGGGGCAACCAGATTAGCACGGAGAGGGACTGTAGCCGAATCCGCTCACTGATGACCACTTAACACAGAGACCTGCATTCCCATATTTAAAGGAGAAAAAGCAGGAAAGAGTATCTACGAGAGAGAGAGAGAGAGAGAGAGAGAGAGGGGGGGGGGGGGGGAGGGGGGGGGGAGGGGGAGAGTCAGAGTGGAGTGGTGGGCCAGAGAGGTGGTGAGAGAGGGAAGTCGTATTCCCGATGCCAGCGACCTGCATACTGAGGATTCTTTGAAACAAAACAGACGTTTATTTTTGGAAACAGTGGCAAGGGCTGTCTTAGTGGGAGGAAAACCTTTGAGTAGGGGAGGAAATGGGTGGTGACTTGGTTAACCCCCAGAGAAAGCAGAGCTGGTGTGTGTGTGTGTGTGGCTTACCAGGCAGGGAACCAAAGACTGTCTAAGAGTCTGTGTAATTCTGCTGTTTAATAGACCACAATTATGGAACCACAATTAAGCAGGGGCCGACAGTTTTCGTTAAGGGACTCTCCCCTTGTGTAGAGGGTGGCTTGAAATGTGTGTGTGTGTGTGTTTACAGTTGTGTGTGATTGGGGGGGGGGGGGTGCTCTGCAATGTAGGAATCTGTATCTAAAGTAGGCTTGTTTTTCCACCACACAAGATTGCTCACACACTCACACACTTTTGAAAGAACACACTACTTAAGTTTGTTCATCACCTTCATTGTCTATGCATTCAGTCCCCTCATGGCGGGCATCCGATTATTCCACCCAGCAAGGAATCTTGTGAACTACATCTTTCAGAGCTCATGTAGATTCCGAGAGCCGGAAGTCCACACACACACACATACTTTCACACACACACAGACTTTATGTAGCATGCGCGTGACCTCTAAAGAATGCTCTCATGCCATTAGGGGAAAACAATACCCAGAGTGCCTTTCTCTGTGCTCGGCTAGTCGGGTCTGAGCGACCCAGGAAGTACCCGTGGAATGCCAACGGTATGCCCTGACAGCCCAAAGTGGCACACAGTGACACCATTCACTAAACAGAGACTACAGAGGAAAATAGCCTCTTGGCTAACTGTGGCACATTTATAGCAATGTTTATCAATGTGCACTGTTTGTGTTAAATAAACCAGAAGATAAAATGTAATAAACATTCCTTCCTGCAAGTCTGACTCTGCCTCATGGCCCTTAAGTACCATTCATCAGATAGGTCTTTGCCAACATTTCTGTGGTGTCGCTGGTCAAAGCAGTGTTTATGAAAGGTGATCATTGCATGTGTGTCAGAGGATCCGAGACTGAACCCTGGACTGGGCAAGTGAGGGAGATATCGATGCAATCCCACCTCCCCACACTGTACTTTTGCCTTTTCTTTGCCCTCCTCTCTTCCTCCCATCCCCTGCCTCCCTCGACCAGTTGGTATGTAGGTCACCATAACACAAGACCAGAGTGTCTGTCACCTGTGGTGTCTGGAGGCCTCCCAGGTTGGTGGGTGTTACGACATGGCCGACCAACATTTGGTTGTGTAGAACTGTGGGCGAAGACAAAGAGCAAAATGGCTGAACCGGAATGTCTGTAATTGCAGTCTCTGTGAGAATAGTCCAATGTTTTGTTTGCGAATGTACGAACATTTCATATTTGCCAGTGACATTTCTAATGAAAGATGATGTTTCTGGTGGCCTTTCTAGTTGAAATATTTTGTCAAACATGGCTACGTTTAGCTGGCGTAGCTGGCCATGTCTGTTTACAAAAGTTGTCTAACCCTTCGAGACTAACTGTAATGGCAAGTATTTCTAATAGAAGCTTGTAGTCACATGGCTAGGTACAGCTTCAACAATAAGAGTGATCTGCACACTGGGAGTGTGGCCAACCCTACACAGGCTGTATACAGCAGGAGCATCAGAGATTCCATTCCTTTGCTCTTTGTGACGGAACATAATTCCGCTAACTCACAGAGACCCAGACAATCTCATCTAATTCCCAACAGAATGAAGAGCCCTTGGAGTCTGTGTGTTTATGCAGTTTTGTTGTGTAACCATGACGTCCCAGGGAGCATGTGAATCTTTTTCTCTGATGTCCCAGACGTCTTTCAAGCGGCAGAAAATTCTAGAACTACGACCGGATGGAAAGGACCCCTGGCCCTGAGAGACTGATAGTGGTTTCCATTAAGACTCCATAGCTGCTCAGAACCACAGGGCCAGGGCTTCGACCCCACACAGCAGCTATCCCTCCGTTTATGGTTGGGTGATGTTTAGATGAGCATGGAGTTTGTTCCTTAGTATTCTGAAAGAACATTCTCCTTTTCATCGTATCTTTTTTTGTTTAATAGTCAATCTGTACCGTAGAACTCACAGTTCATATACAGTATACGAAAGAGAGAGAGAGAGAAACGTCTCTCTCAGATTGTCTGTTGGGTAACGGGATCTCTGGAGGGGCTTGGGGCTCATTCAGGTTCGCGTGGGCATGGGCTTGTGGTGGATTCTGGGGGGCTTTGGTGGGTACAGTGCGTGAGATTAAGTGAACAGGGTGTGAACAGATCAGCTGTCAGCCCTCTGCCTCTGGCTGAAGGCAGATCACAGGAGAGCCTCTCTGTCCCCATTCAGCTCCCTAAACTCCTAAAACCACCAGTAAGTCCACGAACACCAAGTGTGGATTTGTTTGTGGTGACTGTGTAAATAAGCGTGGCTGTGTTGTTCTCAGTGTACAAATCATCAGTTTTGTCTTTATTATTTTTGTGTGTGTGTGGGTGGGGTGTGGGGGGGGGCAGCAGTACCAGTGTGTATTGGGCTTTGTGCTTGTGATTAGAAATGGTGTTGCGATTAGTAAATGAGGCGCATTAGTGCGAGAGAGATAAGGGTAGATTGGGTTAAGCGGTGATTGTTCGCGGCTGTTGAGGATTTAAGGATTGAGGAGTCTGTTGTTGCTGGAAGCGAATCCTAGCTGACTGAAGCGACACGAACAAACAACAACAGGGGCAAACAAAGCATCACCATGGCTACGGCTGACCGTGATGGACTGTGGTTGTGAATTTCAAATCAGCCAAAGTATTTTCCTCATTCCTCTCTCTCTCTCTCTCTCTCTCTCTCTCTCTCTCTCTCTCTCTCTCTCTCTCTCTCTCTCTCTCTCTCTGTCTTTAAACAGTGTGTCTGCATTGTCTATTATTCAGTTCACCACAATCACTAGTTCTTTATATATTGTCTTACAGAACAGGGCCAGCATTCTCTACAGTTGGACACCCTCCTGCTGTTGGGGAAGTCAGGGTTTGGGTGGAGGGCCTTTCTCACAGCCGTCTCACTGTACTGACATACGTGCCCTGTGTTTTCCCAGGTGGCCATTAAATCCATCCGTAAGGAACGAATCACTGATGACCTGGACAAAGTGCACATCCAGAGAGAGATAGAAATCACCTCCTCCCTGAAACATCCCAACATCATTCGTATCCATGAAGGTGAGAGCGCACACGCGCTCCACACGCGCTCCACACGCGCTCCACACGCGCTCCACACGCGCTCCACACGCGCTCCACACGCGCTCCACACGCGCTCCACACGCGCTCCACACGCGCTCCACACGCGCTCCACACCGCCAAGTACCGCCAGCCGCACACGCCAGCACGCGCGCATACGCGCACACACACATCCAGTAGGACACGACAAATGCCCACATCCGCTCGCTCGAATGACACGCGCGGCCCCACACACGTAGCCCCACAGCTGCTGTCTGTCCTCTCCCTGCAGTGTTTGAGAGTCGTGATAAGATAGTGATAGTGATGGAGTACGCCAGTCGAGGAGAGCTGTACGACTACGTCCACGAGCGGAGGAGGCTGCCCGAGACAGAGGCCAGAGATGTCTTCAGACAGATCACTTCAGCCGTGCACTATTGCCACAAGGTAAACAAATATGCCCACCCAGGACACCAAAGCATGAATCACGCCCGCACACACACAGCAGAATGCAGTCCAATCCGGTCTGAATCCAGTTCTTCTTATGTGCTGGGAAGTAGAGTGAAAATACCTATTTATATGCATTTATAAATGCTTACATATGATGAAACACTAGATACAATTGTACTCAGGGCAAATATCCAGTATTTCAGGGGCTGGCTGTTTATTAATGACAACACTCCTGTGACATTTGATACTAAGAGAAGGTTTCACATTCACAATGATATCAGTAACCAGAAGCCGTCAGAAATCCACTCCATCAGACCCTAAATTGCGGAGAGTGTGTTTGTCAATGAATTTGAGGAACCTTAGACTTGCTTGTGCTGCAGTTGCTTTGTACACAATAGTGTGAGAGGCAAACACGGTATGGCTAAACCTGGTCAATCTTAATCCTAATGCCGCAGAACAACTTGACTTCAATTTTCAGGCCTCTTTAGATTACCTTTCACAGTCACACACTAACACAAAACATTTGCCTTAACATAAATTGGTATAATTGAATGGGGGAAAAAATGATTTGGCCCCTGTGGCTTCACAGCTGGATGGAGTGGGGAGTTCTGTGTAACAGTGGGACTGCAGTTGTTCCTGACGTCACAGTTTTAAAATAGACATGAAAGTTCCGGGGTGTATGAAATATTCAGAAGGTTACGAGGGATGTTGTTACACGAGCCAAGTCTTCACGCCTCAACAGGGAAGAAGAGGAAGGACTATTCTACCATGACTCTCTACACTACCCTGAACATTCTACCCTCTCTAAGTTTATTTGTTAGGAAATAAACCGCCAATAATACCTTTTGAAATAATCAAACATTATCTTTCTTGCCTTATTTTGTGTCTGTTTTTTTATATGGTCCACATGGGAACAAAAACACAATAATCACACGTGTCTCAGCTAAATAAACCCACAACCATATTCACAGACAACTCCAGTAAACACATTGCATTAGTGGAATGTTTTCCATGATATCAAACTCCTGATCCTCATCAGTACTTCAAGCCATACCAATGGCCATGAATGAAGGATGGAGGACTAACGGAACATAGCTACGGTATACGGTCAAAACATAAAGGCTGTGACAAACAATAGACTTGCAAACGCACGCTGTGGTTAAGCCCACGATTGAGCTTTTACCCCCCAGACAAATATCGGTGTCATTTCTAAAGTAGAGCTTATACGACACTTTGTCTTATGTTCCCTTCTCTCTTTCAGAATGGTGTTGTCCACCGTGACCTTAAACTGGAGAATATCCTGTTGGATCAAGACATGAATGTCAAAGTGAGAGCAATACACAAACACAATGTTTTAGCCCCAATATCTGTACCCACATGCCAGTTTTTAACGAGAATGTGGACTCGTATAGTTTTACAATCCAAAAAATGACGAATTTTGGCATTTATACCATAGAAACTAGAGGCAATCACACACATTCAAGACATTAAAAAAAACACTCAGACCACAACCATTTAATGTGTTGCCAAGGCATGTACTTAGAACCGGTATATAAACACTGTGCCAGTTCTTATAACAAAACCCTTGGGTCATTCCTTGCCTAATATGGGCATTCTTCTCCATATATGGGCGCTGTGCACAGCCCAGTGGAATGCATGGAATCCACAGGCAATTGGACCAATCGTAGAGTTTTATTGCCAGTCGGCTTTGTCTGTCCATCAAAAAGAAAACAGACTGTGCACCTCTTGGGAGTTTCATTCCAGACCTCAGTGCAGTGGAATGCACAGGGTACTGTACGTCTGCACTGTGTGCTCCCATAGGAGGGATGGAGGCGTTCATTGTTTGCCTACAGACTCATGGCTGTTGTGCGTGATGAGGGCACCACTGTGCTTTTTACGCTCAAGCATTCTTTAGAGACAGTCACACACTGCAGGCTAGCATCCAATTTCGAACCAAAACTTCCAACGCATTATCGAACAACACCCATGTATTTAGAGTAGTTGTATATTTGCATGCTGTAAACTGTTTATACACTTAGATTTGGACACTTAGAATGGATTGAACTATTAATGCTGAGGTAAGTTCTCACACATACTAGAACATACTAGACTAAAGCAAATTTAGATGTGGGGGGGGATGTCAGTCAGGGGATTGAGGGATTAGGATGTGTGAGGAGGGAGGGAATGGAGGTGGACATTAGGCAGAGGTCTCTAATATTAGTTCAGCTAATCCCACGGCACGTTCCGAGAGATATGATTAGGAGAGAAGCAGAATGTGTGTCTGTACTGTATATGTGTATAAATAGATGGCTACTGTAGGCTGGTTCACAGTGAAGATTTGCCTCTTCCAAGAATCCATGAACATAAACAGAGCTAAACCACCAGACTACTGTGCTTGATTGGAATTAGTGCCCAAAACAATGTACACACACACACTATCAAAATGACCAGCACACACTTAACTGTCAAATGATGTCTAGCTTAACAAGCCTATGCAACGTTCATGTCCTGTGGGGTCACCAGATTAGTACGTACATTTTTGGGGTCATAGACAAGCATCACTCTGTACAGATTATAAATAGTTGGATTAGCATGATACAACCATTGAATTATATTCTCTTCTGCTCCTCTGTCGGCAGTCCGTCCACCGTTTACATTTCATTTCACAGCAGAGATGGAGCGCCTCAGAAAGAGTAGAGAGAGAGTACGTGTGCGTGTGTACGTACAAGTGTGTACAGTATGTGTTCGAATTCATTTCAGATAGCGAGGAGCCTCGGGCTGGCTATCTGTGAGCCTTCCTGCCATGAGTGCTTGTTCCGTTACGTGACTGTTTAGTCGGGCCATGCTCTCTTCGCCGGCGCTTGCATTGGCCAAACATGACCACACTTCTATTTTTGGCCATCGCTAATCGCTGCTTTTAATGTGTTTGGTCATGGTGGACAACAAACTAAAATGTTATTATTATGTGTGTTGTATGCCTGTGGGTGTGGGATTTCCCTTATACAGCACAATACTGGTTCACTTAGAAAAATACGATTGATGAATTGGTCCCTTCAAGTTCAAGTATTTATTTATTTTCTCCCTCTCTCTTACATCGCAGCTGGCTGATTTTGGTCTGTCCAACCATTTCCAAAAGAACAGCTTGCTGCAGACATACTGTGGAAGCCCACTCTACGCCTCGCCTGAGATAGTCAAAGGACTGCCCTATGTGGGCCCTGAGGTGAGGGCAGCACACACGTCTTCACTTCCTGATGTCTCTCCCTTGAATGTCAAACCTGGGACATTGAGTTGGTCATGTATGTTAAAGAAACAATGTGTGTGTGTTAGGTGGATTGCTGGGCATTGGGAGTGCTGTTGTACGCCTTGGTATATGGCAGTATGCCGTTCGACGGAGCGAGCTACTCCACCCTGACAGAGCAGATCCGTCAAGGACGCTACCGCAGACCCAACCCTCCCGCAGGTGAACCTGGCAACCCTGTAGATCACGCACAGACTCCTACACCGTCCGACGGCGGATTTGCTTAAGGCTTCTGATAAACGTATGATCAACCGTGGGATCATGTGATGACGCTGAATCTGTGTGTGTTTGTCTGTGTCTTCCAAACAGATGCATGTGCTCTGATCGACTGGCTGCTGAAGGTACGCGTGGATGAGAGGGCCACCGTTGAGGACGTTGCCAACCACTGGTGGGTCAACTGGGGCCATGAGGAGAGCGTGTGCAACTGCCCCATGACATCCCACCAGGACTGCCCCTCCCCCCTTCTTGCCCGCTACATTGACTTGCAGAACCAGATGGCTGCTACAAACAATCTGTCCATCGACCCCATCTGCCCGTCCTCTGACCCCTCCCTCCCTCACCTGTCTCACCCCTCTCCTCACCCATTCTACTTCAGTTATCCCCTCAAGGGCGACCGGGGAGGGGGGGGGAAGGTACGCGGCGGAGCGTCTAGCGTGAGGAAGTCGCGCAAGGAGAACACCATCCCCCAGAATGAAACGGGGGCTTGTAGTTCCGTTTGCACTACAACTCCCACCGCCGCTGCCACCGCCTCTCCTTGTTCCGCCTCCACAGGCTCCGGGGAGAGGAAGAAACCAAAGGGGATCCTGAAACCCCAGAGAAGTTTCGACTCGGCTTTTCTACCCCATCACACTGGGAGAGCGGAGTCCTCTTCCTCCCAGGCGTGCAACGCACCGTCCCCATTTCACCGAGCACACTCACACACGCACGTGGAAGTCCTGTCCACCAGCATGCCTACCCCCTCCACATTCAGCCAACCATCCTCCAAGATGCCTAAGAAGGGGATACTAAAGAACCTATATGAAGTGGAGTCAGGCTACTGCTCCTCCCCAGAGAGAAGGGGCTCCGGGGCGGGGGAAGGTGTGGGGAGGAGAGGGGGTGGTGGTCCGGAGGCCCCGACAGACTCTTCTGATCTCCACCTCCGCACCCCCAGCTCCGACGGCAGTCTCACCATGCGCACCGAAGCCTTGAGGAGAAGAAAGGGGATTCTGAAACGCAACGGCAAGTTCTCACGCAGTCTCGACTTGCCCGACGACCACTGTTCATTGTCATCCTCCTCCTCTTCCGCTCCTCTGCGGTTCCCCCAGTCCTTGCAGCAGCTTCTCCAGGACACCGGGGGCAACGGCAACCCTCAGGAAAGGTTGAGTCGGCCCCCTAGCGTGGTGAGCGAGGACAGTATCCTCTCCTCCGATTCGTTCGACCTCTTAGACCTCAGCGCCCAATCGCGTTGCAGACTCTTCTGCCGAAGTGTCCGACGAAGTACCTGTAGCTCTGAGGAGGACCTCCACACCCTCTGCTCAGAGGTAGGAAGAGGAGAGGGCCAGGGCGAGGACGGTTAAGGCAAGATGCTTGTGGTGAACAGTGAAGACTTTTTAGAAAATACAGTCACTAAGAGTGATGCACATTTGACTGACGACCACTGGACTCTTAACTGATGATGAACACTCTGATGAAATGTCTTGAAATATGGCCTTTGATAGAAGAGACTGTTGCCAAGAAACGGTGATCATGAATGAGTGAAAATAAATCTTATCTTTATGAAAGAATAAAGATGTTCAATCAACTGAAATACACATTATTTCTATCATTTTGAGAATATGGATTCGATAGAATACGAAAGATCTAAGATCTAAACATCTACGCAAGCCTGTGTTTGCGTTTGTACATGAAGTCAGGAGTTGACAGGAAATATACAAGTGTAGGTTGTGGTGAAACTGGTTTAGTTGCCTGGGTTTCCTAGAGTGGGTGTTCTAATTCACATGTTCTAAATGAAAGTTTCAGTTACATCAATTGAAGCTTTTAAATGCATAATAGTATCCAACTGCAATGTAGGTTCATGTTTTGTATAGTTTGTCAAAAGGCCATTTGTCATGGGAGTCATGTTAACATTGAATGTGACTTTAATGCCCAAAGAAATCATTTTATTATACAATGTAATAATGTCTTGCAGATGCTGTCATTAATGAATGAGAAACAAAAAATATAATTGTTAAAAAGACTGTGCTCAAACCGTACAAAGTTCTTGCATAGTCTGGGTTACTATTTATTTAGTCTGGGATATGAAAAGCTTTTTACTCCAAATGAGCTTCAAAGATTTGTTCCTGGAAACTTGTGTTTGCAGAATGTTTGAAGTCTGGCAAGTTGTACCCTGAAAGTACTCCAGTGGACGGCCTACATGCTGTTACTTGGATGGTATTTAATTCAGGTTTTATACAGTACATTATACTATCAACACACTCAGTTTTCCCTGGTGCTGATATTGTAATTAGAATGTACTACCTGACGCCAAAATTAACTTTATTATATTATCAACTGCTGTATTGTAACTACCCTAATCAAAGTTTGTTCATTCAGCCTTTACATTAACACGTTTCACTTTTTCTAAATATGTATAGGTTCTGGGGGCAGTCCCTGGGGAGAAGACACATGTCTTTAAGCTCTGTTCCTTTATAGCACTGATAACAAGTCCATATTTCAATGAAAATAAAGAAATTCACGGAGAGTGAAAACAAATACAGATCAATTTGTGTAGTTCAGAGACATTGTCACGATAAGTGCAAGATTGGGATCAGGACAGTTATGTTTATGGCCTGTGTACATATGTGGTGCACATCTGTGTTTTGATTTTGAGGTACATCTGTAATAACCCAGAAAAGTTCCAGGAGGAATATCTGTCATAAGAAGAGTTTAACCAGTAACAGCTGGGTCTAAGTGTGGAGAAAGTGCTGGCAGTTAGGTGGCCATCTTGGATACATTTGAATAATGGTTCACCATATGGCCATGAGTACACAGGTGAGTACACAGGTGAGTACATATACTGTCCACCTGGAACACAGTATGACAGGCAGAAGGACCTTCTTTTCTTCCCGCTAAAGGAATATATCTGATGTTTCACTTTCACCTTCCATTTCTGACTAGTCATATGCACTTAACCCTGACCCTGTGCTTCTTTTAGGTTCAAGTTCAAATTCTAAATATGTTATTTACTCTCATTTGTACCCCTACTAGCTCTACTTTCTGAATAGCAGAGGTCACTTTCCTGTATGTGTCCTTCATTTTGTTCATAGTGTAGGTGATTATCAAAGATGCAGAGTGGGTTTTTGATATGCGAGTCTTGAAAATCTGCAGATCCAATACTATTATCTTGCAACATAGGTGCATATTTACTTGGTCCTATTTTTTGGTCCATTGACATCATCGAAAATGACATCAGACTATTGATGGTAAAATGACGGTGAGAAAACTCCTGAAGCCTCTTTGGTCCTCTAAAATCTACAAAAGAAATAGATGACTACTCGATCAACTGAGGCAATAAACATTAAATGTGTTTAGGGCAGATAGTGTCCAGAGCACGTAGGGACATGGCCACTAAGTTACATAACCACTGTCTTGGAAGTTAATGGAAGTTAATGTGTATTACATATACAAGGAGCAAAGAGGGACCAGTGGAACTACGTGCCTCCAAACTTATATTTCAATTCACCTGAAGCAGATGTAAGGAAAATAGATGAAACACCAACATTTCCACATATCTTTTCTTCCAAAGAATAAAATGATTTAATTTGTGTATTAGGAAAAAAAAAACTTTTATAGAAAATCCCAGGTCAATGTCAGCCATATTCACACCAGGGCCTGTGAGATGATAGCAACAACAGGTGATAATGTAAGTCCTAATTGGAAAATGCCAACAGACAAATGCCAATTGTTTGGGCAGACCATTGTTTTTCTTCTGGCTAATTGTGCAAGGCCCGAGTTGTGTGTGTCAGAACTTATACTATAAGCACAGTCCACAACCGTGTAAAAAAGGTTATACAAATAAATTTGATTTGAACTTTAGTTGGTACCTCCACCACACTATGTCACTTCAACCAAATATCTCAAATAGAACCAAAGGTATACATTATTTAGCGGCATAGACCTATCAGTTGTTTATGGTTTCAATAACATGAGTGTTTAGCTAAGTAGCTCAAACAAGCATGTACATCATTAACAAAGAGCAACAAAAAAAGTCAAAGAAGAACGTAGTCTTAATGCTACAGGGGCCTCTTGTCATTCAAAAATGTGTCATGGTCTGTTTCCTGATTCCTTTAAGTAGTATTTAATGGTATAGAAGGATACTAAAGATGCTGAAATATGCCAATGGTCTGGCATTGCTGATTCATACCAGAGGACCAGTTTAACTCATAATCCTAAAGCCAAGAGGCTTTTCTCCTTGGTCCTTCACGTGTGCTCAAAAGGTCCTGTAGAATGAGCAAAAAGCACACAGCCTCTTTGCAGGTCTCAAGGGTACTTACCAACTCTCAGGGGTTTGGGAACAGAAGTATTAGGGCTGTGAAATCCCTGATAAATCACCAGTTCTGAGCCATAACATTTGGTCCTGTGTGTGTGGCCCGTTAAAGTCTTAGCTACTTGCCCAGTGACCATTGCACCCACTTTTGGGACATTCATTAATTGTTCCAATATGAATCCTCTTTAACTTTGCAGGACTCTGATGTTGGATTTGATAAATACATATATCGGACACAAGTGCAGGATCAAGGATGTGTGACCTGCACACACACCAGTGACTTCTGTATTGTGTGTTGTTTCAAAGTATGTCCGTAGTGTCAAAGATACACTGAATTTGTTTTAACTAAGGTGAAACCTTGAGTTGTAGCTTGTCAATTTTCTTTTTTCATAATCCCGGCATGACAAATACATGGAAAGGATAATGGCTCCCTCTCCTGGAATAAACATCCCATCTACAGCTTTTCTTTAATCAGCATATGTACACAGGCACAAGTTTCATCACTCCTCCTTCTATTCCATTGATTAGGTGATCACCTGAACCAAATATTATTTAATGAGGAAAAGTGTCAAAACCACTCCTGTAGTCACCCTTCTCCTCTTGTATTAGGACCAGCTGGATGGCAAAGCATTGCTAGTATTACATCTCAGTGCTAGTAGTACACCCCCAAAACACTGGCAAAACTGGTCAGTAGGTTTTTAAGCGGTGGTGAATATTGTTTGTTGACACTGCTTAAAATGATATTTTCAGGAGAAATATACTGCACTCCCTCCTTTTACACAGTTTGAGCAATCCACTTGTCTGCCGGACGTTAAGTCTTCTTGTTTCTCTTTTGCACACCCTCCTTTCTTCACCACAGACATCACCAAAAACAGAGGTTTTTGAGAAAGGATAGTGCTCTCACTACTCAAGATGACTTTTTTGCTAACTAGCCCCAATACTCCACCTGTAGAAAAACTAGCTACTCCTAGCTACTATTCTATAGGCAGGAGCAACTCGAGCAAAGGTTTGTTTTTTGTGGCAATAACATTTAGAGCAATGATACCCATCAGGTATGATCTCTGCTTGCTTAACAGCTCGACCAGGGCACAAAAGGTCACATTATTTGATAGCTGTCGTCAGAATATGTGACCTCACTGTTACATGGCTGAAAATGTCTGACACACCAGCCAAACCATCTCAGGTGACTTATCCGTCCTTGCCATGTACAACCTGAAGACGATCACGCTACACACTCACAATGTCACCAAAGAGAGCTTCAGCCTCTGCTGTGGCATTAGGCCACATGAGCACTGTATCAGTGCAAACTTTTTGGTGTAGGGTGCCTTCTGACATTCCCCGGCAGAGGGCACCAAAGCGCCTGCTTAAAAGTTTCTGGAAAAGAGATCTGGTACAGTGTCACATTGGGTGATGAGAGCGATAAACAAGAGTTACAAACTCCATTTGCGATTTATCCTCCTCGGTGGATAAAAGGGGTAATACAATATTCGGCTCAGGGAGATTCTGCTCGAGTCCTTTAGGAGAAAATAGCCTATCTAAAACAAAAGGGCCTGAGAAAGCCTCGGGGTCCCCCAGGAAGAGCTGGTGGAAGTGGCCAGGGAAAGGGAAGTAAGTTTGGGCCTCCCTGCTTAGGTTGCTGCACTCGCGACCCGACCCGCGGAAGATGATGGATGGATGGAAAACTAAAGGGTGTTTTTCAGATTATCCCTTCTGAGGAAAGCTGTTGCAGTTTTTATACTTTTATATGTTGGGGTGCCTAAAAAAAGGGGGGAGGGATGTGTCTTATCTTGGACCTACACACCCTACACACCCTAAACAGTCACTTGACTGATGATTGATCAATTCTGAATGTTGATGCACTCAGCCCCTGTTACATTATGAACCAGGCAACTGGTTTACCTTCATTGACCTGAATGACTTTCTTATATACCCTCCACACAGGAGAATTCAAAGTTTCCCCCAATGTGGGATATAGGAACATGGAGTGTGGCCAAATTAATTTGGGCACACTTCAGCCATTCACGCACTGGCCTGTGAGAGCCTAAAAGGGCTCCTCCAGAGAGTCATGGCGACTGTACAGAGTGCTTAAGATGCAACTCACAGATACCTTTATGACAGTAAATGATGTTGATAAGGCCTAGTGTGAAGTCACATGCAGTTCTGTTTCAGTGTCCTGTTTCGGTTGTGTTGACTTTCTCACAGGAATTATTGTGTCACACCATAAAAGTGCATATAGCAGTAATTATGTCTTGTCATGTTGACTTAAATGCTACAGTAGTGGCTCAACAAACACATACCAGTTGGTTCATGAAGGGTGTGATCTGGGGTTCAGTCATAATCTAACATAATAAAAAGTTTGTACACCACACCATGTGCACCATGATAATGAACCTGGTTTTCACCTAAATTCTGTACATATTTCATCCATCCAGTGTATAATGGATTAGTAAAGCTGTAGCTAACCCAGAACAATCTATTCCATTGATTGAGTTTTAACCTTAATATGTTCAGTAATTTGCATCTTAAATTCTACAATATATGTATCAACCAATAAAGAGCCCCAAAAAAGAGAGTCTTTCTTGGGTTTATTGTCAGTCTTTCAAGTGGATACAAACAGCCTTAAACAAAGATGGGTAAAGAACCTTTCTCTCAGTTCCCATTTCTAATTTTTCCAGGTTGTAATTGTAGTGTGAGTGTCTACACTGGAGCCCAGGCAGCTGCATGGCAGAGGACCAGAGGGACTTCCCTTTCAAAGGGAATCCGGTCAAGACGCTGCTACACAGACACTGGACACATGGGATGTCAAAACTTGTTACAGTAGGTCAAATCCAGGCCAGTTATTAAAAGGACAAGCATATCCACATCAGTTCAGGACCGGGTTGGTCAGTAAAAGAACAACAGGAAAAGGCCTTAATTGTATTTTTCTAAAGCATTAACAAATATGCATAAACACCCTTTTCAATTACACTAAACAAGCACTTGCTATGGCCTACCGAATAAATGCACAATTTCTAAAACAAAATGACTCATTATTATTATTGATAGGCCATTTTACCATGATTATGACTACGATTATGTTTATTACTATTATTATTGTTATTGTTATTATTATTACTATTATTATTATGGGAAGGCCATAGCACTTGACCTGCTGAATAACTCCACTATAAGTTAAAAAAATAAAATAATGTAATGCAAACATAAAAACTACTTTCGTGACCTGACACCTTTACATAATATTGCATATTTACAAAAACAATAGCATGCATGGACCAGAATGAATTGTCTTCGGCTACTACAGCCCGCCCATCCAGGCTACCCATAGGCCTACGTCAGAACCCAGGCTATAAATGCCGGCTTGACGTCAGCACTTTTTTTTTTTTTTGAAATTCACTGCAAGCAGTACTGTACGGTCAAACCATTTGGCGCGAAATCTAGAAGTCATCTTCAACATTACTATCAGATTACTCTCACCATAGATAATCGAGTAGAGTAGACAATCAAAATGGATAGTCGGAAACGTCCAAGAGAGGATTTGCCGGTGGCTATTCATTTTAAAACACCAGAGAAGCGAGTGTCGGTTGTTTGGCGAAACAGGGACTTCATGCAGTGGGATGTTGAAGACACTTGCCGATACATGTGTCAGGAAGGACTCGGGTCATTGGAGGAGAGGTTCAGAGGTTGGTTTCTCATTCTAACTAGCCAGCATATCTATTAGCTTACACGCTTTTCACATGTGGCTATAACCTACATTTTGACAGTGGCTCGGTGGCTAGCTAGCACACTCAGCCTGCCTAGCGGAGTCTGCTTATACCAACTATTTGGTCATGCACAATGTTTTGTGCTGTAGAATGAACGGTTGGTTGTCATCCCAACTAATTCTAGCATAGCAAGCTTAACCTCGCTAAAAGTGTCTCGTGTACGTCCATGACATTTAATACTTTGTAGCCTACTTTGTAGGCTTACAAATTTGTTCAGTTTTCACCTGGCAAATCTAAAACGAGTGTGACTGTCTAATCTAAATGGGCAGGAGGGAGACCCCTATTTCAATATGTCATTCAAAACCCCTTTCATAACTTCCTCTAACCTGTTCTACGCTCATTTGATCACTTAAACGATTGCCTATTATGGAAGGTGAAACACAACGCAGGTCCAATCTCTAAAAGTGGTATCCTTACATTTTCTTCGTTTGTTCCCATAGAGGAGAAGATCACAGGAGTAGGGCTACGCTATATTACTGAAACACGACTGGAGAAGATGGGGATAGAGTAAGTGTGTGTTTTTGTTCGGCTTGCAATTCCTCTCATTAGCACTTTCACTACTAGGCCTAATTTATATCAAGACAGCAGCAACACTTGCTGAACAGTCAGACCGGGCCTAGTCTTTACCTGTATGTCAAGGATGTTTTAGCCTAGTTTCTCTGTGTTTAGGTCTACTTCTCATATCTCTTGTGTGGCATTGCCTCCCTTAGACCCCTTGGCACCAGACTGCAGGTCCTGCACAGCCTGCGGAAGCTCTGGCAGATAGCAGCTGAGACGATCAAGGTAACACCACACACTTTCATTTCACTTTTCTTTTCATTCCTCTTTCAAGGCCAGCAATAGGGGGAGGGAGGACGGGGGAGGGAGGGAGGGAGGACGGGGGAGGGAGGGAGGACGGGGAGGGAGGGGGGGAGGCAAGGGAGTTCGAATACACACAAAGATGCAAGACTGGTCAGTCTACATGAGGGTGGCTCAGTTGGTGGTAGGAACAATAAAAAGGGTGTTGTGTTTAGTTTTGAGGGTGAATCACCAAGGTCAAACATGTGCACAAACAGGAAAGAAGCTCATCATGACGTGTGTGGTTTCTCTGTTGTCTCTGTCTATTGTTTAGTCATGCCCTGGAGCTGTTGATGTCTCAAGCAACAATAATGGGCATGACTACGAACAACATTTTTTCCAGCTCCCTGTACCTTTTATAGGTGCAGGACTACTGAAGCACTGTAAATATGATGATTGACTGTGCTTCAAAAGGTATTGGCCAAACAACCAAATCTAATTCCTCTATGGTTTAAAGGATGATGGGAAACTGAAAAGTATTAACATGAACCAAATGATGCTAATAGCAGACAAAGTACAGTTATTTGACTATGGGTTAAATCAGAGCAAGAATGTTCAAAGTACCATCGATGACGCATCCTTGATTACAATGGTTCAGCTCGAAACTGGTGGAAAAGTGGGTCGGGCTCACTAAGCACCAAGAATCAAGAAAGTCAAATTAGACAACAAAAAGCCAATTTTCCAGTTAAGCAACCAGGTGAGTGTTCACTGCTGGCAGCTGATTTGAGTCATCTCACATGCTGGGCGAGGCTGTAATAATTGCTCAGCCCTATCAGGTATTTCACCTCCTGTTACCTGTACCCATGCTGATTTGTAACAGGTCAATCCTGAAGGCCCACTATTAAAAGTATCTCAGAGAGACGTCATGCACAGGTGTAATCCATTAGTCACTGATTCCGTTTGAGAATTCAATACATTTATTTTATGAACTAAAGCAAAGCTAAAATCGTAGTTTTCTGGGATTTCAAAGTTGTTAGCTTCGATCATGAATTTGATGAATTGCCCAACCTTACTGGTTGCAGTAGTAGTGATTTCTTATTCCCGACCCATTTCAACCTTCAGGTGTTCAATGATCCCATACATGGGCATGTGGAGATGCACCCTCTGCTGGTCCGCATCATTGACACACCCCAGTTCCAGAGACTTCGCTTCATCAAGCAGCTTGGGGGGACCTACTTTGTCTTTCCCGGGGCGACCCACAACCGCTTTGAGCACTCCATAGGGTAGGAAGGAGTTCCTTTGTTTTGAAATGGGTATTTGATTTAGTTTAATGGTTACTGTGTGCTTACTGTTAACTGGTTGTATTTGTTTGTGTCGGTCTAGAGTGGGCCACCTGGCAGGGCGACTGGTCCAGGAGCTGAATGATCGGCAGCCAGAACTTCTCATCTCTCGCAGAGACATCCTCTGTGTGCAGATCGCTGGCCTCTGCCACGACCTGGGTGAGGAAAACACACACACTCAACCTTGTTCACTCTCCATGAACTGTAATGACTGCACGCGAACCCCCCAAAACAAGTTTGCTCTGGTTCCATAAGTGGTTCCGTTCAGGATTCCTGGTGCTTAGTGAGCCCGACCCACTTTTCCACCGGTTTCGAGCTGAACCATTGTAATCAAGGATGCGTCATCGATGGTGTGTGGACCATTTGTTTTGCTTGCCATTTGTTTGGCATTTGTTTTTGTGTTTGAGTGAACCCAATTTGGCCAACCCTTCGACTAATGTGGCACGCAGCTCACCCTTGATGCTTCCTAGTGGCTCCTGGTCTTTAGGAGAGATGACTAACATGTCTCCAAGCATTGGGGCTCCTTAGCAGACCGCTACAGGCTCTTTCTTCCCCTTCACTTGACTTCTCCAATGTTGCAGTTTCCATTCTCTTGTTCCTATATGATACACCCTCTGATGTAATCACAGTTTGTACTTCAGGTCAAGGAAAAGCGGATATCCCCCCCCCCCCCCGGGAGGAAGAAATCGCGTGCCGCCCCCTACCCCGTGTGCTGCCCCTTACCCCGTCGGCCGCCCCCGACAGCGCCCCCAGAACGAGCACCGCTACAACCTGGCTGCGACAAACGAAAACGAAACTGCTGCACGGCCAATATGCCAATTCCCCACTAACTGAAATGATCGATAAGAGAAAACCGCACAGATTTTTTATTTATTTTTTTATGCTTGTGCGCCCCCCACGTGACATGAAAAAATGCCCGGTCTGCCCGTGCCTAAAACCGCCCCTGGTCAGAACAGTTCGGAATTGGGTGCGTCGAATGGAACGGAACCCTGTCCGTGGTAGGAAAGGGCTGACTACCACTTCCACCACAAGCAGTGCTGTGGTGAGAGATGGACAGGATACATTTCTGCTAGTGCTCATTCAGAAAGTGATAGCATAGGATTGAATGCTTATCTTGGTCCTGTACTCTGTATTTGAGGTCAAAAGAATATAATTACCATATGGTTCAAGTTCAGACTGTTTTGGATTAACTGTTAATTATAACATGTGCCCCATGTTAGGATTCCAAAGTTTGTGTACAGTTGGATTGTTTTCCATAATTGAGCTTACCGGTGTTTGTTTTACTGAACCTGTTGAAATGGGTTTAATCTGGACTTTTATAGCTTTAATTTGAGTATTATGAATTTTTATTATATGGCAACGACGGTACAAGCTTTCTGATTGGCTAATGGGTAGTCATGCCAGACGCGTATTTCCCTCCTCGGCTTTGCCGTATCAACCTCGCTATCGCTCGGTCGACAAGTCCCAGCCTCAGTTTGATATTTCTTGGCATGACCTCACTCTCGGTTAGTAAGTAGTTAGTATCATCATGCTGTGTTTCCATGTTGTCCTATCACTTCATTCCACCATGGCAAAACAAAGCCTTGAATCAGGACTAGACACAGGGTATACTGTAAGCCTTAACAATGCAAATGAATACACCTGCAGCCTAATTGACATTCTCAATTCAACAAATAGCCTGGAATATGGGTCATATTTACAAGAATGTGTGTAAAAGGTGCTTGAATTGCCATGTGGTTCAGCTGATACAGGAGGGAATACTCTAAATGTAAGCTAATCGTCAGCACTTACCTGATCGTTTTTTGTCAAATGAAAAAAGACAGAATACAAAACAAACATTTCAAACAAAAACTCAATTGGAACTGAATTACGCCGCCCCCCCCCCCCCCCCCCTTTTCTTTGTTTTGACATCCCAGCCTAATCTTTTTATTTTATGCATATACAGGACATGGCCCATTCTCCCACATGTTCGACGGGATGTTCATCCCCAAAGTCCGTCCAGAAACCAAATGGAAGGTAAAGGGATTTTGTCCGTTAAGAATCTGAGAAGCAACATTCGCTGTGTTTTTTCCCCCCACAATACTTTCATTCAGAAAGTACATACACACAGACAAATACAAACAATTGAGGGCAAGCATTCCTCAACACCCATTATTACATTGTGTCCTGGCCTTTGTACAAACATGCTTTGTAAACTATATAGCTTTCAAAGTCCACTTTTTCCAACATAATATATGATGCATACATACATACATACATACATACATTATATTATATATATATATATATGATATACTATAACATTATGAGCCATTGTCCCAGTCTAACGATGGTGGGAATATACTATATAAAGGAACAACATTTTATATTTTTATTTCCCCACCTTCAAGAAAAGGCTCAAGACGCACTTGTTCCGGGAGTACAACGGCACTTAAGAATGCTTGGCTGGATTTGTTAGTTTCCTCCAGGATCACTACGACTCTTATTGAGTGACTTGTTGCTATTGTAGGTTAGATATAACAAAGTTAAGTCTTGTACTTGCTGTGTAATATTTTACTGTTGATTGTTCTTTTACAGGTACAGTCCTGCACTTTTGTGGTTCATGTTGTTTTATTTGTAACTTGTATAACTACATGCTCTTATGGGTCTTCCCTTTTGGCACTTGTTTAGCTTTTTCACAATGTATGCTTCATGTTTTGGCTGCTTGCAATGTTTGGGACTATCTCGTTGTTATGTTCAGTGACCTATGCTCTTTTGTAAAGCTCTCTCTTGGAAGTCGCTTTGGATAAAAGCGTCTGCTAAATGAATAAATGTAAATGTAAATGTATTTCCATAATGTGAGTATATTCCCAGTCCACCAAGTTAGACTGGGACTATGACTCATAATGTTATAGTCTGCAAATATGTACAGGTGCAGAACAGCAACAATAACTCTTGGAAATATGGAGTCATTATTACAGCCCTTGGTGATAAGAGATAGATTAACATGAGTTACAATCACATGTACGACATATGTGACTCACATTATTAAATAAATAAAGATTGTTTTTGGGCACTTGAGAAAAGAATGATTGCCTTTTTATGTACGTTTGAGGGTGGGGCAGTGTACCTGTGCTTTTTCATAACATTGTTGTTGTGCTCTGCAGCATGAGATGGCTTCCCTGGCCATGTTCGACCACCTGGTGCACAAGAATGAACTGGCTGAAGTGATGGAGCAGCATGGTCTGGTTCTGCCTGAAGACCTGGACTTCATCAAGGAACAAATCGCTGGACCGACAGACAAAACCACCGGAGCATCGGTGAGATCCAATGAAAACATCCAAGGTTGACTTAAAAGCTGATTAACAACGCGTTTTTATGCTCGTTGTTATGGAAGCTCCTTATCCATTTCAACTTCCATTCCCAGTGGCCTTACAAAGGTAGACAAGAAGAGAAATCCTTTCTTTATGAGATTGTAGCCAACAAGAGAAACGGCATTGATGTTGACAAATGGGACTACTTTGCCCGGTAAGTTCAACCGCAAACCAAATATGTTCTTCAGCATAATTAACCGTGCTGTAACACATTTTCCTCTCTTTCTATTTCTGACACACATACACACAGGGACTGCTACCACCTGGGCATTCAAAATAACTTTGACTACCACCGCTTTCTGAAGTTTGCCCGAGTGTGTGAGGTGGACGGGAAGAAGCACATCTGTACCAGAGATAAGGTGCTAACTGTAGCCTGGCTAGCCCTCAACCTTCAAACTGCTTATGACATCCCATTTAAAGTGTGTCAACTGGCACCTTTGATGTTTCCCCTTCAACAGGAAGTAGGTAACCTCTATGACATGTTCCACACCAGGAACTGCCTGCACAGACGGGCCTACCAGCACAAAGTGGGCAACATCATTGAGACTATGTGAGTACTGGATCTGTAAATGCCTACCAGGATAAAAGGGAAGATGTGTGTAAACATGTCTATGTACAAATAAAGCGCATTTGAAAAGAATATAATCATTTGCACGGATAGCTTCCCTATATTCCCGATATGTCCCCTGAGGTGGTACATGTCCCACATGCGTGGAGACTTAAAGACCATCTTTCTCTTCTAGTAGTCAGCCTCATCTTCTTCTATGATGGAATGCACTGGCCTTTGAGCCACAGCAGTGTATGATGTGTTCTCCCCCAAAGACAGGGGCGACTCAGTCCAAATATGGTCTGCTTCCTCCACAATCCCTTCAACCACTTGTCCTGCCTAAGGAAAGGCTCTCCATGATACCATAAAACCAGCTTTTGTGTGTGTGTGTGTGCGCGTGTGCGGGTGTGTGTGTGTTCAGGATCACGGAGGCCTTCATCAAAGCAGACCCTCACATCCAGGTTAAAGGCTCTGGAGGACAGCTATTCACCATATCCACGGCCATAGACGATATGGAGGCCTACTCTAAACTTACAGGTAGGCTCAGAGTGAGTTTTTTTTCCAAATGTTTTTATCAAGGAAACCCACAGTTTAAGGATAACTGCATGGTCAGTATTTTGATTAGGATGTCATATTCCCCTCCGCCTGTTTTACGCTGGCTTTCTTTTTTGCCCTGTCTGTCTGTCTGTCTGTCTTCATGTAGACCATGTGTTTGAGCAGATCCTCCACTCCTCCTCTCCTGAGCTGACTGAGGCAAGAGAGATTCTAGAGAACATCACCTGCCGACGTCTCTACAAGTGTGTGGGCCAGACTCAGGCTGAGAAACAACTGGAGATCTCACAGGTGTGTGTGTGTGTGTTTGCCTGTATAGCTAGTTGCACAGATGTTTGGAATCCCTGAGTGCCGTTTTCCTGACCGCCTGTGACAAATCCCGAGAACCTAAGGCAAAAAAAAAAAAAAGCCTGCGATGAAAGACAAAAATACATGAAACCTGTTTTCATCACGCGTGCAATGCATGTCAGCGTGTTCTCAATAGTATGTTTCAAGTAGGCTACAGCCGAACCCTCGTTCTGCTTTGGTCAATAGTAATCGAGTTGATAAGCGTGTCTTCTTGTCTGACCAAAACGCAACTGTGAGGTGCGTGGATGGACAGAGCGGCCAGTAAACTGTCGTTCTGCAGCGAGGGCCAGCCCGACGTGCACAAATACACCTGTACGAATGCCAATGACATTTCCACTGAAAATGCTGACAAAAGTTTGATTAACGATTTGCAGCAGCCTCCATTGGTATTCTTAACCTGGAATGATAACATATAGTGTAGGCACGAAGAAAATAAAAGGAAATTGCAAAACACTTGGGAATAAATACATTGATTATAATAGATATATATTTTTTGTTATTATTATTTTTTTTTGAGCACCGAAGACCCATTTTGACCAGGATAAACCCTGCAATTATGTATATTATGAGACCATTCAGCAAATGTTTTTGCCCACGAAAGTCACACACTTCTGTCTGGCAGGAAGTCCTCCTGAAGTGGGCTGACCAGGTGGCAAGATCCAGGCCTCAGATGGACCCAGCTGCTGGTCTGCAACCAGAGGACTTTGTAGTTAATGTGAGTGTCCAGTCTTTGCGTGTCAAGTCTTTAAAGCAGACTTATCTATCTGCTTCACAGCCATGTATTCAACACAGGTACCCAGTTTGCATTTTGATTGGTGGAAGTAATGTGCTTGGGCAGATTTTATGCAAGCTTATTACACAGCTTTTGTTGAATGCTCAATTCTGATCGATTATGGTTTTCTACGGTCTGTTATTTCTGAATCATACACTCTGAAGAACCATGTCCAATAAAATCAATCCACAGACAAAAGTCCATTCCATTATATAACGCCCTTCTTCTGTGTCAGGTCATCAACATGGACTACGGGATGAAGGAGAAGAACCCAATCAATAATGTGCGCTTCTACTGCAAGAACGACCCCACCAAAGCCATTCAAATCCGCAAGAATCAGGTACGAATCCTATTGCCATTTCTCAAACCACTCCATTTGATGAACTTCCTCCTGGCCAAAAACTGCAAACCTGAAATATGACATATTTCCATTCCTATTATAGAATGAATAAAACGCCTTTCTAATCCTCATAACTCGGCAAGCTGTGTATTCCCACCACTATTTAATATTTTCAAAGCGCGCTATATAGCAATCTTTATTCCCCAGTCATCAACAAACGTATTCTCCTGTCATTTTGATCATTTTCATGCCACCTCGGGTGCATTTTTCATAGCGTCCACATAGAGTAGGTGCAGCCCATTATGGGTGTGCCAGTGTCTCAAGCACAGTGGCATAAAATGAAATAAATGAATGTACTCCAAGACGGTTTGCAACACTTGTCTTGTCAACTCCCAAGTGTTATCTTGGCTGAATATTGTTCAGGTTAATTTGTCGTATGCACATAAGCAGAGTCAATGGTATTGAAATGTTGGATTTTCGGCTTCCCCAGCCTGGAAAATGACAACCCCTCCCTGTCTTTAAACTAACCATCATTTCACATTGATTCATCCAGTACACATCCAGTACACATCCAGTTTACATGCTTTAGTTATAAAATTATAAAAAAATATAGTTCGAACAGCGAGTCAGTAGAACGTCCTCTCTGCCCAGGTGTCCAAGCTCCTGCCTGAGAGGTTTGCAGAGCAACTCATCCGGGTCTACTGTAAGAAGACTGATGAGAGGAGCGTTGAGGCTGCAAAGAAGCACTTTGTCCAATGGTGCATGGACATGAACTTCTCCAAACCACAGGTGGGTTAGACAGTCCAGACAATTCCATTGTATTCAACCCTAACCCTCTACATGTACTACTTGTTGGGATCTTTACAAATCCTCCGATAACCACTCCAAAGCCAGCTTGGAACTGAAATTCTGTCTCTTACTATTGTGCAGGACGGAGATGTGATAGCGCCTGAACTAACCCCTTTGAAAGCAAGCTGGGCCAACCATTATGGCGAAGATGATGATGATGATGAAGGTGATGAAGGTCACAGCCGGGGAGGAAATACCTGGACTAGCATGAACGAACAACAGGAGAAATTTAGGTCTCGACTCTTTTAAGTCTAACTTGTTTGTTACAGTTGCTTTTCTGTAAAAGATAAAGCACTTCTATAATCTTTTATTTCCATTTTATCATTTTACTTTCAGATATTTTTCAGTTGGCATGTTTTCAATGTCAATGTATCATTATGTGTTATTTAATGACTTTATTCAGAATGATCATGGAATCAATATAAAAATATACCTCAGGTGAGCTCTGAGCTTTCGTGTCACCAAACATATTCTAGCTTTTCTAATGTTAATGTGTTGGTGCACAAGAGATCCTCCATCTTTTATATGACATCCAAGGTTAAGATCTGATCCATCAAGGTGAAAGTGACACTTAAAATCCTTTTGGACAATAATGTTAAATATACTGTCTGTATTGTTTTCTAAAAGCTGAATGTATATTTATTTTGGAAGGTTTGCAGTAAATGGTGTACATAAATGTATGCAGAACATCTTTCTGCAGGGCACTGTCAATATTTTGTTAACAACATTTCTAATGCTGTTATTGTTGTCATCTAAGTTATCAGTCCCCCCCCACCACACTGCACTTTCTCCCTTGCAAATAGAATTATGGGTTTAAGCAACTTAGTTACAAATGGGTCAAATGCATGCTGTTTGTGATTAGGATTTGAAATTAAGACTTGTTATCTTTAGTGTATACATTTGTGCAACTACATAGTGAACCTATAGTTATGTTTTAAAGATGTTACTATGGGGATTCTGTGTAGTTCTAGATGATGCACAGAAGTAAAGTGCTATTTAAGGTTTTCATTGTTGACAAGTTTTTGACTGCATGTGGGTTACATTTACCAAATGTTATTGACATGTATTACCTTTTACTTGGTTTCTGTGTTTGCTGTGCTAAGTTTTCTACTATATTTACACTTTAACTTGACCATATCTATTATTACCAGTTATGAAGTACTGTTCATAACTGAAGTTTGGAGTACAATTTAGAAAGCCTAATGGCTGTGTACCTACTTTACCAAAGCAATATCTTTCCTCAAGCCAAACCCTGAAAGACTGTTCTGTCATGCTGTGTCCATTTGTAGTGGCCATTGATGTTGGAAACAGTATGTTTTGTCTCGTCGTTTGGAAAATGAATCTGATGTAGCTGACCCTTGCATATAAAATATATCTTTCTCTCATTTGATTGTTATTTTATTAGTGTTACTTGTAGTTCATATCTCCCAACAGCAACTTGAAAAGATCTCTCCACAGTGGTATAGAGAGTAATGTTCTTACTGGAAAGCACATCATTGTAATTCAGGGGGACCAGAGGATTGGGGTCACTGACTGATCAAGTGCAGAGGCCATCGCAGCACTTTGTCCCATGATGCAACAACAAAACCCTTTCTAATACCATGAGGTAGAGATGATGATATGTCTGGTACATATTTTTAAGAAAGTAAAAGGAAAAACTCACACAGGATGCAATATCAAGAGTCTTCATATTCCACAATGGATACAATGTATTTATACTGTAACACTATAGATTGTTTTTATACAATAACACTATAGTTTGGCTCATGAGAAACATTACCTCTCCATATTCTAATATCTCAGCAACATTTACCTTTTTGTTGAAAAGAGGACAATCATAGATTGACGCAGACATTGTGTTTAGTTTTTCTTGTACTGTATGAGAAATGTATTTTTGTTATCCAGAATGTAACATCCTCGCTGAAACAACTGAGGTGACACTCACCTGAGATGACACCTGTCCCATTTTCATCTCTGGAGATTTTACATTAATTTCACCAACATTTGAATTTCAATAGCTCCTTGGTCATGTGACCAACCCCCAACTACTATCAGTGTATCCACTGACTAGCCTTGTAAAATGCACACCCCATGCATTTTGATCTCACATGATTTTTTAAGAATTTTCATTCATCAAAATATCTATAGTTCTCTTGTTATTCAACCCGATTCAAGGTTCAGAGTAAGCAGTAAGCATTGTTTGCCAAATTAATGCAAAATCCCCTGAGATGAAAATGGGACAAACAGAAAGGATTGCTATAGACAAGGGGTGTTCGATCCTGGTCCTCGGGGTCCGCTGTCCTGCATGTTCTAGATGTTTCCCTGATCCAGCACACCTGATTCAAATGAATGGGTTGTTATCAAGCTCTGTTGAAGCCTGATAATGACCATTGATTTGAATATCGACACGGATATCAAATCTGAAACTGTCTTTTGTGCCACCACTGTTGTCACTGCTCATCTGGCCACAGGTTATTATGCGCTGAAACATAAAATGAATATAAGCAATGTGACAGTGTGCATAATTAACATTAATAGACTAAAGGTCTGTCATAACAAGACCTTTAGGGTTTCTCCCTATTGCTTGATTTAATGAGACTCAACGACATATCAAGTTGTAGCAATTTTTCCCCACAGTTTATTCATGTTCTTTAAATATTCTTGAGCAATCGCACAAGATATTCCAACGGGAGTAATACAGTTTTATCTCATCTTGTAAAAAAATTGACATGTGGTGTCTACAACATCATGGTTATTTGTAGTCTAAACTAGTGTCCTTGTTGTAAAATGATAAATAGAATGGAGTTGCAAATTCATTTGTTTGGGATACAATCTACTATCCTATTTTACGGCTTTCCAATCTTTTTTTTAGGCCTATACAAAATGACGTTTCTTTAATCCATGGCCTACTATAATGACATTGCTTTGGATTGTAACCATTCTTGAAATAAATTAATTATGTTATGTTTGTAGCATGTATCAAAGAACAGCAAACAATTTAATATTTATGGATTACTTAAAATGGTATTCAAAGACATTCGGAGGTGTTGGCTAATGATCGTCCACAGATGGGAGTGTCCTCATTACTGCATAAAAGCACACTTACATCTCTACCTGGCATTAGTCAGAAAAATCAGTTACCTCACCACATCAGTTCACTAGTTCCGTTTATTTCATTCCTCAAAATGATTTGCTCCAAATGCTCAACTCCCACTGACCAGGCTTTGGACAAGCAGAAGACGATTGACTGCCAGTTCAATGCGGAGGGAAAGGTAAATATGGCCTTCTTTCTTAAGAAGGATCTTGACAGTTTTAGTGTAAAGAAGACAATCCAATAATGTGTTGAGAGGAGTCTTATGCAATGATCATGTTTTAGTATTCTTTGAATTGGTAAAGATGCTGTGCAAAATGATATGTGGAAAACCCCATAGGCCTATACGTTAAGTTTCAATGGCAACCGAAAGATGAATAGGAGGCTGCCTGGGTGTGGTGTTGAAATGAGGAAGTGGGGTTGGAAAAGAAGAGAAACAAAGAGAAATACCACAATCTTCATCTTTAAAGTCAAAATCCGCAGGTAGGCGAACGGTGGCGCACACAGGAGAAACGATTTTCATTGATATATTGTAGACATTTTCATATTGGCCGAACAACCAAAAAGCCCCTTGATCTGATGGAAGAGAGCTAAAACTGGAGAGTATATAACCAAATATGCTGAATTTAGTTATTTGACTCCATGGGCTGAATCAGAGCAAGAATGGTCAAGGAAAATTAATAACATTGCAAATGATTTGTATTTGAGGCAAACATGTTAAAAATAAAAGTTACTTACTTTGCCTAGATAATTGTAAAGTGGAGGGAGAAAGATATAGAATGAAGAATAGAGCAAAGAGAAGTAGCAGCTAGAGAACACTGGTCCACTTTTATACTGAGAACATCACGTGTACAACCAACCTGACCATGTTTTATACTGAGACCATCATCTGTACAACCAACCTGACCACGGGCCCTTTCTCATCAACATTGAGTTTATCACTAACAGGTTTTGGTGGGAAAAATGTTCAGCTCTATTACAAGATTTTACAAGAATACAAGTTATTGAGGGGTTGCCGATTCCAAATGCCACTGGATTTTGTCCTCAGCATAAATGCTTAACCCACATCCTACCAGCATAACATTGAAGTTAAACATATCTTGTATGTTGAATTGAATACAGACCAGAATAAACTACTGTATTAAACAACCATCAAAGCTAAATTATAAATTAACTTAAAACATTACCTACATATTTAATTTAATTAAAATAATCTGAAAAAATAATGCATGACTATTATGTTAGGAAAATTACTGTAATGATCGGACTCAGGAGAAGTACTGGTAGTAGCGATCCAAGTGTGGGCTTTTAATGGTAGTATAGACTAGTCAAGCAGTCATCGACAGGCAAACAGCAAGGCAGGCAAATCCAAAGGATAGTCGGGTCACAGGCTTGGGTCAAACAGGGGCTGGCAGGAATTTCAGAGGCTAAACAAACACTAAAAGAATAGGCTAAATATGTTTATTTGTTTATGTTTATTAACACTCCAGAGAACAAGATAAATACAAACGGTGCCAAAGAAAAGTAGGACTGATTTATAAAAAGAAGCCCTAACCACCTAACCAGAGACACCCCTAAACTAAAATACACGTAGCTCTCGTTCCTAACCTGATGTGTAACATATATAAGTTACAACGTTATGGCACTGTACCATGGGCAGCTTACCTATACCCTCGTCACTGGGTACTGAACCAAACGAAACAAAATCACAATACCGAGTAAAAGCGCGTAAAACAGCAACAAAGTAAGCTATACATGTAAGAACAAAAGTACTGTGAAAACACGAAAACAAAAACGAAAGTTTCCGTTCGCGCAGAACAGCCGACGGTAGCACAGAACAAACAGGGTATGGGTGGGTAGCGAGTCAATTTACGAACGGAAGACAAGTAAGTCCGTAAGGGAGACGGACAAACATCTGATTGGACGACGACATGCGCGCTGTGACAATGATTGGGGTTTGACAAGCCAATCACAGAGGGATACTTGAGAGAGGGAGAAACAAGAGGGAGACAAAATCACAACTCACACAACAATAAGGACACCGGATACAAGTACAGATATACAAATTTGTCTGTAACATCAGGGCATGGCATAACAGGAGGAGCAAAACATTTGCTACCTTCCTGTCTTTAATTGTTTCGGAGAAAAGGCTACATCTTTTCGAGTAGATTTTCAAACCGATCTTTGGAGTAGTAGGAAAACGGTCTGTTTTGATAGTTTTTTATGTGTTTTGACGTGTGTTTGCTGCCGCAGATATTGGTTGGAGCTCTCAAACGCTTATGCCACTTCTCGACTAATCCAAGGTTCAGAGCTTTTGAGTTTCTGTTTCCCAGCACAGTGTTGTTTAGACAGTTGTTCAAACGTCTGTTATTATTCCACCACCACAATGACGTTGGATGAATAAAAGTGTCGGATGATAATTATTCCTTCTTTTGTTTCAACTCTTTCAGGTGTTCAACGATCCCATACATGGGATTGTGCCAGTGCACCCTTTGCTGGTCCGCATCATTGACACACCCCAGTTCCAGAGACTTCGCTACATCAAGCAGCTTGGAGGGGCCTGCTACGTCTATCCTGGGGCGTCCCACACCCGCTTTGAACACTCCATAGGGTAGGACATTCAAATGATTCGGTGATGATACTGGATTATTTAGGTCTTGTTTTGTGCTTACTGCTAACTGGTTGTGTGTGTGTGTGTGTGTGTGTGTGTGTGTGTTGGTCTAGAGTGAGTCACCTGGCAGGGAGACTGGTCAAGGAGCTGATTGATCGGCAGCCAGAACTTCAAATCACTTGCAGAGACATGCTCTGTGTGCAGATTGCTGGCCTCTGCCACGACCTGGGTGAGGAAAACACACACACTCAACCTTGTGTACTGGTACTCACTATGAACTGAACTGCAGAGTTCCATTTCAAGGTGTGGCAGAAAGTGGTGAAGATTAAATGTTGTTTTCACTCTCTCTCTTTCCCACTGGGTCATACAAGACTCTTTCTGACTTGATTGTGTTTTGGGCTCAAGGAAGCTCATGTTGTTTCTCAAGATATATCTATTCCCCTTTGTTTCACACACAAATACACTCATGTGAGTTAACTCATTGACTCATTGAGTTAACAATCTCTCTTTCTCTACCTCCAACATATATATTTTTTTACCAGGACATGGCCCATTCTCCCATTTGTTTGATGGGATGTTTATCCCCAAAGTCATTGTTGGAAGTACATGGAAGGTAAAGGTCTCCCTTTCTCCATCAAAACCCCCCAATTCAATATTTGTTATAAAACACAGGCAAACATTTATGGGAATGCACTGGCTTTATTTGTGTGTCAACTGAATAGGTTTTAAAGTGAGTGATTCACAAATGTTTCATAATGACTGAAGCAATTGCAAATATCTGGTCTTATATACAAATGGGTTCGATTACTTCTGCATGATTATTTTAGGTCAGATATATTTGCATTCACAACAACAAAATGTGACTCATTTCAAGTTAGGACAGGGATCCAGTCCCATAATGTTAAACTGTAAAGGTGCAGGAAACCATTCTGATTTGGTTTCTCTGTATTTTGGTTGTCATGGTGAAAGACAACCAGAAAAAAATAAATGTGTCTTTACAAATGTATGTTGGGAAGACATGCGTATGTGCATATGATTCCATTTTGTTCACCAGAATCCTCTTTTCTTCAGCACGAGGATGCGTCCGTGGCCATGTTTGACCACCTTGTCGACAAAAATGAATTGAAGAATGTTATGAAGCAGCATGGTCTGGTCCTGGCTGAAGACCTGGACTTCATCAGGGAACAAATTGCTGGACCGATTGACAAAACTCCTGGGAAGGTATCAGTGACAGCAGTCAGTTTTGTTACAATAAATGTAGTCAACTACTCCAATCTTCCCCTCTCGACCACAAGGTTCCTATCCAGGAATACAAAGGCTTGTTAATTATACAAGTTAATATGAACCAAAACAGGGTTGAATTGCCCTTAATTGAATTGGATCAGTTTGATCCGTTAAATGTTTAACGCCTCTTAATGCATGATTGATATAACTTATTTTGACTTCTTATTTAATGGCTTTTCTTGATTTAATGGGTAACTGGGTGAATACAATATTAACATGATGATATCGTTTCAATGTCCTTGACACATGGTAATTTTAACCCCAAGCTGTTTTAGCTGTATAAAACAGGAAATATAAACATTTTACTAACATCAGTTTTGGATGATTCTGGGTATTCTGAAATCTAATTGGGTATTCTTACTCAGTCCTCCAATAGTGAGTGGGGAAACCAAGGCAACCACATGACAAGGAGACGCAACACATTTAGGACTATTATTATAATTTTATCACCCAACCATTTATCACCCAACCACTTAACACTCACAAATTATCTTCCACACTCGAAAGAAAATGGCTCATGTATAGAAAAATAATGGTCTCTTACTCTTACATTCTGTAGCTTTGTTTGATTGTAGCGGTCTATGACAGTATAGCAGGTCAACTTTCAGAATTTTAGATTTTGTTTGCCCTCCATATCACTGTGTCAATTAAATCAACCTAATGCCTAGCTATGTTCTATGATGTATACCTAACTTTCATAAATGAGTAACCTTTAAATAGAACTATGAACACATGTATTGCTCACTTAATTCAAAGTAGAGTGAAACACAACATCTGAAGAGGCAAAATATTTAAGGGAGATTAAACAAGTGTAGGCTATCAGCTGGCTATTTTGCTAGACACACTGTCAGCCTAATTTGCCCATAATCAGCCTTAAGACATCCCACAGAGGTCAGTGAGCATTGTTTTCTGCTGTTTCCAGTCGCCTTACATAGGCAGACCAAAGGAGAAGTCCTTCCTGTATGAAATCATAGCCAACAAGAGAAACGGTGTTGATGTTGATAAATGGGACTACTTTGCCAGGTATGTCATGCTTTCAACCACTTGTTGGTCAAAGTTGTTCATAGGTCTTTGAAATGGCATTCCTAAACATGTTCTTATCAATTTTCTTCTGTCAAACACACAGGGACTCCTACTACCTTGGTCTTCAGAGTAACTTTGACCACGACCGCTTTATCAAATTTGCCCGAGTCTGTGACGTGGATGGGGAGTCTCAGATCTGTACCAGAGACAAGGTTCTACTTGTAGCCAGGCAAACCCTTTATCTTCAAATATATAGAGTATGACTTCTAAGGTTCACTGTACTGATGTCTCTCTCTCAACAGGAAGTGGACAACCTGTATGACATGTTCCACACCAGATTCAGCCTCCACAGACGAGCCTGCCAGCACAGAGTGGTTGAAGCCATTCAGCTCATGTGAGTATTGTACAGCAGGGGCTCACACACAGCTTCATGTGGGAAGTCAAATGTATAAATAGAGAGAGGGTGGAGACCACCGTTCAATCAATCAATATTTATAGAGTATGTTTAAATACAACCATGGTTGAACAAAGAGCTGTACAAGAAGTAAAATAAAAGTTCACTCTTAAATGTAATTGCTACATTGTAATGCAAATGTTTTCTTGTCACCTTCAATTTGATTTGGCTTTCCAGGATCAGAGATGCCCTTGTCGAAGCAAATCCTTTCATCTTGATTGAAGGCTCTGATAAGAAAAAGTTCAAAATGTCAGAGGCCATACCCCAAAATGACAAGAAGAAGATCACACATCACATGGAGGCCTACACTAAACTCACAGGTTCAGATGAGCCTCATGCTCTTGTGGAATTTTCTCAAACGTACCGGGGATAACAAAAGAGGTAGACCAAAACCTGTCTCTCTCTCTTCCTTCCTCCTCTCTCTCTTCTCATGTAGATCATGTGTTTGAGCAGATCCTCCACTCCCCCTCTTCTGACCTGGATAAGGCAAGAAAGATTCTAGAGAGAATCACCCACCGACATCTGTACAAGTGTGTGGGCCAGATCTTACAGGTGTGTGGGGGTATAAAGGTAAGAAGTTTGGTCATTTAGTCAGTCATCATCATCAGAGGAGTATCAATGTCTCATTTCCAGGACAAGGTCAAGGGCAACTTGGAGGACAAGGTCAAGAAATGGCAAAGTGACGTGGCGAGTAAAAGGAATTTGGATGCGAATGACTTTGAACTGCGTGTAAGTGTCCAGTGATTGGCCCTTTGTAAAAACATTTGAAGACGTAAACTAACCCACTGCTCTACATGTCTTTACTGGTGGAATGTGTGCTCTTTGCAAAGTTACATAGTTCCTTATCATAACTTTGATAGTAATCTATTACCTTGAGATGGGAAGAATATATGTTCAAGTATTCTAGGTCTGAGGACCTGGATCTTTTATCACTCACTCTATGATTTTACCTGTGTAAAATTGTCTCAGGTCATCAAAATTGATTATGGGAAGAAGGACGATGACCCCATTGACCAAATACGCTTCTACAGTAAGAAGGACCCTACCAAAGCTTTCAAAATCTCCAAAGACCAGGTCAGACCAATGCTGATGTCAATAGAACCGCCTACCACTCACTTCTATGGTTAAATGTATAATATTAGATAAACTGGAACACTTGAGTGCAGAACTACTGAAAGACACGTTCAAACCAACTGTAACCTCTACCAGGTGTTATACCTCAGGCCCGAGAGCTTTTCACAGCATCAAATCAGGATCTACTATAAGAAGGAGACTGATGAAGAGACTATGAAGGCCATTAAGGATGACTGGAGCAGCAACTTCCCCAAATCACAGGTAAGTGAATCTGTAAATTAACGAAAGTACTTTATTTCATACTGCACATATTTCAATACATTAAGTCCCTCATAATAACACAACACAGCTGTGTATGGAGTTTCAGAACAACAACAGACACAATGAGATTGTTAGGTAGATACTGTAGCTAGCTAGAATGCTTGGTACCATGGTTTCATTGTGTAACAGGTACAAATCCACTGTCCAGGCAGAATATCAGGGTTGGTATGTTTATTTCCTGGAGCAGATGACAGAACAGTCCTTTTGCCCCTCCCGAGGCAAAACAGAACAAAAATGTACCCTTACCCCCTCGTAAGGGAACCAACATTGGGGTGGATGGACAAAGGACAATAGTCCAGCACTCCCTCCAATTTAACGTATATCTTTACTTTCACGCCTCTTCCCGTCATATACTCTGTCCCAACCAGAATCCTCAAACATGATATGGGTCTCAGTTAATCGCCCCCATCCTGCTTCAGGTGTGTCTCATTAGTCCTATCCAAATTCAATTAGGAAGACTGGAGCTCGGTGGGTCTGGGCTATTCCTCCACCTGCTGGCCACAGAGCATCCCTCCATGGTGACTTGGAACCATATGTCACACTATTCATTAACATGACCCACTTTTTAACCCCAGGATGAACCCCAGAACCAATGAGGGCCAGAACAGAAGATCAGGAGAACCAAGGAATAAAGAAAGTCTGAGCGTTCTCCCCAGAGAGACCTCTTCTCAAATGATGAAGCACAGTGATATTTAGTAGGTGTCTACTGTGCATTGTGTTGTGGAACAGATGTGTAACTTGTCAAACTGCTATGCTTCTTGGAACTGCACCCAAGACTTTCACCCACTGGTGCACTTGTGTACATGGTTGTGTGACAAAACTGATTAGATTTGTTTTAATGGAGATGATGACGAAATGATAAAAGAAGCGAAATAAGAAATGTCACTGAGTCAGCCTTGTTCAAACACTTTATTCACTTTCTGCCTTTCTCCAATCACTGAGTTGTCGTCTCTTTCATGTAGTTAAGATGATTTTAATTGTACTTGAAAAACCTTGAGATTTAAGAATGGTTTATTGTTAGATGAAAATGAATTGGAAATGTTTATTTATTGTTGTTTTTTGGGGGTAGAAGATATGTTGATTCAGTCTGGGATTTGAAACCAAGTTAGCAGCATAATTTTAACCTACATATTTAACATCGACTATTCAAATATTTTTATGGATGTGGTAGTGGGCTGAGTCTTTCAATAGGTTATTCCAATGACTGTTTACCGGTGTCATTTGAGTGTTTAGTTTAAGTTTGTCTCCCTCTACAGGATGAGATAATGGCCAATAGGCCCAGGTGTGGCTTCCTGAGTGCAAAAAGCTTTTCTTCAGATTTGTTCTTGGGATCTTGATTTCTTTCCACATTTGTTCATTTATTTGTAACAGTCTTTTAATCTGGAACATGAAAACTGACTAAAATGTTAAAAATAAATTTTGGGTTTTCAACTACAACAATTGTGGACATTCCACTTCTTGAGCCTTTTTGAGTTTATTTGGCTTCAGTAGTTGGACAAATGTTTGAATGTCAAGTACATATTTTTAAAAACAAAAAAACTCACACTGGACGCAATGTCAAGAGTCTTCATGTTTCACAATGGATGTTATTTATTTATACTGTAACACGATAACACTAGTTTGTATTTATACTGTAACACGATAACACTATAGTTTGGCTTATGAGAAACATGAAACATTACCTCTCTAGATTCTAATCAGAATCTCAGCAAAAAAAATTGTTGAAAAGAGGACAATCTACTTTATCATAGATTGACACAATTTTGTTTTGTTTTTCTTGTACTGTATGAAACCAAGCTGTAACTATAATGGGGCTGAAAACATTGTTAAGTTTGTATGAGTTGAGGAGGGCACTCAGCTCTACGTAGTTTTCCTTTACCCTTCAACGGCTAAATTCTGCTCTGTGAGCTTTCACCCTTTTAAAGTTGATCCTGAGCTTAGGGGGAGGGTGGACAGTTAACATTCAAAGACAGAAGTTCACCATCATGAACTGGTCCAGACTCCAGGATGTGTTGCAGCCAGGCATGTTCTTCAGAAGATCTGATAGTCTTAGAAAGGGGGCCTTGCATGTGTTGATCGAATAAAATAAAAAGTTTTGCAAACGGCATGGTAGTCAACAATTCGTCAAAAACGTTATTTTTACTGTAATGCAGGATAACTCATAGGCCTAAGAGTGTTTATTAAATGTTGTCTCTCTGAAAAAATGATAAGGCTATTTGTTTTGGTGAATGATTAGTAAATGATTAGTGAATGTATCATTATGTCATGACTTTACCTGGTGAGGCTCATTATTATTAACAAAGGATGAAGTATCGTCTCTATGAGGTCATGATTGTTTAGTATTGGTGCTGGACAGACCACAGACCATCCACACTACGATGGTTCCGTGGAACAGTTGCACAGTTACTAATAGGTCAGATATAGTTGCTGAAGGAGGGCTAATTCAAGTAGTGCTGTAAGCAAATATGAGAGCACCAAAATCTTAAATGGCGGTATCTTTTCACTAGTTCTCCATGTTCTGCTTAAACCCCGTAGTTCCCGATTCATCTCGCACTCCTACAGTGGCTCAGTCCAGTTGCAGATACCTGGAAGCTCACAATGCACCATTTTTGTAAAGTGTTAACAAAGAAGTGTAAAGGAATGACATCTCTACTGCTAATTAATGCCGCTACAACAATCAATATCTCAAGTATATAAAATGTGTAATGCTTAACACTAAAACATAGATCCAAATGTGATCAATTGCTTTAATTAAGTCTGTGGAGAGTAACCCATGTCATGTTGAATGCAACGTTTGGTGTGAGAAGGAATGGTGAAGGTCAGCACGCTGACTAGGGAGGCTAAATGGTGAAGGTCAGCACGCTGACTGGGGAGGCTAAATGGTGAAGGTCAGCACACTGACTAGGGAGGCTAAATGGTGAAGGTCAGCACGCTGACTAGGGAGGCTAAATGGTGAAGGTCAGCACGCTGACTAGGGAGGCTAAATGGTGAAGGTCAGCACACTGACTAGGGAGGCTAAATGGTGAAGGTCAGCACGCTGACTAGGGAGGCTAAATGGTGAAGGTCAGCACGCTGACTAGGGAGGCTAAATGGTGAAGGTCAGCACGCTGACTAGGGAGGCTAAATGGTGAAGGTCAGCACGCTGACTAGGGAGGCTAAATGGTGAAGGTCAGCACGCTGACTAGGGAGGCTAAATGGTGAAGGTCAGCACACTGACTAGGGAGGCTAAATGGTGGAGCCCAGAGACGGGTGTGAGCACAAGGGAGCCTCTCAGCTCATAGGAGTGTCGACATGAGAAATAAGTTGATGCTTTGGGCTGTGGAGGATGCAACACTCTGCTCTTGAAAGTCCAGACCATAGTCTGTCCCACCTGTGGATGTACAGCCAACCCTTGGATGCCCCGTTCCCTTGGAGACTCAACCCCCACCTTCCCCTTTCTCTCTGATCATCAGGACCTTGGGATGGTCTGCTCCCTTAAGCAAGACTTTTCTCACAACGGCCTTTGTCTATTTTACTCTATGAAGCGAGACATTGGTAACATTGACTGGTATCGCCGATCTACATTTAGACACCATGGTGTGTTGTGTTCGTTGTTTGATTGCATAATTTCTTATCAATAAACTACAAAGAACTTGGTCTGGCATTTAACCTGGTATTCTTGTACTCCTGATTTGAACCTCAACAGAATACCTAACCACGTAGCCTAACCAAAAACAGCCCTAACTCAAATATCCTATCGAGCGTTTGTTCCTGACATAAAGTGTTTCCAGAGATAAATCGCTTCGTGATTGCAATGTAGCCTATCATGGGCAGCTTACCTTTTCCCTTTGTCACTGGGTGAGGAACCAAACGAAACAAAAATCACTATACCTACCGAGTAAAGACGACTAAAAAAGCAACAAAACACACACAAGGACAGATCGTAGCCTACTGGGAAACTGGACAAATACGAAAGTTTCCATTCACGCGGAACAGCCAATGGTAGCACAGAACAAACACGGTATGGGTAACAAGTCGACAAACGAGCGGAAGACAGGTGAAGCCTGAATGGGAGACGGACAGACATCTGAGTGGACGAGTACATTCGCGTTCTGACAATGATTGGGGTTTGACAAGCCAATCACAAAGGGACACTTTAAGAACAGGAGGAGCAAAACAATTGCTGTCCTCCTGTTTTTGTTTCTGAGAAGAGGCTACATCTTTTTCTAGTAGATCGGGACTTGGAGCATGGCAGTGGGCTATCCGATCTCTTCTTATGTGGCATGACGAAGGCATGCCCCAGCTGTTTTAGGTAGATTAGGCGACGTCAGCCATGTTCTGCAAATTTCTAATCTGGGAAGTTCCCATCCAGATGATGACGGCATCAGCATCCACCATGTTCCTAATGACGCCTTCACTTTGTCGTTGGTACATCCGTATGTTCTTCTGTTCTCCATATTGAAAAGAAGAAAGAAGAAGTGATCTTTATTCGTAATGCGATTAAACACGCACATGTTCAGGGAGCGGTGACACCGATATTCTTTCTCTGCTATTTCCCATCGTGTTGTACTTCCGATCTGTTCTGCATGTTTTGAAGTGTTTTGATGTGTGTTTGCCGAAGAATTACAAATATTGCGTCTGACATATCGGTTGTGATGCACTGGAAACGCTTCTGCCAGTAGCCTACTCAACCAATCCTAAAGGTTCGGCGCTGTAAATTCCTACATATAGATGAAAAGTTCCTGTGGTTGAAACGCTCGCAATTGCGAGTTGGGGGTCATGGTGTTTCCCAGCACACAGTGTCGTTTAGAGAGTTGTTCAAAGGTCTGTTTTTATTCCATCACCACAATTGATGTTAGATAAAGAAAGTTATAATTAAAAGCGAAAAATTCGAATTATTCCTCTTTTTTTTCAACTCTTTCAGGTGTTCAACGACCCAATACATGGGCTTGTGCCAATGCACCCTTTGCTGGTCCGCATCATTGACACACCCCAGTTCCAGAGACTTCGCTACATTAAGCAGCTTGGGGGGGTCTGCTACGTCTATCCTGGGGCGTCCCACACCCGCTTTGAACACTCCATAGGGTAGCACATTCAAATGATTTAGCGATGATACTGGACGATTTAGGTCTTGTTTTGTTTTAACTGGTTGTGTGTGTGTCGGTCTAGAGTGAGTCACCTGGCAGAAAAACTGGTCAAGGAGCTGATTGATCGGCAGCCAGAACTTCAAATCACTTGCAGAGACATGCTCTGTGTGCAGATTGCTGGCCTCTGCCACGACCTGGGTGAGGAAAACACACACACTCAACCTTGTGTACTGGTACTCACTATGAACTGAACTGCAGAGTTCCATTTCAAGGTGTGGCAGAAAGTGGTGAAGATTAAATGTTGTTTTCACTCTCTCTCTTTCCCACTGGGTCATACAAGACTCTTTCTGACTTGATTGTGTTTTGGGCTCACCTGTGAGGAAGCTCATGTTGTTTCTCAAGATGTATCTATTCCCCTTTCTCTCACACAGAAATACTGACTTTACAATCTCTCTTTCTGTACCTCCAACATGTTTTACCAGGACATGGCCCTTTCTCCCATTTGTTTGATAAGATGTTTATCCCCAAAGTCTCTAGAGGAAGGAAATGGAAGGTAAAAACAGTTCTGTCTCTCTTTCTCAAAACCCCAAATTAATATTCATTATAATACACAGGCAAACATATAGGGGAATGCACTGGCTTTATTTGTGTGTGTCCTGTTGTTGTCAACTGAATAGTTTTTTAAAGCCAGTGATTCCCAGATGTTTCATAATGAATGGAGCAATTGCAAATATCTGGTCTTCTTTGAAAATTGGTTAAATTGCCTCTGCACTATTATTTTAGGTCAGATATATTTGCATTCACAACAACAAAATGTGACTCATTTCAAGTTAGGACAGGGATCCAGTCCCATAATGTTAAACTGTAAAGGTGCAGGAAACCATTCTGATTTGGTTTCTCTGTATTTTGGTTGTCATGGTGAAAGACAACCAGAAAAAAATAAATGTGTCTTTACAAATGTATGTTGGGAAGACATGTGTATGTGCATATGATTCCATTTTGTTCACCAGAATCCTCTTTTCTTCAGCACGAGGATGCGTCCGTGGCCATGTTTGACTACCTTGTCGACCAAAATGAATTGAAGAATGTTATGGAGCAGCATGGTCTGGTCCTGCCTGAAGACCTGGACTTCATCAGGGAACAAATTGCTGGACCGATTGACAAAACTCCTGGGAAGGTATCAGTGACAGCAGTCAGTTTTGTTACAATAAATGTAGTCAACTACTCCAATCTTCCCCTCTCGACCACAAGGTTCCTATCCAGGAATACAAAGGCTTGTTAATTATACAATTTAACGTGCCAAAACATGGTTGAATGGCCCTTTATTGAATGGGATCAGTTTGATCCCATTAAATGTTTAACACCTCTTTATACATGATTTATATATTGACCATTGATTATTTAATGGTTTTTCTTGATTTAATGGGTAACTGGGTGAAAACAATATTAACATGAAATGTTTTCAATGTCCTTGACACATTGGTCAAGAACACATGGTAATTTTGACCCCAGGTTGTTTTAGCTTTATAAAACAGGATAATATTTGGGGATAATATTGAGGTTTCAATCTTCAAAAAACGTCCCTCTGTTTTAGAGCCCTAACTTAACATAACCATACCTGTAGTATTGCGAGACCCACTGATAGTTTCCAGGACATGGAAGAGGGGAAAACGTCATTCTCGTGAGGACATTGATAGTTCACCCAACATGGGAGGAGCAAACATAAAACTTTCTAAACCATTTCTCTTGCTGGTTTGTGGGCTCTCTCTTCAAGCTGTTAGGGTATTCTGAAGTGGAATTGGGTATTCTACTCAGTCCTCCAATAGTGAGGGAGAAAACCAAAGGCAACCACAAGACAAGGAGACGCAAAACATTTGGACTCATCATTATTATTTTGTAATTTATCACCCAACCACTTAACACTCCAAACTAATTCAAACAAATTATCCTACACGAGAGACACAAAGAAAACGGCACATGTATAGAAAATGAATAGTGTCTTACTCTCACATCCTGTAGCTCTGTTTGATTGTAGCTCTCTATGACAGTATGACAGGTCACTTTCAGAATTTTTGATTTTGTTTGCCCTCCATATCACTGTGTCAATTAAATCAACCTAATACCTAGTTAGCTATGTTCTATTATGTAGACACAACTTTCATAAACAAGTGACCTTTAAATAGATCTATAAACACATCTATTGCTCACTTTATCCAAAGCAGAGTGAAACACAACATCTGAAGAGGCAAAATATTTAAGGGAAATTAAACAAGTGTAGGCTATCAGCTGGCTATTTTGCTAGACACACTGTCAGCCTAATTTGCCCATAATCAGTCTTAAGACACCCCACAGAGGTCAGTGAGCATTGTTTTCTGCTGTTTCCAGTGGCCTTACAAAGGCAGACCAGTGGAGAAGTCCTTCCTGTATGAAATCATAGCCAACAAGAGAAACGGTGTTGATGTTGATAAATGGGACTACTTTGCCAGGTATGTCATGCTTTCAACCACTTGTTTGTCAAAGTCGTTCATAGGTCTCTGAAATGGCATTCCTAAACATATTCTTATCAATTGTCTTCTGTCAAACACACAGGGACTCCTACTACCTAGGTCTTCAGAGTAACTTTGACCATGACCGCTATATAAAATTTGCCCGAGTCTGCGAGGCGGATGGGGAGTCTCAGATCTGTGCCAGAGACAAGGTGCTACTTGTAGCCAGGCAAACCCTTTATCTTCAAATATATAGAGTATGACTTCTAAGGTTCACTGTACTGATGTCTCTCTCTCAACAGGAAGTGGACAACCTGTATGACATGTTCCACACCAGATTCAGCCTACACAGACGAGCCTACCAGCACAGAGTGGTCAATCTCATTGAACTCATGTGAATATTGTACAGCAGGGGCTCACACACAGCTTCATGTGGGAAGTCAAATGTATAAATAGATGGTGGAGACCACCGTTCAATCAATCAATCAATATTTATAGAGAATGTTTGAATACATCCATGGTTGAACAAAGTGCTGTACAAGAGGTCAAATAAAAGTTCACTCTTAGATGTAATTGCTACATTGTGACTCAGATGTTTTCTTGTCACCATCAATTTGCTTTGGCTCTCCAGGATTGCAGACGCCCTTGTCAAAGCAAATGAACACATCAAGATTGAAGGATCTGGGGGGGAAATGTTCAGAATGTCAGAGGCCATAGATGACATGGAGGCCTACTCTAAACTCACAGGTTCAGATGAGCCTCATACACTCGTTGCATTTTCTCAAACGTGCCGGGGATAACAAAAAAGGTAGACCAAAACCTGTCTCTCTTTTTCCTCCTCTCTCTCTCCTCATGTAGACCATGTGTTTGAGCAGATCCTCCACTCCTCCTCTCCTGAGCTGGCAGAGGCAAGAGATATTCTAGAGAACATCACCCACCGACATCTCTACAAGTTTGTTGCCGACTCTCGAAGGGAGGTCTCGCAGGTGTGTGTGGGGTATCAAGGTAATGGGTTCAAGTTGGTCATCATTTATTTGAAGCCAAAGGAGTAGCAATGTCTTATTTCCAGGTCCAGTTTGAGGACTGGGCACGTGAAGTGGCAAGACGCATGAACCTGGATGCAAATGACTTTGTACGCAGCGTAAGTGTCCACACTTTGGCCCTTTAAAAAAAAACATTTGAAGACGTATACTGCATTGCTCCAAATGTCTTTATTGGTGGAATTTAGTCTCTTTGCAAAGAGTTCATTAAAACAATGTTGGATGTCATTTGTTACCTTGAGGTGGGAAAACTGAGGACCTGGGTCTTTTATCACTCAGCCTATGATTCTACCTGTGTAAAATTGCCTCAGGTCATCAGAATGGACTATGGAATGAAGGAGGACGACCCCATTGACCAAATGCGCTTCTACAGTAAGAAGGACCCTACCAAAGCTTTCAAAATCTCCAAAGACCAGGTCAGACCCATACTGATGTCAATAGAACCTCCTACCACTCACTTCTATGGTTAGATGTACAGTATTGAATGAACTGGAACACGAGTGTGGCACTACTGAAAGACATGTTCAAACCAACTGTTACCTCTACTAGGTGTTCTTCCTCAAGCCCAAGAGCTTTTCACAGCATCAGATCAGGATCTACTATAAGAAGGAGACTGATGAAGAGACTATGAAGGCCATTAAGGATGACTGGAGCAGCAACTTTCCCAAACCACAGGTAAGTGAATCTGTAAATTAGTCAAACAAACATACTTTATTTCATACTGCACATATTTCATACTGCACATATTTCAATACATGAAGTCCCTCATAATAACACAAAACTGTGTATGAAGTTTCAGAATAGTTTATGAAACAAAGCCTAGCAAACCAGAAGCAGATTTTTTGTGCATGCTTCAATGACCCAACCAAAACAGAAAAAAGTTCCCAGTCTGGGTTTTGCCAAAAGACCAAATCAAAAAAGCCCTACAACCCTTCTCAGGGGTGTGGTCTATTTATCTTTTACTTATTGCTTTTCCTTTATTGTCATGGCAATCCACATGATTGAACTTAACATGGTGGTACATGGCAGTGTCCTTTGTAGGTGTCCTGAATGTGAAGGTGAATGTGACATTGCATCGTGCACACACAAAAGATGTCTACAACTGGTAATTTCAGTTAAATGCAAATATCTCTGTTACTTTTGAATATACAGTATCTGTTATTGGTGAACACCCTATAGCAAGATATTAATTCCACTGGTGTGCTGATTAACAACAAATTAACCTGGTGGTTAATGACAAGTTACATTTAGTAGTTTATCCAAAATTTCAACTCCACATATAAATCTATTATAGTGGACATAATAGGTTCTACTTTTTGTTTCTAATGTGAAAACAGGCATATCAAGTTTCAGAATGTTTGGATACATGACGTGGAAATGGCAAGACTTTACAGTGAAGTAAACACAAGATACACTATGTTTTCTTGCAGACTAATAGAAAGCATTTTTTACAATACCCTTTACTCAAGTGGAGAGACTTTCCTGTAGGCCGGTGGTTCTCAAGCTGTGGTAGCAGTGGTACTTGGACCTAAGAACGCTGTAGAAATGTTTGCAGATATTGGCCAAATGTATGTAGTCACAAACAAAGAGATTGTTTGGTAGGTACTGTAGCTAGCTAGAATGTTTTGTATCATGGTTTCATAACCCACTTTTTAACCCCAGGATGAACCCCAGAATGAGTGCTGACCAGAACAGAAGATCTGGGGGTCATTCCAGAACGTGGGTTTAACAAACTGTGAACCTAACCCTGAACTTGGAGTTGATTTACCCTAATAAGGGAAACTTCCAGAAAAGTTGATTTTAATTAGGTAAATCAACTCTGAGTAAGTCCACTCAGAGTTAAGCGTGGGTATGAGAACTATTAAAAGCCAACATCAATGGAACTCTGATACTAGGATCCACCATGGAACCTGAAGACAAAAAACATTGTCCTCCTAGACCTCCTAGACCTCCTAGACCTCCACACCTCCTAGTGTGGGAAACAATTGCTGGCCGAGTCAATGCATACGTGTCCTTGGACAAGGCACTTCACCCTACTTGCCTTGGGGAGAATGTCCCTGTACTTACTGTAAGTCGCTCTGGATATGATCGTCTTCTAAATGACTAAATGTATGTATACATGGAACTACACTGTCTTAATATTACGGGTGAAAAAGTGGTGGACTTATAAAATAGCATGTCGATGTGTAACTTGTGTCATTGTTAAACTGCTGTGTCTTGGAACTGCACCCAAGACTTTCACCCACTGGTGCACTTGTGTACATGGTTGAGTGACAAAACGGATTTGATTTGTTTTAATGGAGATGATAAAATGATGAAGTAAAAAGGTCAGCCCTGTTCAAACTTTATTCACTTTCTGCCTTTTCTCCAACATTGAGTTGTCATCTCTTTCATGTAGTTAAGATGATTTTTATGTAAAAAAAAAAAAAAAACAACTCAAGATTTAAGAATGGTTTATTGTTAGATGGAAATGAATTGGAACGCAAGCATCAGAAGTTTTTATTTGTGTTTTTTTGGGGGGGGTAGAAGACATGTTGATTCTCTCTGGGATTTTAAACCACGTTATCATGATTGTAGCCTACATATTTAACATTGACTATTCTAATATTTTAATGGATATGGTAGTGGGCTGAGCCTGTCTGTTATTCCAATGACAGTTTACCCCGAGTGTTATTTTAGTGTTTAAGTTTGTCTCCCTCTACAGGTTGGTCAATCGCCCCAAATGTGGCTTACTGAGTGCTAAAAGCTTTTCTTGTCGATTAGTTCTTGGGATCCTGATTTCTTTCCACATTTGTTAGTTTTTTCTGTACCTGTATTTTAATCTGGAACACAACTGAATAACATACATTACATAAAAAATACATTTTTTATTTCAACAACAACAATTGTGGACATTCCACTTCTTGAGCCCCAGCAGTGACATGGCACGTCCAAACATTATGTATGACAGCAGGAAACCCTTTGGTCAGCTACCAACAGGAAACAGTTGAAAATGGCACACCTGGTGATAACCAGGGGTAAGTGGGTGATAACGTCGATCTTGTAACACAACCTTCAACTAACCAAGGTAATTTCACATTGATTCATCCAGTACATGTCACACAGAGTGGTAGGACCCAAACATGGGAGAGTAGGCAGACAGGGGGGAGAAGCCAACTCCCTGAAATGACTGTTTGTGAAGAAAAGAATGGTGGCCTCACAGAACTAACAATGTATGGTACTTTCACTTTCAATTGATTGTTTGAAAACGTTTTATGGGATATTCTGTACTAAAGTTGCACATTATACATTTATAAGGGTCTTACACATCATATGTTATTATTGCATTTGTATAGATTTGTATACATTGTTATAGATTTTTCTTTAAAAACTAAATAGTTTTGGATTTATGACCCATTGTCCTTTTTTCACTACATGGGAGATCCCCCCGCCCCGTTTTACTTTTTATGGAACTAAGTAACTTAAAGTACATTTTAAATGTATGGCTGATCTGGCCCCCACCCCGACTCCGAAACAAAAACACAGACGTCACCGTCGACAACGGTAGAAATGTCAGCATTTAATTGGATGGTTATGCAGGCCTACACACAAACACCTACAATGCACACTCAGTTTCCATCGCATAAATAAATTATACATGGTAGGTTGTAGTTCTTTCTGTTTGTTGTATAACTTGGTTTTAAGAGAGGCTGTATGATGAGCATCACTTCCATGTTTAGACTTGGATCATTTTCCATTTATTTTGCATTTTATCACCATGATGCTGAATTTGATCTGAATTTGACTGCACCATGGGTACGTTTGATGTGGCTGCCACAATGGATGCAGTCTTCATCACAGGGGAGGCATGACATAAGCCGTAGACATTGTGGAGGACCCAGATTCAGAGTAAACAGTCTGTTTCATTCCACACATAGGACAGGCAAAATTGTATTCAAACAGAAACAGGTCGGTAAACCACAAGGCAGAAATAATCCAACAAGCTAGGCACAATGCAAGGTCAAAGAAACAGGGCAAAGGTCTAAAACACTACATAAATCAATCCGCATATACTTGCTCAGTACGTCGCTAATACAAACAATCCCTCACGATGAAACAAAGGAAGGGCCTGACTTAAATAAACACGTGAACAATTAACAGGTGAAATCAATACAACCAAATTACACGGGACATATGAACTATAGTAGACATCGAAAAACCAGAACTAGAACATGAAGTTAAACAAAAACAAAAGCAAAAGAAAGAAGATTAACAAACTTCTTGAGCCCCAGCAGTGACATGGCACGTCCAAACATTATGTATGACAGCAGGAAACCCTTTGGTCAGCTACCAACAGGAAACAGTTGAAAATGGCACACCTGGTGATAACCAGGGGTAAGTGGGTGATAACGTCGATCTTGTAACGCAACCTTCAACTAACCAAGGTAATTTCACATTGATTCATCCAGTACATGTCACACAGAGTGGTAGGACCCAAACATGGGAGAGTAGGCAGACAGGGGGGGAGAAGCCAACTCCCTGAAATGACTGTTTGTGAAGAAAAGAATGGTGGCCTCACAGAACTAACAATGTATGGTACTTTCACTTTCAATTGATTGTTTGAAAACGTTTTATGGGATATTCTGTACTAAAGTTGCACATTATACATTTATAAGGGTCTTACACATCATATGTTATTATTGCATTTGTATAGATTTGTATACATTGTTATAGATTTTTCTTTAAAAACTAAATAGTTTTGGATTTATGACCCATTGTCCTTTTTTCACTACATGGGAGATCCCCCCGCCCCGTTTTACTTTTTATGGAACTAAGTAACTTAAAGTACATTTTAAATGTATGGCTGATCTGGCCCCCACCCCGACTCCGAAACAAAAACACAGACGTCACCGTCGACAACGGTAGAAATGTCAGCATTTAATTGGATGGTTATGCAGGCCTACACACAAACACCTACAATGCACACTCAGTTTCCATCGCATAAATAAATTATACATGGTAGGTTGTAGTTCTTTCTGTTTGTTGTATAACTTGGTTTTAAGAGAGGCTGTATGATGAGCATCACTTCCATGTTTAGACTTGGATCATTTTCCATTTATTTTGCATTTTATCACCATGATGCTGAATTTGATCTGAATTTGACTGCACCATGGGTACGTTTGATGTGGCTGCCACAATGGATGCAGTCTTCATCACAGGGGAGGCATGACATAAGCCGTAGACATTGTGGAGGACCCAGATTCAGAGTAAACAGTCTGTTTCATTCCACACATAGGACAGGCAAAATTGTATTCAAACAGAAACAGGTCGGTAAACCACAAGGCAGAAATAATCCAACAAGCTAGGCACAATGCAAGGTCAAAGAAACAGGGCAAAGGTCTAAAACACTACATAAATCAATCCGCATATACTTGCTCAGTACGTCGCTAATACAAACAATCCCTCACGATGAAACAAAGGAAGGGCCTGACTTAAATAAACACGTGAACAATTAACAGGTGAAATCAATACAACCAAATTACACGGGACATATGAACTATAGTAGACATCGAAAAACCAGAACTAGAACATGAAGTTAAACAAAAACAAAAGCAAAAGAAAGAAGATTAACAAACTTCTTGAGCCCCAGCAGTGACATGGCACGTCCAAACATTATGTATGACAGCAGGAAACCCTTTGGTCAGCTACCAACAGGAAACAGTTGAAAATGGCACACCTGGTGATAACCAGGGGTAAGTGGGTGATAACGTCGATCTTGTAACACAACCTTCAACTAACCAAGGTAATTTCACATTGATTCATCCAGTACATGTCACACAGAGTGGTAGGACCCAAACATGGGAGAGTAGGCAGACAGGGGGGGAGAAGCCAACTCCCTGAAATGACTGTTTGTGAAGAAAAGAATGGTGGCCTCACAGAACTAACAATGTATGGTACTTTCACTTTCAATTGATTGTTTGAAAACGTTTTATGGGATATTCTGTACTAAAGTTGCACATTATACATTTATAAGGGTCTTACACATCATATGTTATTATTGCATTTGTATAGATTTGTATACATTGTTATAGATTTTTCTTTAAAAACTAAATAGTTTTGGATTTATGACCCATTGTCCTTTTTTCACTACATGGGAGATCCCCCCGCCCCGTTTTACTTTTTATGGAACTAAGTAACTTAAAGTACATTTTAAATGTATGGCTGATCTGGCCCCCACCCCGACTCCGAAACAAAAACACAGACGTCACCGTCGACAACGGTAGAAATGTCAGCATTTAATTGGATGGTTATGCAGGCCTACACACAAACACCTACAATGCACACTCAGTTTCCATCGCATAAATAAATTATACATGGTAGGTTGTAGTTCTTTCTGTTTGTTGTATAACTTGGTTTTAAGAGAGGCTGTATGATGAGCATCACTTCCATGTTTAGACTTGGATCATTTTCCATTTATTTTGCATTTTATCACCATGATGCTGAATTTGATCTGAATTTGACTGCACCATGGGTACGTTTGATGTGGCTGCCACAATGGATGCAGTCTTCATCACAGGGGAGGCATGACATAAGCCGTAGACATTGTGGAGGACCCAGATTCAGAGTAAACAGTCTGTTTCATTCCACACATAGGACAGGCAAAATTGTATTCAAACAGAAACAGGTCGGTAAACCACAAGGCAGAAATAATCCAACAAGCTAGGCACAATGCAAGGTCAAAGAAACAGGGCAAAGGTCTAAAACACTACATAAATCAATCCGCATATACTTGCTCAGTACGTCGCTAATACAAACAATCCCTCACGATGAAACAAAGGAAGGGCCTGACTTAAATAAACACGTGAACAATTAACAGGTGAAATCAATACAACCAAATTACACGGGACATATGAACTATAGTAGACATCGAAAAACCAGAACTAGAACATGAAGTTAAACAAAAACAAAAGCAAAAGAAAGAAGATTAACAAACTTCTTGAGCCCCAGCAGTGACATGGCACGTCCAAACATTATGTATGACAGCAGGAAACCCTTTGGTCAGCTACCAACAGGAAACAGTTGAAAATGGCACACCTGGTGATAACCAGGGGTAAGTGGGTGATAACGTCGATCTTGTAACACAACCTTCAACTAACCAAGGTAATTTCACATTGATTCATCCAGTACATGTCACACAGAGTGGTAGGACCCAAACATGGGAGAGTAGGCAGACAGGGGGGGAGAAGCCAACTCCCTGAAATGACTGTTTGTGAAGAAAAGAATGGTGGCCTCACAGAACTAACAATGTATGGTACTTTCACTTTCAATTGATTGTTTGAAAACGTTTTATGGGATATTCTGTACTAAAGTTGCACATTATACATTTATAAGGGTCTTACACATCATATGTTATTATTGCATTTGTATAGATTTGTATACATTGTTATAGATTTTTCTTTAAAAACTAAATAGTTTTGGATTTATGACCCATTGTCCTTTTTTCACTACATGGGAGATCCCTCCGCCCCGTTTTACTTTTTATGAAACTAAGTAACTTAAAGTACATTTTAAATGTATGGCTGATCTGGCCCCCACCCCGACTCCGAAACAAAAACACAGACGTCACCGTCGACAACGGTAGAAATGTCAGAATTTAATTGGATGGTTATGCAGGCCTACACACAAACACCTACAATGCACACTCAGTTTCCATCGCATAAATAAATTATACATGGTAGGTTCTAGTTCTTTCTGTTTGTTGTATAACTTGGTTTTAGGAGGGGCTGTATGATGAGCATCACTTCCCTGCTTAGACTTGGATCGTCACTTGGATCGCTAAAAACGTACTTTCGTTCTTGAGGAGAACGTTCTTGCCAAGCTACAGGCGAGAATGGTCTTGCAAGACCGTGAGGACGGAGAACGACGTTCTTGCAATGACTTCTGGGAAATCAGATGTGTTCTCGCTGACCAAGTCACCATCCGATGCATCCTCAATAAAAGGGGCCGATCAAGAACATTTCTGGGTATTTTTGGCATTCTTGGTGACTTGTGTTCTTTGGAATGGAACCGTACTTGGGCAATGAAAGATGACGTCAAAACAAACACAAGAACAAAAAAATTACACAAGAACGGAAAAAAACGTGGACTGATAAACAGCCTTTGTCTTGTCCTTATCCCATGTTACAGCGAGTATCTTGTCAGTTTTCCCGTTTTGATGAATAAACCTTGTTTTGACGTAATGTCTGGCTACTCTCCTGTGTTTGGGTATTACCCCACCACACCACGTAACAAAGGACAAGACCAAGCTTTGACCCAGCGGAGAGTTCCGGCAATCCTTTCATATGGACCCGTCTTGCCTTCGGTGGACTCCGAAGTCTGCAGTGGAAGGTCCACCCCAAGACCTGGCTCATACCCCGGCTCCAGACCCAGCCCGAACCCCAACTCCAGCCTCGGTCCTGCCCTGCGCCCCTGGCTTAGTCCTGCCCTGTGGCCCTGGCTTAGTCCTGCCCTGTGCGCCTGCCTCGTCTTGAGGTTGTCCCGCCCAGAACCCAGACCATCGAGGCTGTTCCTGCCGGGGAGTCTCGGCTGCCTGCTGCCAGTACCCAGACCCTGTCCCGTCCTGTGCCCCGACCTGGTCCTGTCCTTTGCCCCTGCCTCTCTCCTGTCCTGTTCCCCTGCCGCTGCCCAGTAAGCAGACGACTGAGGCTGTCCCTGCCGAGACTTCTGGCCGCCACCTTCCCCCGCCCCTGTGTCCGCAGTCCCAAGCGCCCCCTCGTCTGCGCTCCTAGGCGCCACAGTGCCGCCCTGTCCAAAAGGAGTCCTGGCTGCCGCCTCCTGGGTTGTGCACGACCTCTCCACCGTCTCCTGCGCCCGTCCTGCCCCGTCCAATCTTTTGTTTAGGCCAATGGAAAATAATGTTTCTTTAATCCATGGCCTACTATTAATAACATTGCAATACATTGTAACCAATCTTGAAATAAATGAATTATATGTTTGTAGCATGTATCAAAGAACAGGTAACAATTTAATATTTATGGATTATTGAAATGGTATTCAAAAACATTCAGAGGTGTTGGCTAATGATCGTCCACAGATGGGAGTGACCTCTTCATTACTGCATAAAAGCACACTTACATCACTACCTGGCATTAGTCTTGAACATTAAGTTACCTCACCACATCAGTCCACTACTGTACTTTTGTTTATTTCATTCCTCAAAATGAGTTGCTCCAAATGCTCAACTCTGGCTGACCAGGCTCTGGACAAGCAGAAGACGATTGACTGCCAGTTCAATGTGCAGGGAAAGGTAATTATAGCCTCCTTTCTTGAGAAGGATCTTGACAGTTTTAGTGTAAAGAAGACAATCCAATAACGTGTTGAAAGGAGTTTTATGCAAGGATCATGTTTTAGTATATTTTTTTTAATGAATAGATAAAAGATGCTGTGGAAAATTGTATGTGAAAACCCCCATAGGCCTACGTGAAGTTTGTTTCAATAGCAACAGAAAGATGAATTAGAGGCTTTTTGGATGTGATTTTGAAATGACAGGGTGGTGATGGAAATAAAAGAGACAAAGAATAAGATTGAATAAAGGAAAACCACAATCTTCGTCTTTAAAGTCAGAATCCGCAGGTGGGCAAATGGTGGCACACAGGAGGCTACAAATGATTTTAATTGATATATTGTAGAAGTTTTTATATTGTCCAAACAACCAAAAACGAAGCCCCTTGACAGAGGCGTTGTTAGACATTTAAAAAAAATGCTTCAAGCTTGCTGCGCACAATGCACAACTAGGCTATTTAAACTCCCCTTGCCTAACCCATACAGCTCAGGCACGCAAGTTTGATATCAGGTTTGGCAGGGAAATCAACAGTTAATGCGAGCACGCACATTTATTTGCATTAATTTGAGCGTAAATACTGTTTTTTTGAGCTTCATGTAACATTGTTTTTATGTTTTAGTCAAAATAAGATGATTGCTAGGCTTATCATTAAGAAACTATCTTTAGTTTTGTAATGTTTTCTTAGCCTACCTCAATTCTAACTTGTGTACAGCACGCACACTGTACTTCTGTGTGCATGCTGCAGTGGCTATTTGCAAGCTCAGAAGAGCGCGCTGACATGGAATTCTACGTGCATCGGTTTGTGTTTATTTACAAGGGTTGATTGGGATACTGCATGTATTTTTTTCCGGGATTATCAATCTAAATTATTGACTAATAGGTCAATTGTTAAAGCTCAAACTTTAAATTTGACTGGGGCACAGCAGATTTATACTGGAGCACATGCTCCAGTAAAAAGGGTCTAACGACGCCCCTACCCCTTGATCTGATGGAAGAGAGCTAAACTGGAGAGAATATCACCAAATGTGCTGAATTTGCAGGTATTTGACTCCATTGGTTAAATCAGAGCAAGAATGGTCAAGGAAATTTACATTTAATAACATTGCAAATGATTTGTATTGAAGGCAAACATGTTAAAAGGTTTTAAATGTTACTTTGCCTAGATAAATTTAAAGTGGAGGGAGAAAGAAACAGAATAAAGAAGAGAGCAAAGAGAAGTAGCAGCTAGAGAACACTGGTCCACTTTTATACCGAGACCATCACCTGTACAACCAACCTGACCATGTTTAATACTGAGACCATCACCTGTACAACCAACCTGACCATGGACCATTTCTCATCAACATTGAGTATATCACTCCCAGGTTTTGGTGGGAAAAATGTTCAGCTCTATTGAAATCTTTTAAAATACAAGTCATTGCGGGTTGCCGATTCCAAATGCCACTGGATTTTGTCCTCAGCATAAATGCTTAACCCTCATCCTACCAGCATATTTAACATTCGATGCCTACCTTGTACAGACCATAATAATAATAGAGCAAAATTCTAACTTTTTTTTCTTTAAGCATTACCTAGATATGTAATTAACGTAATCTGAAAAAAGAATGACTGATTATTATGTCATTTTAGGAAAGTCACAGTGATGTTTTAAACGAAAATCTATAGCCTAATTTTCTTTAATACAAATTGTTGCTTTTATATAAGTACAGTCCAATTCGACACTTAAAAGCTTACCTATCATTATTTGATTCTGGTATCATTTAGTTTTCAGTAATTTCAAGTAAATATTATTTGTGTTAGGTATATTTATGGTGAAACCAACCAGAGTCCTTTTGACCCCAATATAAAATAGTTTATATGAACCCACAGCCATTGTCTTTCAACATAAAAGTAAACCCTTGGTCTCAGTATGACCCCCCTGTCAAAATAACTTTTAAAATAATGTTGAATAAATGTAATTCAAATTTAGATTTGAATTTGTACACAACGTAAAATGCATGGTGTTTACATTGAACACTACACCCTATACAGCCAGCACACGATTTGGCTCATGCTACACTCAGGTGTTAAGACCCCGGGTAGAGCTCGTTTACGACTGGGTGTAGGGAGCCATAACGTAAACAGCAAACGCCGAATTTAAAATAATAGGCTACGTATATTTATTTTACGACAACACTCCAGAGAACAATGGAAATACGAATGGTGCCGAAGAAAAGTAGGACCAATCAATCAAAAGAAGCCCTAACCACGCAACCAAAAATAGCCCTAAACTAAAATACACCTAGCACTCGTTCCTAACCTGAAGTGTAACAGAGATGTTAACGTCATGGCAACCATGGGCAGCTTACCTATACTCTCGTCACTGGGTGATGAACCAAACGAAACAAAAATCACTATACCGAGTAAAGCCGATTAAAACAGCAACAAAGATACATGTAAATATAGGAACAGAAGCACTGAGAAAACACCAAAACAAAAACGAAAGTTTCCGTTCACGCAGAACAGCCGACGGTAGAAAAGAACAAAACACGGCATGAGTCGACTTACGAACGGAAGACAGGTGAAGCCTGAAAGGGAGACGGACAGACAACTGATTGGACAAGGACATGCACGCTGTGACGTTTGAGGTTTGACAAGCCAATCATAGAGGGACATTTGAAGAACGAATGAGAGGGGTTCCCAGCACAGTGTTGTTTAGAGAGTTGTTCAAACGTCTATTATTATTCCACCACGGCACCACCACAATTGACGTGGGATGAATAAAAGTGTCGGATGATAATTATTCCTTCTTTTGTTTCAACTCTTTCAGGTGTTCAACGATCCCATACATGGGATTGTGCCAGTGCACCCTTTGCTGGTCCGCATCATTGACACACCCCAGTTCCAGAGACTTCGCTACATCAAGCAGCTTGGAGGGGCCTGCTACGTCTATCCTGGGGCGTCCCACACCCGCTTTGAACACTCCATAGGGTAGGACATTCAAATGATTCGGTGATGATACTGGATTATTTAGGTCTTGTTTTGTGCTTACTGCTAACTGGTTGTGTGTGTGTGTGTGTGTGTGTGTGTGTGCGTGTGTGTGTGTGTGTGTGTGTGTGTGTGTGTGTGTGTGTTGGTCTAGAGTGAGTCACCTGGCAGGGAGACTGGTCAAGGAGCTGATTGATCGGCAGCCAGAACTTCAAATCACTTGCAGAGACTTCCTCTGTGTGCAGATTGCTGGCCTCTGCCACGACCTGGGTGAGGAAAACACACACACTCAACCTTGTGTACTGGTACTCACTATGAACTGAACTGCAGAGTTCCATTTCAAGGTGTGGCAGAAAGTGGTGAAGATTAAATGTTGTTTTCACTCTCTCTCTTTCCCACTGGGTCATACAAGACTCTTTCTGACTTGATTGTGTTTTGGGCTCAAGGAAGCTCATGTTGTTTCTCAAGATATATCTATTCCCCTTTGTTTCACACACAAATACACTCATGTGAGTTAACTCATTGACTCATTGAGTTAACAATCTCTCTTTCTCTACCTCCAACATATATATTTTTTTACCAGGACATGGCCCATTCTCCCATTTGTTTGATGGGATGTTTATCCCCAAAGTCATTGTTGGAAGTACATGGAAGGTAAAGGTCTCCCTTTCTCCATCAAAACCCCCCAATTCAATATTTGTTATAAAACACAGGTAAACATTTATGGGAATGCACTGGCTTTATTTGTGTGTCAACTGAATAGGTTTTAAAGTGAGTGATTCACAAATGTTTCATAATGACTGAAGCAATTGCAAATATCTGGTCTTATATACAAATGGGTTCGATTACTTCTGCATGATTATTTTAGGTCAGATATATTTGCATTCACAACAACAAAATGTGACTCATTTCAAGTTAGGACAGGGATCCAGTCCCATAATGTTAAACTGTAAAGGTGCAGGAAACCATTCTGATTTGGTTTCTCTGTATTTTGGTTGTCATGGTGAAAGACAACCAGAAAAAAATAAATGTGTCTTTACAAATGTATGTTGGGAAGACATGTGTATGTGCATATGATTCCATTTTGTTCACCAGAATCCTCTTTTCTTCAGCACGAGGATGCGTCCGTGGCCATGTTTGACCACCTTGTCGACCAAAATGAATTGAAGAATGTTATGAAGCAGCATGGTCTGGTCCTGGCTAAAGACCTGGACTTCATCAGGGAACAAATTGCTGGACCGATTGACAAAACTCCTGGGAAGGTATCAGTGACAGCAGTCAGTTTTGTTACAATAAATGTAGTCAACTACTCCAATCTTCCCCTCTCGACCACAAGGTTCCTATCCAGGAATACAAAGGCTTGTTAATTATACAAGTTAATATGAACCAAAACAGGGTTGAATTGCCCTTAATTGAATTGGATCAGTTTGATCCGTTAAATGTTTAACGCCTCTTAATGCATGATTGATATAACTTATTTTGACTTCTTATTTAATGGCTTTTCTTGATTTAATGGGTAACTGGGTGAATACAATATTAACATGATGATATCTTTTCAATGTCCTTGACACATGGTAATTTTAACCCCAAGCTGTTTTAGCTGTATAAAACAGGAAATATAAACATTTTAATAACATCAGTTTTGGATGATTCTGGGTATTCTGAAATCTAATTGGGTATTCTTACTCAGTCCTCCAATAGTGAGTGGGGAAACCAAGGCAACCACATGACAAGGAGACGCAACACATTTAGGACTATTATTATAATTTTATCACCCAACCATTTATCACCCAACCACTTAACACTCACAAATTATCTTCCACACTCGAAAGAAAATGGCTCATGTATAGAAAAATAATGGTCTCTTACTCTTACATTCTGTAGCTTTGTTTGATTGTAGCGGTCTATGACAGTATGACAGGTCAACTTTCAGAATTTTAGATTTTGTTTGCCCTCCATATCACCGTGTCAATTAAATCAACCTAATGCCTAGCTATGTTCTATGATGTATACCTAACTTTCATAAATGAGTAACCTTTAAATAGAACTATGAACACATCTATTGCTCACTTCATTCAAAGTAGAGTGAAACACAACATCTGAAGAGGCAAAATATTTAAGGGAGATTAAACAAGTGTAGGCTATCAGCTGGCTATTTTGCTAGACACACTGTCAGCCTAATTTGCCCATAATCAGCCTTAAGACATCCCACAGAGGTCAATGAGCATTGTTTTCTGCTGTTTCTAGTGGCCTTACAAAGGCAGACCAGTGGAGAAGTCCTTCCTGTATGAAATCATAGCCAACAAGAGAAACGGTGTTGATGTTGATAAATGGGACTACTTTGCCAGGTATATCATGCTTTCAACCACTTGTTTGTCAAAGTTGTTCATAGGTCTTTGAAATGGCATTCCTAAACATGTTCTTATCAATTGTCTTCTGTCAAACCCACAGGGACTCCTACTACCTAGGTCTTCAGACTAACTTTGACCATGACCGCTTTATCAAATTTGCCCGAGTCTGTGAGGTGGATGGGAAGTCTCAGATCTGTGCCAGAGACAAGGTGCTACTTGTAGCCAGGCAAACCCTTTATCTTCAAATATATAGAGTATGACTTCTAAGGTTCACTGTACTGATGTCTCTCTCTCAACAGGAAGTGGACAACCTGTATGACATGTTCCACACCAGATTCAGCCTCCACAGACGAGCCTACCAGCACAGAGTGGTTGAAGCCATTCAGCTCATGTGAGTATTGTACAGCAGGGGCTCACACACAGCTTCATGTGGGAAGTCAAATGTATAAATAGAGAGATGGTGGAGACCACCGTTCAATCAATCAATCAATATTTATAGAGAATGTTTGAATACATCCATGGTTGAACAAAGTGCTGTACAAGAGGTCAAATAAAAGTTCACTCTTAGATGTAATTGCTACATTGTGACTCAGATGTTTTCTTGTCACCATCAATTTGCTTTGGCTCTCCAGGATTGCAGACGCCCTTGTCAAAGCAAATGAACACATCGAGATTGAAGGATCTGGGGGGAAAATGTTCAGAATGTCAGAGGCCATAGATGACATGGAGGCCTACTCTAAACTCACAGGTTCAGATTAGCCTCATACACTCGTTGTATTTCCTCAAACGTGCCGGGGATAACAAAAAAGGTAGACCAAAACCTGTCTCTCTTTTTCCTCCTCTCTCTCTCCTCATGTAGACCATGTGTTTGAGCGGATCCTCTACTCCTCCTCTCCTAAGCTGGCTGAGGCAAGAGAGATTCTAGAGAACATCACCCACCGACGTCACTACAAGTTTGTTGCCGACGCTCAGACCAAGGTCTTGCACACACAGGTGTGTTTGGGGTATAAAGGTAATGGGTTCAGTTTGGTCATCATTGGTCATTTAAGCCATGGGAGTAGCAATGTCTCATTTCCAGGGCGAGGTCGACAACTGGGCACGTACAGAGGAAAGACGCATGACACTGCAGCCAAATGACCTTATATGCAGCGTAAGTGTCCAGACTTTGGCCCATTTTGAAAACATTTGATGATTTATACTGCTCTATATGTCTTTATTGGTAGAATGTATGCTCTTTGCAAAGTTATGTAGTTCCTTAACATAACTTTGGTGTCATTTATTACCTTGAGATGGGAAGAATATATGTTCAAGTATTCTAGGTCTGAGTACCTGGGTCTTTTATCACTCAGCCTTTGATTTTACCTGTGTAAAACTGCCTCAGGTCATCACAATCGACTATGGGATGAAGGAGGACGACCCCATTGACCAAATGCGCTTCTACAGTAAGAAGGACCCTACCAAAGCTTTCAAAATCTCAGATGACCAGGTCAGACCCATACTGACGTCAATAGAACCTCCTACCACTCACTTCTATGGTTAGATGTACAGTATTGAATGAACTGGACCTTGTGGCACTACTGAAAGACATGTTCAAACCAACTGTAACCTCTACCAGGTGTACTTCCTCATGCCCAAGAGCTTTTCACAGCATCAGATCAGGATCTACTGTAAGGGGACGAAGAGTGAAGCGACTATGGATGACATTCAGGATGACTTGCGCAGAAGATTCCCCAAAGTAAGTGACAATTAGTCAAACGAACATACTTCATTTCATACTTCACATATTTCTATACAAGTCTGTTACTTATTGCTCTTCTTTTATTTTCATAGCAATCCAAATTAGTTAACTTAACATGGTGGTACATGGCAGTGTTATTTTGTAGGTGTTTCAAATATCAAGTCCTGAATGTGAAGGTTAATGTGACACACAACAAAAATGTCCCCAACTTGTTATTTCAGTTAAAAGCAAATATCTCCGCTAATTTGGAATATACAGTATCTGTTATTTGTGAACACCCAGACATGTATTCTCCTGGTGTGCTGATTAAAAACGAATTAACCTGGTGGTTAATGACAAGTTACATTCAGTATTTTATCTCAACTCAATTTGAACACATACATACAAATCACATTTTCCTTGTATTTTCCTTGTCCTTTATAATACAAATTATAAAGGACATGTGAAAAGAGGCACACCAAGTTTAGAATGTTTATACATATGGCACGGAAATGGCAAGATTTTACAGTGAAGTAAACACAAGATACACTGTATGTTTTCTTGCAGACTAATACACAGCATTTTTACAATACCCTTTACTCAAGTGGAGAGACTTTCCTGTAGGCCGGTGGTTCTCAAGCTGTGGTAGCAGTGGTCCTTGGACCTAAGAACACTGTAGAAATGTTGGCAGATATTGGCCAAATGTATGAAGTCAGTAACACAACCAAACAATGACATTGTTAGGTATGTTCTGTGGCTAGCTAGAATGCTTGGTACCATGGTTTCATATTCATTAACATGACCCACTTTTCAGACCTAGGTGGAACCCAATAATGAGTGAGGGCCAGAACAGAAGATTATGAGAACCAAGAAATAAAGAAAGTCTGAGCGTTCTCCACAGAGAGCCCTCTTCTCAAATGATGAAGCACAGTGATATTTAGTAGGTGTTTACTGTGCTTTGTGTTGTGTAACAGATGTGTAACTTGTCTTATTGTTAAACTGCTATGCTTCTTGGAACTGCACCCAAGACTTTCACCCACTGGTGCACTTGTGTACATGGCTGAGTGACAAAACTGATTGGTTTTGTTTTAATGGAGATGATGACAAAGTTATTAAGAAGCAAAAAATGAAATGTCACCCTGTCAGCAGTCAGCCCTGGTCAAACACTTTATTCACTTTCTGCCTTTTCTCCAATTACTGAGATGTCGTCTCTTTAATATAGTTAAGATGATTTTATGTAAGGAAAACCTCGATATTTAAGAATGGGTTATTGTTAGATGCAAATGAATTGGAATGCAAACATAAAAAATGTTTCTTTATTTGGGTGTTTTTTGGGTGTTGAAGACATGTTGATTCTGTCTGGGATTGGAAACCGAGTTGGCATCATAATCGTAGCCTACATATTTATCATTGACTATTCAAATATTTAATGGATGTGGTAGTGGGCTGAGCCTTTCAATATGTTATTCCAATGACTGCTTACCCTGCGTGTCATTTTACTGTTTAGTTTAAGTTTGTCTCCCTCTACAGGACGAGATCAGAATCAGAATGGGTTTTAATCACCATGAAAATTTGCACAGACAAGCAATTTGCTTTGGGAGGAAGGTGCATACATTAAATATAAAATACAAATGGTACTAAATATAAAAATTGTGTATTGTAGTGCAATATAAGATACATAATAAGATAATGTCCAATAGGCCCAGGTGTGGCTTCCTGAGTGCAAAAATGCTGATTCGTTCTTGGGATCTTGATTTATTTCCACATTTGTTCATTATTTTGTACCTGTCTTTTAATCTGGAACATGAAAACTGAAATAAAATATCAAAAATTCATTTCTGGTTTTCAACTACAACAATTGTGGACATTCTACTTCTTGAGACCTTTTTGAGAAAGGACGTTGCTGTGTAGTTACATGGTATTTGATATGAAGTGTTGCCAATGTTTACAATGTTTTATGTTTCATAGATTTAAATCATGGCATGCATAAACAAGCTAGTGGCCTCCAATGGGAGGTAACCTGAAGTTAGACAGGCCCATCTCAACTTTAGTGACCACCTCCTTCCCTTTTGGAAAGATGTGTTTAATCATAATTATGCCAAATTATTATCCATGATTCATAATTGAGCCAAAATATAATTCCCCGTCACCAAGCGCACCTTGAGCAGAGTGTTTATTCCTGATAAAACATGCATCTTTTTTCCAACAATAAGATTGTATATAGAAATGTTGAATAGACCTTCTCTCCCTTTTCTTAAACCCTCCTGTTGGTTGCACTCTTAGCTCCTCATCTGAAATCACCGACACCCAACAAGAAAATGTCTCTTATTTACTGCTGCTTTATTGGAGTGGCTTGCAGTATGCACCTATCACCACTAGAGGGTGACAAGTCTGAGGGGATCGCTCCTGTCCCAGTCTGTCAGGTTCTCTGTTGTCTCTGGCCTTCCGCCGTCCAGTCCCACTGATCTAACGTGACTGCTGGTGCCGTGCTATGCAGAACACAACGCGTACGTAAAGTCTACCGCTCCAAGTCTAATCTCTGAGAGAAGCGTTTAGTCCACAGCAGCCTCAATGTTTACAGAATGGACGACAAGCTCACCAGATCCTTTCCTATTGCCTTTTTTTAAATGAGCATCGTTTGTATCAATTTGTATCGTTTCCCTGATTGAAGGAAAACAAACAAAGAAAGGATTTCAAATTCTTTGTACAGGAAGATTTTTCCAAGATGCCACAGTTGCTCCCTATCTGACATGACACACAAAATGGCCATGCTGCCCGCATCTTCTCTGCCCCTGGAAGACCCCCTCCACATAAACATGCTTTGTACCAGCAGCACCAAGGCCAACTGCCTGCTAGTATTTTTATAATCTTCATCCTCCCTGACCTGTTGCTCTCTCTTGGCGCCAGTGGTCTCAGCCCCCTGTTACACGCACACACACACACACACACATGCCCCAGCAGCCCAGTGCACTCCCCAGCCCCTCCATGGATAATTGAGACCAGCTGTTGCAAGGTGCCGTGCCTCGACCCTGCACCCTCCTCGCTCCTCCCCCTCCTGCTGCACTTGCCTTTCTGTCCCACTGGTATTTGCAAGCCCCCCTCCCTCCTTTCTCCCCCCTCCTCGCCGCATGTGAGTCTCTGTCCACGCGCTGATTGACAGAGGACCATCATCTTATTTTATTTTTTGAATCCAGCTTGCTCCTTTCACAACTCTCAAACAATCGCACACACATTTGTCCACCTTTTTCCGTGGGCATTAATGAATAAATGAAAACCTTTCTTGCCCCGAGGGGAATTTGTTCTGCACCAAGAGCTTGAAACAGATACATTCAACACTGCAGACAGGACAGTACAGTGGACATAACATCATTTTACTGGCAAGTATCGAGTGACGCTTCATCTCACCCGCCTCCTTTTTCTGGTTCGATCTCACTCTCCTGTCTTTCTCTCAGTCCGTTCCCATCCCGGTGATGAGGGGGGGTGGGGGGGAACCCTTCGGGCCCTGACACCAGTGGGCCAGTGGTGACGACCAGCTCTCCTGCCCGGCCCGGTGGATGGAATGCAGGACGAGTGTTTGGGAGAGGCATGCCTCACTCTCTTTTCCAGCTGGTCCTCAGGGGGCAGAATGACTGTGTGTGTGTGTGTGTGTGTGTGTGTGTGTGGGTGTGTGTGTGTGTGTGTCATGGCCTCTCATTAGGGGGTTAGACGTTGCGGCTCCAGACCCCCATGGCAGGATTTCTTGGTGAGTCTGTGGTGATCCGGCCACTTTGATGCCCTCCAAACCCTGTACCCCCCACCGGGAGGTTAATGAGGGCCCTGGGTGATCATCAGGGAGGTGTGTGTATGTGAGACCAGAAGACAGAGCAAGGCATTCATGTCGTCAAATCCCCTCTTTCTGTATTACCAGTTAAAGGAAACTGTCAACTGCTAAATATTACTTCAGAGTTGTTGCTTTTCAAGCTGTGCTTGAAAGGAAAGGAGAGTTAGTACGAACTAAGGACAAGTATTTGGGTCCCCTAACCCCTCCTGTTTCTTTCTCTCTCTCACACACACACATACACACACATAAACACACACACACACAAAACCACACATGCTCTCACTCAGTCACAGATTTAAATGCCCTGAATTGGTCCCTCCTTGAGTTACAGAATGGGTCATTTAACCCTGGCTCACCGAGTCTGTGGACAGAGATGGATGGTGAGTCGGTAGTTCCTTGTTGTCAGGGGAGGGGTGCTGCAAGCCCAGGCCCAGCGCAGAGAAGCACGGCCCCTCCAAGGCAGGTGCTCTCCTTCCGTCTCTTGTACTCTGTCTTTCAGTTCAACTTGTTTTGAAAAGAACCCCCCCTTTCCCTCACATCTCTCTCCACACCTGTTAAAGTGTGAAGGGCTTTTGCTGAGGGGCAGGGGGGTGGTAAGGTTGGGGTGCAGGGCAGTAATTGCTTTCTTAGTACACTCTTTACCTCCACCCCCTCTCCTCCCCTTATCCCCCCCCCCCCACACACACACCTCCCTCTTTGATGTTAGATGTCAGAGCCGGGCTGATTAGCTGTTTGTTGCTCATTTAGCACTACTGCACTAGGGGCGCGAGGAGGGGGGAGGTGGAGGGAGAGAGGGTTAGGAAGAGGCTAGGCGGCTGAGTGAGCGCGTGTTCCCGGGGAGAAACGTTTGGCCGAGTCTGTTAGAGAGTTGTTGTGAAACACTCAGAGCACCTCTGTGTCAGAGACACGTGCCGAATAAATTGGCGACTGGGCGGTGGAGCCCAATACGCTGAAGCTGTATCCACTCCCGGAAGCTTGGCATAGAATATGCAGAAACACGACATGATAGGACACACAAGTTATATACAGTAAATGTTTAAAGTACAGTCTCCATTGGGATTCCCTCTAAATATCCTCAGTGAGGTGAAAAGATCCTCCACAGCCTTTGCAATCTAGCCATGCTGTGTGTGACAATCCAGACCTCCAGGGCCCGGGGGGCCAGGGGTGGGTTCAGCCCTCCAGAAGGAAGAGCCTTATTCGGTCTTCTGGAAGCTCTCAGTCCCCTCCCTGCCGTCATCATGACGCGGACCAAGATTTACCCAGCTGTTTGGGATCCGTGTATGTGATGTCCCTGGGAGGAACAGCACTCTACCTGCGGTGGAGAGAGAGAGAGAGAGAGAGAGAGGGGGGGGGGGGGAGAGGAGACACGGGTCCTCGCACAGACAGAGAGAGAGAGAGTGAGAGAAAGAGAGAGAGAGAGGAGGATGAAGGGAGAAAACGAGTTGATGATCTGGTGTCTTCTCTCGCACCGTTTTTGCATGGCTCAGCTTATCCTTTGATTTTCCTAATGAAACGTAACAACGTCATGGTGATAGTGATTCTCATGCCATGTTATTGACAGGCTGTCACATGTACCAGGGCCCTGGTCTCTTCTCCTGTTCAATCAAACCAGCAACATGATGCTTCCACAGAGCAAGCAAAAAACAAGAGAACATTTTCTATTTTTTTGGCGTCAAAAAGGCAATCAGACAACATGGTAATTATGTGTGCTGAAGGTTTAGTATGGGGAAGTCTGTCATGGATAAATAAACATGAATAATACTGGGTGGGTAAACCTCAGTTGTTGTGGTGTGGAGGGGTGAGGAGGGAGATTATCTGAACATATGGGTTCTAGGTGGCATCCCAGCACTGGAAAGGATGTTGTTACATCTGGAATGGCTTTATGTGGAGACACGGGGCCTTTGTGTGTGTGTGTGTGTGTGTGTGTGTGTGTGTGTGTGTGTGTGTGTGTGTGTGTGTGGAAGAGTTGGTGGCACCATGCTGTCTATGCAGTCGTGTGGGAATCTTCTTAGCACTGACGGGGGCTGTTTTCTTTTGGGTTCAAGAAAACAAGCTGTCAAGTAATGACTTCAGTGTGTGAGTGAGTGAGTGAGTGAGTGTGTGTGTTTGTGTGTGTGTGTTTGTGTGTGTGTGTGTGTGTGTGCGTGTGAAAGAGAGCGAGAGACAGTTTGGTACAGAAAGCAAATTGGAGAAAATAGTTACATCAGGCAGCTGGCATTACACTACATACTAGTGTGTGTGTTGTGCTGTGCGTTGTGTCGTGAGATTCAACCACCTTCAGTGTGTGTGTGTGGCTGGGCCCTGTAGCTGGTAATCTGAGCACTGAGATTAGAAAAGTACAAAAGAATGTATTTGGTTGAGCTGGGGACAAGTCCAAGAAAGTCTTCAAACACACACGCTTCACACATGCACACACTCTGCTCACACACAAACACATGCACACTCTCACTTTTCCAACTGTCTCACTCTCTCTCACACACACACACACACACACATCCCCAGTATAGAAGTAGTTGTTGTTGTTAGGATTGAACAATAGAGATACAATGGTAAGGTAAATATGTGTGTGTATATATATATATATATATATATATATATATATATACACACACACACATATTTACCTTACCATTTTATCTCTATTGTCTCTATAGAGAGAGAGAGAGAGAGAGAGAGAGAGAGAGAGAGAGAGAGAGAGAGAGAGAGAGACACGGGTCCTTGTCTAGCTTCAGACAGTCCCATCTGTCTAGTCTGGATGGAAGTCTGTGTGTCTGAGTTATGGACAGACAGTTTGGGGGAAGAGGTGTGGGGGTGCAACATAACGTAAGGATACCTGAGAGAGACACATGGACACAGGATTAGGTTCAGTCCTCTCCAGAAGCGCAGAGGTGGACTGGCATAAGTTGATTGGATACAGATATGGCTCATGGGGGGGGGGGGGGGGGGGGGGGGGAGGTAGTGAAGGGAAAGGTTTTTGGGAGGGTGGGGGTGGAGAGGGGAAGAGAGTTCTGGTTTCAGGAGGACAGCTGTGAGGGACACTTTAGGGGGGCCAGAGCCTCGACAGACAGGTCACCCTCGCTTTGTCACAGCCCGCCACACCGGTGGGGAGAGAGAGACAGAGAGAGAGAGAGAGAGAGAGAGAGAGAGAGAGACAGAAAGACAGAGAGAGACAGAAAGAGAGAGAGAGAGAGAGAGAGAGAGAGAGAGAGAGAGAGAGAGAGACACGGGTCCTCACACAGACAGAGGGGACAGGTGTTAGGGACAGGAGGTGCTATGTGCCCTGGGGGTGTGGTCAGGTGGTGACACACCTGTCCCTACTTGCACAACAGACTCCAGTTACACTATCTCTCTCTCTCTCTCTCTCCGCTCACACATGCAATGGGACCAGCTCCCTGTCGGTCACTCAACCCCTCAACAATGACAATTATCTCTAGAAACCTTTTGCAATGGAAAACACGCACCCTCCAACAACCCACAATTAAGATGACAGGTGAAGATGCCATGATGGGAGTTAGATGAACTAACTAAAGTTCTAACTAAAGACTCCTCCTCCACTCTAATCAACTAACTCGCATAAGCCTAGCGAAAGCACGGAAGAATGCGCTCCAAACGCCCCGTTTCAATTACGAGGTTTTCCGTTGCTCTGGTCCTTGTGCTAGCATACTGTTGTCGCCCTCCCGCCCTTCCCTTTCTTCTCTGCCTTCTCTGGCTTCTCCCTGTCATCTATCCAAACTCCTCGGGGGATCCGATCAAGCTGCTGCTCGGCCGTGACCCATGAGGACTCTCCGCCACCCCCCGAGTCCAGACGCGGGTAACCATATGTGCACCATCCACATCACCTCCATCAGCATTCTCCACATCCCCTAATCACACTCTCATCCTCCCATGACCCCAGGCCTGGCTCTGCTACCATCGGGCTCGGCTCTGCTACCAGCCTTGCTTCAATAAAAGCTACCTGTTCAATGGTTATGGTGTGATGACTGAAATTGTGTTAGATCTTCTCTTGTTCTGTCAATGTGTCTATATGTGTGTCTGTCCTGGGTTCTTAATTCTAGAGCTACGTTCAACAAGGCAAAGAGTCACCTCTCGCTTGTTGACAAACAGCTGAGGAACGCGAGAGAGTGAAGGGAACCCAGTACGGAAGTGACCGGAAAAACCATTCACTGCGCAGAGACTCTGTACGCACTCCTTGATGATTTATGAACAAATGCTGAACCCATAAACACACCACAAACACACGTAGCGTTCTGAACCCATCCGGACAACTCGCTTGCCGCGGCGACTCCCTTCGCCAGTGTTGCTCCTGCGTCTGTTCCAACACTCCACCACGTTGAGGACTCAGAGAGGGGGCACACGTGGGCACACATCGGCGCCCGCGGCGACGCTGTAAAACCTCGGAGGAGGGGAGACGAGCATCTGGCCCCAGGGGGTGTGGATTTCAGGCAGGTGCATTCGTGTGCCCCTCGGCCCCCCAAGGCAAGGAAAAAGGAGAGGGGGGGGGGGGCAGGCAATCTGTGCTCTTACTCAGCTCGTACACACATGAAGACACTCGGAGCGCAGAGGACACCTGATATCACACCGGCACAGCGGTCGCGCGCGCACACACGAACGTTTACACGCACGCGCGCGCACAGGACAAAAGACATTCTGGGCCGCCATCCAACTCGCAAGGTGCCCCCCCACCCCCTTCCCCCTATCCGTCCGTCTTGTAGCCAGCCTCCCCTCAGCCCTGGCCCCGACCCTGTCCCTCAGTGACTGGAATGCACCGGAACAATAGATGGGTCCCCTGGCCCCTCCCTTCGGCCCCCCAGGCCCATGCAGGCCCTGACAGGAGGACAACAGTGCACCTTGCACCTCTCAGTAGCCACACTGACGCCCCCCCCCAGGGGAAATACCTGAATACCTGTGGCAGATAGAGAGACAGTGACGGAGAGAGAGAGAGATGTATGGAGGGAGGGAGATGGATGGGTGGAATATGGGGAGTCAAAGAGGCCAGGGAGAGAGAAGGAGGAGAGAGCGATGTTGGAGTGAGAGTGAGAGTGAGAGAGACAGAGAGAGAGAGAGAGAGAGAGAGAGAGAGAGAGAGAGAGAGAGAGAGAGAGAGAGAGAGAGAGAGAGAGAGAGAGAGAGAGAGAGAGCACAGGTGATCCTCTCCTTCTGCCAGGTGCAGCACAGAAACCACAGCTACTCATCTTACTCCTTTTGGTCCATTTGGCAAAACAACACTCTCTGACTCCCTCTCACCTTCCCTGCTTTCCCTGCCCTCTCACCGTTTCCTCCTCACACCTCTTTCAGCATGTGTAGCCCCCTCCCCCCTCCCCCCTCCCTCCACTATCCTCTGTCTAATTGCTTCTTTTCCCCTTGTTTGTGTTCTCTCACTGGCAGCCACTCTCATGTCATGACTTGCTGCCCTGCGTATATCTGGATGCGTGTGTTTGTGCATGTTTGCATGGTTTGCATGGTTGCATGGTTTTGGTGTCAGTGACCCTTTTGCACAGCTTTGAACACGCTTCCTTCCAGCTCTCCACAACCCCCGCTTTGAATATGTGTTCATTTAGCCAATGTGCTGTGTTGTGTTTGGCACCATTCAGGTGTGAGCTGTCAGTCACTAATGGTGTTCCTGACAGCAACATGTATTTTTGGGGTGACACACACATGTACACACACACACACCAATGTTCACACCGACGCACACACACACACTATGGAAGGTGATTGCAGGACACAACGTAGTACCTGCCCCCTCTCTCAGCAGGTCGCCAAGCTACAGAAACACGGCACACGCTTCCGTTTCCAGGCGATGGTCGCCGTTCCCCCTGGCAGGGGTCTTCACCACAGCCGGCGCACTGTGACATCTCACCTGCTCCTGCCCCGGAGACTGCACAGGTGACACACAGATGCTACCCACCACACACTCCACGCTGCAGCCAACCGTGACGACTCGTGGTCAACGCTGCCGGTCTAAACACTCTGGATGTGCACAGGATCACACAGGATCTGCCCTAGTCGAAGAGGACCTCTGGTGACGCGCGGGGCCCGTTGAAGATCATTCGGGGCTGGTGGGACACCGAGTGTGGCTGGCACCACAGCACCATTGTGTGAGGCCCATTGTGGCCCAGTCAGAGGGTGGGTAACCAGAAACCCGGTGACACAACCCTCCTGGCTCGAACCCGATCCCCTCTGAGTCAGCTCTCCAGCCCGGCCTCTCAGTCCTCTGCTCCTGGGCGCTGTGGCAAAGCCTTCTGAAGAGGTGAAAGTGTCAAATGCCCGCTGACACACACACACACACAGTGCACGCACAGTGCACGCACGCACACACACACATCGCACGCACACACACACAGTGCACACACACACCACAGTGCACTTACACAGCGGGTGTGACCCCACCCAGATGCTTTTTATCAGTGCCGTAGGATGGCTGTTGTTTAGACGAGCCTGACAGGCTACTTCCTGTGTCCCAAACAGAGAGATTAAGAAAGAAAGAAAAGAGAGAGAGAGAGCGAGAGAGGGAGGGGGGGGGGGGGGGTGGAGAAAGGGAGACTTGAAAGAGAGAGTTCTGGTGGTAGTAAAAAGCCACTCCACTCTTAGTTATCTAGGTCAGCAGAACAGTGATCCCAGCCCTGGATTCCAGAACAATCTCACTAAAGACTTTTGCCAGAGGACTACAAATATCCTACGCTCGACGCACGCTCTCACACACGCGCACACGCACGCACACAGAGCATGTCGGAGGACAGTATTGTGTGTCTGACACTAATGGCTTTGGAATGTCACATTAGTCAGGGGGGCTGCATGTGTGACATGGACATAAAACACACATTGACACGACCAATATGATCTTCCACTCACACACACAGACACACTCTTAAAAACACAACGCCGTGACTGGTGATCTCATTGCCTCAGAGCTACACCGTGATAGACTACCTCCTACACAGACGAAACCCCAAATATGCCCCCCTGGCTAGATGGCATGGCTTAAATTTCATTTGTGGAGAAACTTTGATTCTCAAGAAGCAGAATTTCCCCTGATAATTTGTCCCTGACTTTGCAATGTACCATATGTGCAGAGTTCAACTTGTGCCGAGCAAAGCGAAACAGTCAAGTGAAGAGCTGTCAACTTGCCTCACACCTAAAGTCTTGCGCATGTTACGATTCCTTTCCATCCATCCGTCCACCCACTCTCCCCTCTCTCTGTGCCCACCAAACCTGACACCGTCGGGGGATCAAGCAGAGTTCAGTCCCCCCTGGCCTTTTCTGTTTCTGACTCACCCTCTGTGAAGGCCCTCCACATCTCCCTCCACATCTCTCTCTCTCACTCCCAGATACACAGTCGTCTGACGGAGAACTGGAACTTGTGTGTGCGTGTCTGTCTGTGTGTGTGTGTGCCTGTGACTGGGTGCTGTTTAAGTTACCCACGCTAACCAAGACAACCAGGAGTCTTCGCTTTGGCGCTAAGTACACCCCTATATCTCACACACATACACACACACACAGTCACACACACTCACATACACCCCTCTCAACATCAGCCTTCAGCTCTGACAGGAAACGCATCGTTACCACAGCAGCAAGACAGCCCGGCGTCAGCGTGTTGGGGTCAGAAGGGCAGCAGGGTAGCAGGGTAGGAAGCAGATACATTGCAGCCATATGTGTGCCAGCTCGGTTTAGACAGAGCAGAGCTCTAGTTTCTGACGGTAGAGTCGAGTCCGGCTTTTCAGGGGCCTTCAGGCAGGACTTGACATTTGTTTTGATTCAATAAGCGTCTAGGCTTCAGATTTGACTTGAGGATAGCTAACCCGAGTCACTTTGTCGTTTACAAGGGCTCCAACCTGAGATTTTTGCTCTCTCTCTCTCTCTCGCTCTCTCTCTCTCTCTCTCTCTCACACACATGGCAGGTTGCAGACACCACATCCCACCCCCGTGGTCTAGGCTAGTGGGATCCCCACACTGAGAACCGGAACCTCCTGGAGAGCTGGGTCTCTCCCGCCTCTATCTCTGCCTCAGCCCTGCTGTCAACACTCAACAACATGTGCTGCCCATGTGCGGTTGGCAGCACACACACAGTCTCCGCACAGGCCGTGGTGGTGAGGACGGGCGGGGGGCAGGTGCGCGCAGGTGTTCCGCGCGTCGCTCAGCACAGAGGAAACACAGACCTGTCTGCACGTCCAGACACGGCGCGCGCGCACCTTTCTGTAGCCTTTGGGAAACTGTCATGGCGTTTTTTCCCTTTTGTGCTCGCTCAGACAAATGTGCCATCAACGAGGCACACGCTCTGTATATGAGCTCGTCAAAGGCTTATTGTGTCTGGAACAATAGCGGTGCAAGGCTTTCTGAGTCAGCTGTGGGGTCAAATGAGAGCAGTTTGTAGCTCATGGTTACCTGTAATTATGCATTGATAGAGGACTATGACAGACCATAATACTTGTCAGTCAGCGACAGACACAAGAACTGCATTCTAAGACAAAGCTTTTATTTACACATAGTAATACAGTTCAAAAGGCACATCTTTGGCTTTTGGGGTTCATATAAAAACATACACTCATTTTTGGGCCATTTGCTAGAAGATACACTTAAACTCTACTATAAAAAATAATTGGTTCAAATGTCATGTGTCTTTTCTATAAAAAAATATCTTGAAATGTAGGACATGAAAGAACCAATCCCTTTTTTTTCAACATATGTTCACTTGGGAAAGGGTCTTTGGTCCAAAATGATCTGTTTTCCACTGAATTCCCGGGTGTAGTGTCAGGTTTAGGACCGATGTGTTTGCAGTTGGAGAGAAAGCACTTTGGTGAGAGGGTGAAGAAATGAGGGGGTCGAGAGGTGAGGAGCTAAAGGGTGAGGAGGGTGAAGCGTTGAGGGGTGAGGAGGGGAGGGGCAAGGAGGGGAGTGGCGAGCAGGGGAGGGTGAGGAGGACCGGGTCACCTGTCGTGGTCAGAGCTAACATCTCTCAACACCATGCCTCCACAGTGCACCATGCAGGCAGCTGTCCCAACACTCACAAGGCTGTTCCAATGCATGCATGCAGTGTATTTAGAGTATGGTGAGAGACGACATCCACGACACACACACACACACACCAGCAGCTGCAACACGGCCACAGTCCCGGACCAGCCGGCACCAAGGGGTTTCCTGGGAATTAACTCCCTGTCCAGCTGCCCCACACACACCCTACACCACACACCCCCTGGGTTACACTTACACACAGAAATATGGAGGATGAAACATAAGAAACATGGCAATGGGTTTTGCATGAAAACAGTATAATAAAAAAAATGGAAGGCACTTCAGGGAGTGGATAAGAATTCGATCAGAAGCCACATCTTCTCTGTCCATTCCTGTTTGTAACAGTGCAGTCAGCAAAGCTGCAGAGCTCGACTGCGTCAAGAGCAGGCCCCTACTAACAACTTTTGGGTGGGCCATTGTCATCAAGTCCCTGTGCACATTACAGAAACGTATGCATAGACATTCAACCCAGGGCCTCTTTGGGGGGGGGGGGGCTGCCAAATGGGCTGCTGGACCCTAACAGAGGTACCTGGACCCCCCACCCCCCAACCCCAGGGTCCTAGCCCCGGCGAGCTCAGGGCCGGCGCTACGAGGCAGGGCAGCATCCGGAGGCGTTGTGCTTGTGCAGCAGAGACATGCGGCTGAAGGTCCGAGAGCAGGAGCCACACTGGTACTTCTTCACCTCCGAGTGGGTCTGCAGGTGGGCGCGGAGGTTGGAGCGGTCGGCGAACGCCCGGTCGCAGTGGTGGCAGGAGAACGGACGCTCGCCTGGTGAGAGAGAGAGACCGTTAGCAATATGCAGGGAAGAATTCTAACTCACAGGACTTGAAAAGGCCTTCCAGTCACAATATCTCATCTATCCCTTATCCCCCCCCCCTTCTAAACAGGTGACTGTGAGATCTGCTGATTCAGATTCTAATGATGGGCCTTTTCACACATAAACAGAGGACCAGAGATAAGATGGGCTCCCTGCAGAGCAACAACATTTGTTTACACCTCAGGAGACACCCATGAATATCAATGATGACCCCAATCACTGCCCTCTGCCTATTGCACGAAGTTACGTCTGTTACCACTGGCTATCTGCTAGCTTCAACAACAAAAACAATGAGTTATTAGCATATAGTCCATTCCAATAGATGGAGGAGGGTTGAAAAATGTCTTACTGTGGTACTAGGGCATTGCAAACAAACCCAGGCGAAGATACACATTTGATCTTTTATGTGTATTTAAAGTGGCTATTCATGTTAAGCAAGAACTCCAGTGCACCTGAACCTAGAGGTAGTTTAAGGACACTCACCAGTGTGTGTGCGTATGTGTCCTCGGAGCAGCCAGGGCCTGGAGAAGGCCTTCCCACACGTGGTGCACACACAGGGCAGGGTGTGGGAGCGGATGTGCATCTTCAGGGCTCCCAGGCTGGTGTACTCCTTGGGGCAGTGTTTGCAGTGGAAGGCCGGTCGAGGGGAGTCGGGGCCGGGGAGGGCGGCAGAGAGAGTCTGGAGCCGGCCGGCGCGGGGGCGGTGGGACAGCTGGTGTCTGGACAGGGCCGGCGCGTTGTTGAAGCTCTTGCTGCAGTGCGGGCAGTGGTGGATCTGATGAGGGGCTTCGGGGCTGGGGGGGTCGGAGGTGCGGCCCCCCTCGTCCTCCTCCTCCCCGCTGCTGCTGCTGCTGCTGCTGGGGGAGCTGCTGAGCTCCAGGGGCCCCAGGGGCGAGGAGGACAGGGTGGGGGAGACAGGGCTGATGGGGGAGACGGGTGAAGGTAGGGCGTCCATGTTGAAGACCATTCCATTGGAGAAGCAGGTCATGGCAGAGCAGTCGTCCCTGGTTGGAAGTTCAGCAATGGGATAGCGCTCCGGAATCACTGCTAAGAGGGAAAGAGAGAGGGAGATAGTCAGGTGTTTTTTCCCTTCCATGGTCGAATAACCAAATTACACAGTTAACTTGTTTTCATTCTCAGTGTCCAGTTACAGTCAGTATGTGTTGCTTCCCATTCAGCATGGCCCTGACCCAGCCAGCTGATTCCATTAGCACATTTTCCAATTTACCAAGGAAACACTCTTTTCACCGAGGGACCAACAGTCGACCCATGGTCAAAACGGCGCTGAGAAAATGTTTATACAGATATGTAGCCTACCGCGGTTTACTGTCCGGTGGACATTTATATCCCCTCACATTATCTACAAGTTAACCGACTACAGCGCCTAATTGCTGCTCATTGGCATAAACTTGCATTTGTGTGGCATGACTATGAAAGTTAAACTGCTTTACGTGGATTTGTGCCAAACCTCTATCGCAAACACTGCATTCTTTTGAAAGACATTCTAAATGTATTCGTGTCCCGCTGCATGACTTCAAAACTTTACATGTGTGGCGTACAGATGTTATAAACTTCGGAATTGCGGGTGTGAACTTACCAGCTTGACTCTCCAGTTCGCTGTAATTTGGCTTCTTGTTCGTGAAATATTTTTTGACAAGAAATGAACGAGGCATGTTGAAAATCCTGTGATAGTTTAAGAGATGACGAATACTGTAGACTCTCTGGCAGGGTGGAATCCCAAATCGAGCCGAAGTATGGGATGGGCACAGACGGAATTTGGGTAGTCAGACTTCAGCACACCCACGAATCCAGTTGTCCAGGACTCCAAGGACCACAGTTAACGTTTATCTCCCGTGACACAGATAACTGGTGTTCTTCTCCACCTTTTGCTTCATCGATTTAGGAATATGGGCTAGTTGACTCCTCATATAGCGGCTGATGGAGCGCGAGTGAGCCAGGGTGGGCGGGGATATCTCCACCCAGGACACACCCCACTGCAGGACGCCCACAACTAGAAACAGTCGCAACAAGGCCAAAAAATGCTGTAGGCCTAATTAGTAGAGGAATACAAGTCATGTTGATGGCTGGCAGTCAGAGCACATTCCAAAGCAGCTTGTGCGTGTATTCTAAGACACCTCTTTGCACATCTTTACATTGTCGACCATAATTTATCTATGTGTTTAAATCCACCCGCCAAGGCTTCAAAGTGACCTAAATACTCTTTTCATATTATTTTCATTATATAAGTTGGATTGATAATAATTCTAGACAGGTACCTGAAGAATTTCAAAAAATGTACTAACTTTAATTAGCATGTGTTTGAAATAGCCAGCCTATAACCAATCAGCCATGACAAAGCCTACTTTAAAATTAATCCATAGCGCCCTCTGTCGGGGTTCTGGTTAAATTCGATTTTGATACGGGATTATTAATCATAATGCAGACACGTAATTAACTAGGTCAGTGAGGCCCATCCAGACAACCAATAGTTCATTGGCGATAACAAGACAATGAATGTTCTGTATATTCGTGACATGAACGATGAGATGTTGGCATACAATGAGCCTCTGTATGCACGTAGAACTTTGTTATTAAATGACTCAACTAGCGTTGCGTTTTACACGCACAAAGCAGCATTTTACACACCCGCAGGAGATGGAGGTTTTATTAATGTACCGAGCACAAGCGCACCGTTCTCTTCCCTCCTGACGTACAAAGGAGCATGCTCTCTATTCATGCCCTCCACGGTGAGACCCAGCGGGGACCCAGTCGGTCCCGATGAAAAGGGGCGCTGTTCTCCCGCATATGGCCGCAGCGGGGAAAGTAACGGAGCTGACAGGAACAATATGATGATGTAAACCCCACGTCCTAAAACGAAGTGCCCAAGGTGCTGTGAAATGCATCGAACCGAGTCGACCCCCCTGAGGTTCACATAGTGACTCTAGTGTGGCCTTTTTAATGGTGTCAAGAGTAGGTAGGATAAAACATTGTAGGCAGGGTTAAGTTCGATACTTTAATTAAGTCTGCCAGTAGTAATTTAATTTAAACCAATGCCACCGCCATTAGCATGCAAGTTGTTTTGATGACAGTTCATTGGGTGCCCACCACTCATTACTCTGGAATGTAACGGCCTTAAGTGTCCCTATTTAGCATTGCGAAAAAGGGTCAAATGCCCTTATGTGACCGGTTGAGGGAATGAGGGGTGTGCACCTGTCTAAAGACGCCATTGTTCTGGCATGTTGGAATGTCACGGCATGCCCGAAAGTTCACACGTCGTTAGAGCGCTCGTTGACGCCGACGCCGGGCAGACTGGGGGTCAAGCGAGGCAAGGCCGCTGTAAAAACAATAAGCAAATAGAAAAGACATATGCGACTGGTACGAACCATCACGCATAAAACAGACGTAGAAATGTGGCCTTTCTGTACCACGTTGATGTTGTTCACAGAATGTACGGAAGTGTTGCTGGCAAGTAAAAATTAATTGAGCTTAAAAACTTCTATCCCAATACCTGTCTGAACCCAAAACACATCCAAAACACACATACCTTTCATACTTTCATGTACACATGAAAAAAATATGAAAGGTAGAAATCTGCCGATAACATGCACAATACAAAAGTTTCCTCTCCCTCTGCACAAGTTGCAAGAGTCCCAGAGAAGAAGAGAGTGGCATGGCTGGTATGTAACCACAGGCATACTGACCGGGCCCAGAGTTGACCTTCTGACACACAACAAGAAAAGGAGAGTGATTCTCAATTCAGAACAGATGTTCTCCACGCATTGCCTAAGGGACCAACTCTTCCCCCTCTGGTCATGGAAGGCCATTAGGGAGACTTTCCTAAACCAGCCCTCACCCTGGTGTCAAGTGCAGCGGAGCAGGAATACATGGAGTATGGATGAAGACGAACAGAAACACTGAATGAGTGTGATGTACTAAGGGGAGGGTGTAGCTCAGTGGATAGAACACCGCAGATCAGAGAGAGGTCGCAGGTTCGATCACCCCCCTCACCCCCTCGCCCCGCACGCTGTATGTTGTTGTGGATAAAGGTGTCTGTTAAAGAAAGGTGTCAATTACGCGTTAGCATTCACTACAAGCACTGAGTCCATCTCCTTTGAACAAACATAGCCTTCCAAAAACGTGAGTGTTGTTCTATACAAGGATTTCCTGTGATGTTTTAGCAAAGTCCCTGTGGAGTAGTTGAAATATTCAAATATCCAAGCAGATGTGGTCCCTGGGGAAGGTGCAGCCAGATATTCAGCAGGTCTGTACTGCTGTTGTTCACGGTCACTTTTCACAGGTTGGGCTTTTGATCCGCGACCAGCCAGGCTGAAAGAGCTCTCTTCCACAGTGTGTTGTTCTGGTGCTTTTAGGAGTGGGGGGTGGGGTGTGCGTTTGGGGCGTTAAGTGACCAATCAAGATGGTAAAGAGCGCCGAGGGTGCCTGTCATTCATTCCCACGTCTGTCTCCATCGCACTGTATTGTCTCTGACGGAGAACCATTTCACCTGCTTCCTTAGAGGGGTATGCTCTGTCTGTGGAGTTGGAATTGAACCTCCCGAAGCGAAATTTGCAAGTGTCGAGGCTTTTGTTGTTTTGTCTACAGATGGAGAATTGGAGACACGTTTCAGCGTTTTCCGTTGATCGATGGAGTGTTGATCATGGCTGTGACTGACCTCCCACTGTTGAGAGAGAGAGAGAGAGAGAGAGAGAGAGAGAGAGAGAGAGAGAGAGAGAGAGAGAGAGAGAGAGAGAGAGAGAGAGAGAGAGAGAGAGAGAGAGAGAGAGAGAGAGAGAGAGAGAGAGAGAGAGAGAGAGAGAGAGAAAGAGAGACAGGGGAGAGGTGAGGGGCACTGAAGACCTGCGGGAGTTAGATTAGGAGTCCCTGAGGAATGCAAGACAAAACATATGGAGACCCCCCCCCCCCCCCACACACACACACACACACACACACACAGAAACACACATGCAAAAATGCACTTCTGACAACAGCCCTGATTCATCATCCTATTATCATTGTTTTTGTGACCTGAGCTTAGGTCAGGTGCTGTGGTCTTGTTGCTTCCTCCAGCCATTCTGTCTGTTATGACCAAGACCCTTTAACCATTCACACCATAGGAACCTCAACACCCATCAAGTCAGGATTAATAACACACATGGCAAAAACTCAAATTAATGTTTGGAACAAATGGAGGACAATCTGAATTGTAAGATACTAGCAATGGCAATATTCCAAGTGAATGTGCTGTTTCTGAACACATGCCATATTATTATTTTTTTCTTTTTCTGGAAGACCCTCACCATCTTGTGGTATTAAAACAATGGCAACCTAAAGGGGGATTCCATCTGATGCGTACACAGCATCTGGCAATCATGTGCCTGTTTGTCTTTCGTGTTCTTTCCAAACAAAAGATGGATGTCCCGATATACCTGGTATGAAGGCGTCGCCAAAACACACAATAGCCATCCTCCAGGCGTATTAGCATGAGGAGAGGAGATCTGCATTTGAAAGGCCGAGGCTACAGCAGGAGCCCTGATGTCTCACAGCTCCCTTGTCGCCTCATATCCTGTCCTGACTCACATGTCATCAACTGCAAACTGCTGCGTCTCCCTGCTCCTCCGAAGATCCTCACTGACTACAGCTGCTGGGAGATCAACCTATAGCAAAGAGGGATTGTAAATGTAGTCTTTTTGGAGAGGAAATCCCCAATAGAGGCCATTCAGATGAACATGTCAGTCAAGAAGTTTGGGGGGATATTGCTGCACTGTGTCTTGTAAAACGGACCAATCCTTGTCAGTGACCACTGAAGTACTGTTAGAACTGTGCACTTCTAGTCTTGATAATCTGTTGCAGTTGTGATGCACCATTTCTACACCACTTTAGACAAAAGCATCTGCCGAATGAAAGCGTGTCGTTCATCTTTAGTGATCAGTAACAGACCTGCATTGCACACTCAAGATGTTTCAACGGTTTCAAATGTTATCATCAAAGTGTTTGAGTACTGATGCTTGTAGGACTGGACCACAGTAGTGTGAAAACAATGTTTGTGGCCAGCGGACTGCAAGCCATTTCAACTGAACTACAAAGCAGACTCAAAGGTCAGACGAGCAGGTGCCATGCAGAAAGCTGTCCCGTTTTTCCTACGATTCCTGAAAAGGGATGGTGTGCGTTGTTCAGGTGTGTGTTACAAGACTACAAGGCTGGTCATGCGTTTGTTAATGCTCGCGTGTCATTGGGTACACAAGGGGAGTCTTGGCGCGGCGTCCCTTTCAGGATCAAACCGTCCTCCACTTGTGTCGCAGAAGTCTTTGAACCTACACAGGTGGAGGGCAGAGGCCCAGGGCTGGCCCTGAGTGTTCACAGCTGGGTGAAGGGCTTCAAGAGAGAGGGAGTGTGTATGACGCACTTGCAGGACATTTTGCACTCTTTGCACTACTTGTTTTCCAGTGGATCTGCATCTTATTTGACAGGAAGTGCATTATATAATATTACTGTCTTAAGCCACCCACAAAAATGTTTTAATGGCAAATGGGGAAGCAGCTAAACGTTATTGTATCGTTCTAAAAAGCTGGCTTTGAATTCTGTAAGGAAAGCTTACAGAATAGGCAAATAGCAAGTGAGTGCAATGTGTGGGTTGATATCGAGAGTGGAATGAAAAACCCTTCATGCTATTATGGGTTCGCACAAAACGGGAACTGTAAGCGCGGGCACGGAGTCGAGCCAAGGACGGAGAAAAGCATTGATGATTGCGCGCTCACGCGACAGTTCTTTTCCATGGCAAGAAACACGTTCTTTCGAAGGAGCCGCACAGAAAAGAAACAGAAGCAGCTGATTTCAAATGATGGGGTAGGCTGGTTAAGACTTTTTAATCTCTCTTTATATCATAAATGCAATTCTGCCATAAACATTGTCTTTATCGTTTTAGCCAAATTAAGCTGTTCTAAGAAGTAGACATTTATGGATGCTTGCTCAGGAGTTCAAAATTTGCAAGATTGTTTAAAGCATAAAAGGGACTTTTTAAGTATTTAATTGGCTAAGTATGCTTTACATTCTATTCTGTAATCATATTCATCTTATTCAACAGCAATCAAAAGGTAAATTAATGATAGCAACTACTTGCATTTATTTTGTATTGCATTTATTTCCTTGACAGGTGGTGGAAATCCAAAGTCAAGAACACCATAGCTGCCAGATATTTGCACTCAAACACCATTTAATTCATTTAGCTATACGGTATATCACATTTGAACATTAATAATATGGAAACCATGACAACCGACAACCAAAGTTGTTCATGGCTCCCTGCTGAGAAAGCTGAGGTCCTCCACATCTCTCTCATGTTAGTCCTGTCTGTTGCCATAACGTTGGGCAACGTCATCAGCCTGACGGTGTTCCTGGGCTCCAGGCGTTACCGCAGCCCTCAGGGTTACCTCAAGGCCTCCCTGGCCACAGCCGACCTCGCCGTGGGGGTCCTGGTCATCCCTTACTCGGTCCACACCGAGATAAAGAAGCTCCTGGTGGGTGGAGGAGGCCCCGTCGCTGGGCCGCCGCCGCCCCCCCGGGACCCAGGACCAGGGGGTTTCAGACCCTGCTACCTCATAGGGCCTGTCTTCGCTGGGTGCACCTTTGTCTCAGTCTTTACCATATTCCTGCTCTCGGTGGAACGAAGCATCACGGTTCTCAGGCCGTTGCACAAGAACGTGGTGGTGACCAAAGACCGCACCCTGGTTGTCATCGGGGTGTCCTGGCTCTTCTGCTTCGCCCTGGCCGTGTCTCCCTTGCTGCTGAGTGCAGACATCATCCTGGAGTACAGTGCCTGCAGCAAGATGTGCAACTATGCCCTCTCCTCCACTGGGCCACCACAACACCCCCCCGACCAGGTCAGCCAATGACATCTCATTCTCTCTCAGTCTCTGTGTCTCTGTGTCTCTGTGTCTCTGTCTCTCTGTCTCTCTGTCTCTCTGTCTCTCTGTCTCTCTGTCTCTCTGTCTCTCTGTCTCTCTTTGTCTCTGTCTCTCTGTGTCTCTGTTTCTGTGTCTCTCTCTGTCTCTCTGTTTCTCTGTCTCTCTGTCTGTTTGTCTCTCTGTGTCTCTGTCTCTTTGTCTCTCTGTCATCAACGGACCCACCATATTGTATCTCTCTTCCAGTACATTCTAGTACAGTGTATGCCAATCCATGTTGAAGACCAATGTACTAATAACTGTTGCAGCAAAGGGGAGAAGTGAACTATCATATAGATGTCTGTTTATGAAGTCAGTGATTGTAAGTCTTCTGTAAGAGAGGGGACTTGAGTCGACGTTCAGTCCCTTTGGTTTTAAATGATTACAGCCTGCCTTAGAGCTAAGATGTACTACCATAGTTCCTGTTGACCTAATTACAGTAAACATGGTTATTCACACATCAAACATTGGCGTTTGGACATTTGCAAATTGTACATAGCTTATTGATTAAACACAAACTGCATGTTTATACCAGGTAAACAATAAATTTCCCTTCCAGGATTACTGATCAACCATCGATCGAGTAATTGTGGGTGTTAATAGTTTGACACTAACTCTCTCACATCTTCATCCGCTCCAGAGCACCGGTGGAGGAGGGTGGAGCGTCATGCTCCTTTTCCCCGCCTTCGACTTCTCTCTCCTGGGGGCGACCTACCTCGTCAACCTGATCACCTTCTGTGCCGTGCGGAGGTTTTGTCGTGCCCGGAAGAACATTCTCACCAAGGCTCAAGGCACGCACAGGGGCCCGGCCTTCTCTGACCTGCAGGCGGCCAAGACCATCCTCATCCTGTCGGCCTTCCTGTCCGTCTCCGTGGCCCCCGTGGCGGTGCTGGTGGTGGGGAGCGTGGCAGGGGGAGTGGACTGGTGCTGGTTCTCCCTGTGTGCCTTCTGGATCCTGACCTGCAGCAGCGCCTGGAACGTCCTGATCTACAGCGCCCGTGACCGCCGCTTCTGGCTGAAGGTTCGGGAGTTGTTCCTGGGGCGCAGGCGGGGCAGGGGAGTCAGGGGGGCACCTCCAGGGGGGGTTAGCGGTACGTGTCGGACCCCCACCTTGAGGGCAACTCCGGGTCACCCGGGGCGCTGTCAGAGGGGGGCCGGACATGGGTTGACCTCTGAACTGCACGTGGCTCTGAGCTCTGAGCGGCCTGAGAGTAGCATCACCATGGTCTCCAGACAGGGACCATTGCTGGCACCCAGTCCCTCAACACCAGGCAGATTCAGATGATCCAAAACAACTCATTAATGTTGCTACGGTGACCAAAGGTATCACAAGGTCTAACTGTTGATGACTTGAATTGAAAATGACCGTGTCCTTCGAGTCAAAAGAAGTGTAAGAGGTGTGAGAGGATGATTGTTGAACAGGAGTTACTTCTCTTTCTTTCTCTCTCTTTCGTCCTCTCTAATTGAAAATGCATTCATTCTCTCTCGCGCTCTCTCGCCTGCCTTCGCTCTGTCTTGCTGTCTCTCTCAGACAGGGAGACTTTCCACCATCCAGGTCTCTGTCACTTCTATCACTCTCTTTCTTTTTCTCACTCTCTCTTTTGTCTCTGTCAATCTTTTTCTCTCTTTTTGTCTGTTATTTAAAATACTTTTGTCTTTGTAGATGTGTGTGTATACCCCTGCATCTATTATTTTTTGTCGTTTTTTATTTACACTGCATCTATCACTGTCTAAGCATAGGGTTCATTCTAAAGGTACATTAACTGGTTCAGTTCTGGCTTTAAATGTGGTTTTGTATTTTGTAATCTTGCCTTTAGAGTAGAATTATCAGTCAGTAAATGTTGAAAAAACTTGTTGGAAAGTAACTTTCACAATAATAAAAACAAGCCTAGAACAGGGGTGTATATTGTCACATTGTCTCAAAATCAATCTTGTCTGTGTGTGTTCGAAAGTGATCTCTCACTTTCGAGAGATCATGGAAAATTCCGTGAATTGTACAAGTTCTCTCTCTCTCTCTCTCTCTCTCTCTCTCTCTCTCTCTCTCTCTCTCTCTCTCTCTCTCTCTCTCTCTCTCTCTCTCTCTCCCTATCTCTCCCACGCACTCTGTCTCCATCACTCCCTTTCACTCACTCTAACACTCTCTGCCCTTGTTGTCTGTTTGCCTGTCCCTTTTTGAACATGCACTCTCTCTCTCTCTCTCTCTCTCTCTCTCTCTCTCTCTCTCTCTCTCTCTCTCTCTCACACACACACACACACACACACACACACACACACACATACCCAACACACACACAAACAGAGACACATACCTTGTCTCGCATGGGTAAGTTGCACAGCCCTGGAAGATCCTCTCCCTGCTCTCCGTCATGGTCCATCTCTAAGAAGCACAGATAGCAGGAATGACCAAAGGCCAGATTCCAAGAGAGAGAGGGTCACCCCATATCCATCTGTGCGTTGGCGTTATCAGGGCGGCAATTTAGAAACGTGGCCACTTCAAGGAGCCTGATCCTCGGCAGAGATGAGGGGTGATGGGGGCTCCACAACTGGCTAGTGTCTCGAGCTCATTCAGTGAATTGGACCGTCGTAAAACCGAGGGGCCCTAATCACTGCCCTGCTGGGGCCTGTAGAGCTGAGGCCTGGATGTCCCATCCCCGGGGAGATTAGCAGCCCTGCACCACCAGCTCTGCATGCTTTGAAGACCACTGACAGGGCCGCTTCACCAGACAGCCAAAGCAATGTTTTTTGTTTTACAGTCGCATAAGAGGACTGGTTCATGTCACGTTGATGGTCTAAGGTTCTGGCAAGTTCTTTTCACGAGCAATTGATGATCTTGTTTTCTGTGATTTGTCGATTTATTGAATCCTTTGGGAACAGGCCTGGATGTTTTACTTACCAAATGTCTTTCTCGATGTGCCTATGTGTTCATTTAGCAGTATGGGGGGATTTGAATATGGGACATCTTGGTCTGCATTCAAATGCTCTACCACTGAGCCACATCCATCCAGGATAGTACAAGACATGCAAGGATTCTAATTGTATGGATACACCATAATGTTACCTGTCACGCCAGGCCTTCGCATTCATAAATCCTCTGTTTAAAAAAATGAAGCATCTGTGGCATGTAAGAAGAAAAGATGGGCTGTGATACATCGCCACCTGGTGTCACTTTGAGGAACTGATAGGAGAGTCCTCAGAGACTGTATATCAAGCAACCACTGGATGGTGTCAGAGGGCAACGTGTACACAACCTCGAGGCCTGGACACTGTGGAAGTTGAGTGTCAGCCAGTGAGTTTCACTCAGGGTCAGTATGAGGTCAACAATTTTCATTTTCAGAGGGAGGATATTATGAGACCTTGATGATGATGGTGATGATGATGATGATGATGATGATGACAGGGTTTCTCTCTCTCTTTCTTTCTTTCTTTCTTTCTTTCTTTCTTTCTTTCTTTCTTTCTTTCTTTCTTTCTTTCTTTCTTTCTTTCTTTCTTTCTTTCAGCCACTCCCCTCCAGCAGAAGGTCCATCAGGACCCAAACTTTACACCATAAGAACAGTTTCTTTCCTTCCACAATTAGCCTTATTACACATATTTAAATTTTATATTATTTTATATTTTATTTTGTATAGCTCTGCCAGTGTTTTGTTGTTCATATTTCTACATTTTACCAATTTGTTTATTATGTTTACTGTATGCACTTGCCCACCAAAGTAAATTCCTTGTCGGTGTACACATAGAATGAACACATTTTTTAAATGTATTTTATTTATTCGTTTATTTGTCAGGGACAATGCAGCGCACATTATTACAAACATAATTTTCACCGTCAAAGCCATAACAATATGTGTAGTAATATGTGTTGCATAAAAGGTTTCTAGCCAATTAGGCTAATTTGCAACCCCTGCCAAATTCTGATTTTGATTCAAATTTTGAGGGCAAAAAAGGGTCAGACAGTCCCAAACAGGCCCACAGCATTTATATATGTGTGTGTGTGTGTGTGTGTTCATGTGTATCTGTCCATGTGACATTCCAGGATGGTCCACTTCCATGGTGCGGGGAGTGTGCTGAGGTGGACCGGCTGAACAGAGAGGGACATGGGAGCCAGGGAGCCTTCCGTCTGGGGTGGCCTCCTCTAGGGCCAGGGGAGGTCATGGAGCAAAGGGCCAAGATACACAGAAGTGGCTGCTAGGGCACACGCAGGGAGAGGCTGTACTAGTTCTGTATTTTTAAAGTGTCTGGCGCGATGCATCTACAGTTTCAAGATGATCTTGTTGAGTGTCTTGAAAAATATTTTTACCACTGGAGATGCCAGGGATTGAACCCAGGGCTTCATACATGCAAAGCATGCGCTCTACCACTGAGCTACACCCCCCACTGTCCCCTATGTGGTTTTTACTGGACTAGGATACAATGTCTTTTCATGGCACGGTGACAAGAGTCCTTGCTGTACCTGAAAGAGATAGGACAGGGTCCTTCTGTACCAGCTGAGTGTTGTGTAATTGGACGTTTAGTACTGCACGGTCTGACCTATTCAACTTTATGCGTGTTCGTGTAGTTGTGTGTGTGCGGGGAAGCAATGTGTGTGTTGTGTGTGTACGCATGTGAGTGTGTGTGTGTGTGTGTGTGTGAATGTGAGTGACAGAGAGTATGATGACACCTGTGACAGTGGGGCTGACCTGTCAAAATCTGGTCAGTTTGTGAGAACGGTTAAACCGTTGTGAATGTTGTGTCCCCCGTGTCCTTGATTTGAACAAAGTCAATCATTTGGAAGAAAGTTTAGATGGCACTCCCAAGGGGAGCCCAGTAACCGTTACGGCTCAACAGAACGAAAACGTCCAGTTTGACTACAGCTCATCCGATGTGTTAAACATACTGTTCATTCAACATACAGGGACTTTACTGACGTCATGGTCAGTGGAACAACACCAGGTTATTCATGGTTCAATTTCTCTTTGATATAATCCTGGCTATTTTAAGCGGAAGGCCGTGTCGTGGGTCAATGTGAGGAGTCACAGCTGAGAGAGAGATCATCTTCCCACACAGCAGAGAGGGGCTGGATGGAGAGGGGGGGGGGGGGGGAGGAGCACGGGACAGAAAGAGAGAGGGGAGGGTCCAAAACAAACACGCTAAAGGAATAGAGGAAAAGAGACAGTGTGGGTGTGTGTGTGTTTGCGTGTGTTGGTGTACAGGTTTTGCTACTCTTGTGACAACCGAAACCCCAAAAGTGTGGTCAACTCAGGAAACGTTGGTCCATTTTCTGGTCCTCGCAACATCAACTGCTATTTACAGAGGACTTTTAGGTTGAGGGTTTGGGTTTGGATTGACATTAGGGGTTAAGGCTAGGGTTAGGGACAACACCATTTCGAATGGGAATGAACAGTAGGTCCTGGAGCACATACGAATATGTTCACATATGAACACACTGGCCAAGGATAGTGAAAGTGACACGCTGGGAGCGGGAGGCAAACTTTTCTTATCACGAACGTCTCCAGCTTGTTGCCCTCGCTATCACAGTCCGTCCCCCAGCCGTGCTCTCCAGGCAGGCCCTGCCAAGGACACCACGTCCAGCTCTGTTTGTGTTAGCCTTGTAGGGAAAGACTTTATAAAGGTTGAAGGGGGGGGGGGAGGGGAAATGGGAACGAGAGAGCTGCCCCCCGACTCTTTTGGTGTCCGTGTTACTTCCATTTCCATCCTCTCTCTCTCTCTCTCTCTCTCTCTCTCTCTCTCTCTCTCTCTCTCTCTCTCTCTCTCTCTCTCTCTCTCTCTCTCTCTCTCTCTCTCTCTCTCTCTCTCTCTCTCTCTCTCTCTCTCTCTCTCTCTCTCTCTCTCTCTCTCTCTCTCTCTCTCTCTCTCTCCCTCCCTCCCTCCCTCTCTCCAGTGGAATCCACCTGCTGCTAAATGGTCATTTTGACTTCCTCCTAGGCCTGTGCCTGGCTGCCTTTACAGACCTGCCTTGTTGTAGTGAAGATGTCAAAGCAACCTTTGACATGTCACGGCTGAGTCAGGGCCGGAGGATTTGTTGAGTGGTCGGAGCAGATGGATTGCAACAGAACGTTTATTCAGACTGTGCATTAGAAAGCCAGGGACACGCCGCCTCATCGGCGCTGTCTGGACACACAGGAAACAGCTGAATTTATACGGGACAAAGCCCGAGTGAGATAATCCAGGAAAAGTTATTTATAAAATGAGGAACTGCATCCGACTTGAATATGTGCGAGCGTGCATTTTTCTTTTGACTGGGCCCCAGTGCGATGCAGTAGGCAGGTCATTCGTCTCGTCGTATGTGTCAAGCCAGGCTGGGATGAGATGATACTGAAAGCCAGGGCCTACAGACCGACCTATCTAGGGCTGCTGGAGCCCTTATCATGGGTTAGCACATTCTGACGACAGGGGGTAAAGCGAAAGGGGCGACGCAGCGAGATAAAGCGAGGAAGGAGGTCGAAATGGGGTATGTGAGGAAGGGGTGAGAGGGAGAAGGGGGAACAGAAGTCTAGAGGGTGTGGAGGAGAGGGGGGAGAGTGGGAAAGAAAGATGGAGGAGGAAGAGGAGGAGATGAGAGATGAGAGATGAAGAGGAAGGAAAAAGAGGAGAAAGGGTAGGAGGAAAGGACAAGAGGTCAGGGAAGGACAAGAGCGAGGAGACACACAGAAAGACAGCAGGGAGGGGAAGTGAGAGGCTCAATGGGCCTGTAGTGGGAACATAAGGAGAGTTAAAGTTCTGAGGACATGATGGTCAAAACTAGCCTGGTTCTGCCTTCATACTTACTTCCGCTCAATGATCATTTTGCTTCTGTAGTAGGTCTGGGATTTCGGCATATTAGTCAGATTTTTCAAATCAACTTTTTGTAGGTTCAACCAGCAAACAGACGGAGTGGCTGAGAACGATGACCTTGATGTCGTGCGCTAGTTTGAGTTGTAGTTCAGTAATGGCGGCGGAGAAAGATGTGAACGAAACCATTTGTTCCATTGTGGCAACGCTGCCGAATATCCAAAAGTTAAAGCCGGAGCAAGAACAACATTTGCAGAGTTTTGTTGGTGGCCATGATGTTGTGGCTCTCCTCCCCACGGGGTTCGGGGACAGTTAGATTTTTCCAGCTAGCTCCATCAGTGGTGAAGGAGTTGGCTAAGGCGAACGCTAGCGATTGGTTATCCAGAGTGGCTCTGGGCAGATCCAATAGTTTTAAACTTCAACAGAGTACCCGCCTTCAAGGAAGTTAACGTTTGTCAATGAAGCGATCCCAGACTCTCTATAGACATGAAATGTACGAGAGTCTGGTTAGGACCAAGTTAGGTTAAAACTAGACCTGTAGTCCATGCCGATCAAGCTGTTAGTGTGAACTGACTGACCACCACTGATCCACTTTGGCCTTTCTCATCCGGATTTGGGACGACTTAAGTGACCAACACACTTCAAGCTGAGAAGCAAAGCCACTTCCAAGGGTAACAAATGGGAAGCGTTCTTTTCTGTACGACTACTATGCTAACCATAAGTTACAGTTCATATAAATGTTGGCCAGCCGTTGAAGACTCTGATGGAATGATGGTGAGACTTCCCTCGTGTGTGTCCCCTCTCCCTCCCACCTCTCTTCTCCTCACTGGAACATCTGGTCTTGAAGTGAGTTACATCATCATGTGTACCCTCGCAGTGCTTCCTGATACAAGACCAGCCCCTCAGGTCCTTGAATGCTGCTGGTTTACTTGTTGGACTGAGAATGTGGAGCGGAACGCGTCTGCCGTTCTAGACCAAGACCACAACCAGGACCAGGACCAGGACCAGGACCAGGAACAGGAATAGGACCAAAACATAAACACGCTGAAACACACTTTAACACGTTAATCATATCATTCCATTAAAAAATATGTTCTTATTTTACTAAGAAGTGCAATCAAATTACAGTCACTGGCATGCATTAACTGCGAACTCCACTCCATAACCCTTTTTAAAATATAGATGCACTTACAGTATGTACTTCACAGGACAGTCCTGCTCACCAATGCAAACTCAGTAACAAATGGTGCAATGCTCCCATGAATGCTCCTCCCACTCCTTAACACTGTCATCACACTCCACAGGATGGGACTGTTTCATAAGCCCTGCTCGGGTCTGTTGTTACAAGGATGATTCAGCCAGCTAGCTGTCTTAGCTACAGCTGTGTAAGGCTTTGTTTTGTTTACCTTTGACATCGAAGCAGGCTTGAATAGACATGAGGCTGAAACACCTCCAAATAGGTTCAGTCTGAAAGGACAAATTCGCTTCAGGGAACTGTATTTCTGCATTCCCGTGAATGGTGGTCTGGGATATGAAGGAGTTTTTGGACCGAGTTCATTTCCAGCCACACACTTAAATCTCCTCTCAGAGTATTCTTTGGTCTATTTTACTTTGTTGATGTTTTGGTTTTTCGGTGGAACTTCAAGAAAAGTCTCAGTAGATCTGTCCAATAATACACCTAGGTCATGACTCCAAATACCAGACACACCACACACACACACACACACACACACACCACACCCACACACACATTCTGTACACTTTGTATACAAGCTGTCCTCACGTGTACCTTAGGTCAGTCAGGGCAAGTGCAGGCGTGACACAACGATCAGCTGTGCCTTCTTTACACACACACGCACGCACACACAATAGAACACACAGAGCTCTCTGACCTCTCACCTAGTTCTCTAACTTGTCCCAGATGCATGCTGGGAGAACTGTAGGAATCTGTACCCTATCTGCAAAAGCTCTGATCTGAAAAGATCAATCTAGAGAGCAGAGGACCTTCATGAACCCAAACCACACAAAGACACTTTAGTTACATGGTCACAGTTATGTCATTTAAAATGAGAAGTAGCTTTAAAAAAAACAACACTAAAAAAAAACTTTAAAGAGTGCTCAAGCAGCACTGTTGTATTGATTGCGTTACTACGGTTGTGTGTGGATCAGGATGTCACAGGAGGGTCAGAGAGGGAAAGAGAGAGACAGAGAGAGAGAGAGAGAGAGAAAGAGAGAGAGAAACAGAGAGAGAGAGAGAGAGACAGAGAGAGAAAGAGAGAGTGTGTTACCTAGCACCTAGTAACTGAATAGGCTAAAGCCTTATCATCTTGCCCTGGGTGCTCACATTGCGCAGGGGTAGTCACTTGGCCGGACTGTCCTGTCGTCTCTCCCTGATGAGGTATCAACGAAGACTGCCAGAGGCAGATTAATAATTTGTTTGTACAGGTTCCAACCTAACAACACACAACTTGTCTGTTTAGGTGTGGTCTGGGCTTACACACACAAACATACCTGGACTCTTTAGAGGAATTTATGACTGCTAGGTCCTGTCTGGGACTGTCTTTGACTGGAAAGCTAGACAGGTTCCTTTCTTTTATAACCCAGCATCATCCTTATTGCTAATGTCAGCTCAGGTACAACTGGACTGGGTACTCAGTCTGTTGTGTTATTGTGCCCTAGTAATGTTTGGGAAGAGATACTGGGAGGTCAACTGGACGTCTCACGACCTTTGATCTATTCATAATGTAAGATGTCACAGAGAGTTCCTGATACATAACATCAAATACAAAACGCACACACACACACACACAGGCACACAGGCACACATCACACACGCACACACACATGCACACACACGCACACACACAGTCACACATCACAAACACTCAGTCACGGGCCATGGTCGCCAGCTTGCATGACCCAAGAGGAGTGGGCTAGAACAGGGGAGGGCTGTGGGCGACACCAATGCTGGGACCTCTGAGTCGAAAGTCCTCCTAGTCCATCCAAAGGCTTTCTAAACCACTGCGGCCTATTGGCTGCTCAAATGCTGCATTCACACTAAGGCCCGTCTGATAGGCTGGCTCATGTCGAGTGGCATTTGCAGCCCCTCCCAGTGAAGCGAGAGTGAAATGGTGAGGGGGAGGGTAGAAGTAGATTTTCTACAAATGAAATTTAAAGGGATAGTCCTCCTATCAATGGAGCACTGTACTGAACAAGCAACTTGTTCGGGCTTTGAATTGACCAGTAAACCAACTCCAAATTCTTTATCCTGTTTGCAAATGTGTTTATTGGCTAAATGTAATCTATCACCACTGATGTCAAAGTGCTTTTTGAAAAATGTGTTAACATCTGAATAAGATCACCTTCCCAGCATCATACAATACTGTTGATTGCATGCATCGTTAGATGCTTAAACATCTTACTGGATTCATTAGTATTGTCAAATGCCATTGGGATTTTTACTTTATGTACAGGGGAAGGTTGGTTATATAAGAGGTATTTTCATTTGGTACATTGTCTCTTTATCAGAAAAATACTCATCAGTAATTAGTGACGAGGTTGACAGTGTTTTATCACGCAGCTGTCATGAAGGTTTATTGCTCTCTGCCTTTCAAATACAGGTTGAGTCATTTTGGATAAGAACGCACTCAAGATCAGTTGCAACCCCTACCACACCCGTTCATCTGGCGAACGCTGAACTGACCTCAGACCAGACTCTATGCACCTCGACGTCTCCATGCAGACATCCAGGATGACAGCTCAGTTCACCCAACCCCCACCCTGTTACCAAGAAGGTCCAGCTTGGCTCTTGTGTAATATTCTGATTGGCCCTTGGCTTGAGTGGGCGGGGAAATGGGCGTCACTGGGAGTGTTGTGATCTCACAATCAGCTGTTTTGTACGTTCTACATTCTGATCCGCGGATCAGCTGGAGGCAGCAATAACAGAGGGAAAAAACTGCAGGGGAAAAAATAGACCAAGAGTAGGAAAAAAATCTGCAGATGTTATTATCTTGACATCGGTGTAAATTCAGGTTTTACACGAAGCCCTTCTTCTAAGAAGAAAGCCTTTTATTTTGTATTATGGTGTTTTAACTACCTCACTAAAGACTACCTAAAGCTGTGCTTTAAGAATTGTTGTCGTTTCTACTGTGTGCTCGTTTACAACTTGAATTATCTTGCAAAGGCAGGTAAGCTGTTATATTTCATATTATTTGATTGTTTTACTCTCAGTAGCCTAAAATTGTGATGTCAGTGGGTATCAAACGACAACAGTCCTTGCCGGTGGTGCATACCTCAGATCTGCATTACAAAATGCTAATCAGATTGATGATTCATATTTCGAATCCATCAAAAACTGATCAGTTCATATTAAGACATGATTGTTTGCAAAACTAGTGTCTGCTACGGTAAACTATGCATTCTGCAAAAGATAGTCGATAGAGCACCTGGACATCGGTTTATAGGTCATGAAATGATTTAGTTCTGTACCAATGAATGGGTTTCGGTTAATCTTGGCCTATTTATAAATATAAAAAAACATCCTGTTGACAGCAACAAAGGCTATGCTGCGTGTAAATGCCACTACGCTTTTCCTGCGTTTCAAGCCAAATTTGGTCACATTCATCTCTGTCCTATCAACGTCGTATTAAGCATAATTACAGTTGTATAACAAATGGGTTCCTTCGCTTTGGTCTACTACTGTTGAGCCAATCTGTCATTGGTTGACCCTTCAGATATCCGTAGTTGGCGCTGTCAAAAGGACTCGCAGCTTAGAAGGATAATTCATGTTGAACATGACCGCTATTGACAAGGACGTGTTCCTTGTCCTTTTGCTCCCCTGTATCAATGCAATGTGTCGTGTAAAAATGTAGAAATAGCTTCAGGATTCATCACAAATGTAAACATGGCTTATCTCCTTCGTTGTACAGTAGTAGGGTTTTCCATCGACATCTAGCTGTTTAAATAGCTTAAATGAAAACTAAACCATTAAGAATATGCAGCCAATGTTATATAAAATACCAAAGGAGATGCGTTCAGAGGTTGAAATATTTATTTATGTCAAAGAATCTATTTTTCTCTCTCCTGTTCCTTTCCTTTTTTCCTATTTAGTCCAGTAGGGTGGACCGATAACAGCATCAGTGACGTTAGAGTCCTTCGTCATCCAGCCTTGTTTTTATTTGCCAATCTCCTCCCATCTGTCTGTGCTCCGCCCATTTTAAAATAGCCTTTTCAAAGCTGCAATAAGTGACTGGAGAATATCTTTCCTAGTTGGACCATCAGAAGGGCTTTTGGATATACCATACGGACCAGTGTGTACTTGACATACTGGAGTCTTGGTCAACACCAATTAGGTGTGAAACACCTATTTATTTTTATGTTTACACGGGATCTTAATCTCCTTTAGATTTTTCTGTCTGGCCTATGCCATTTTAATGTAAGAATATATATATTGATATATTGAATATATTATTGTTGTTGCTGTAGAATGATGATAAGATGTGTCACAGGCCACGTATTATTGCATTCATTCGTTAAAGCAACATGTAGTTCTAATACTGGCCAAAATATGTTACGTTTGACTTAATCCTGTTCCACAAATGGGCCAGAAAATTTTCAATAGACATTGCTTTATTGAATCTGGATCGACTGAATGATGAGACATTTCCAATTTCTTTTTATTTTTTTCTTCTTTTTTTTCTTCTTTGAATGGGTTGGTGGTGGTGGTTAAGGTGGAGGAGTAGTGGGGGGATTAGGCTAAATATCTATCTACTGTATTCAGCTCTGGAAAAAAATAAGAGACCACTGCACCTTTTTCTTTCCTTTTTAAAAGAGTTGAAAAGGACAATTTTGAGGGAGGAACAGAAAGGTCAAATTTAAGAGGCCACAGCTAATTTTACCTTTTTGTTCCTCACTTTTTTTTAAAGGAAAGAAAAAGGTGCAGTGGTCTCTTATTTTTTCTACCCAGAGCTGTATACGCGTGTGTGTGTATGTGTATGTGTGTGTGTGCGTGTGTACATCCTGTCCACCTTCTTCAGATAGTACACAGCTCACATTTGAGCTTGATTTGTTTGGTAGACTCACTATTTGCGACAGTCTTATGACTTGGTGTCTGACTCTTAAGGAATGTATGATAGCATTCTCCCTGCCATGGCAAGGGCTTAATTATTACTGGGCTCTTCTCAGCGTCTATGGTGGTTCCTCACTATCTCTCTGACGATTTCACCCATCCACCACAGAGCTTTATCTGACGTTCTTTGAAAGCACATGTAAGTCGAGATAACCAGTCAGAGCCCTAGGTTTTCATTGAGCTGAAAAAAAGCTTTGTTTATCAGCCTAAAAGGCAAGCTCAAGTGTTTATGTATTTGTTCTCAGAAATGATGATTGAAAGACTCGGACGCACAGTTACACAGAGGCACAGGCTTATACGCATACACACGCCCCTTCAAAACACGCTCTCTAACAAAGAGTGATGTTGATGGATAGGAGATCGGAGAGACGTTCTCAGGGAAACTGAAACACAGCCTGCCTGACCTCTCTGGTTTCAGACTTAATGTGTGTGTATGAGTGTTTGTCCTTACCATGTTCTCTCTGTTATTGTGACCTTGGTGTCGGCGTCACCATGGGTACCGGTCAAGTGTCACCTTCCATCCATGCATTCATGCATAACCTATCCCCATCTTAAAGCTGCATGAGGTCAAATTATCAAATGAATTCAAACATGAGAAACAGCGCCCCCCAATTATTGTCTGAACTTCCATGCTTTTCCTCCAGCTTGAGCTTGATTGACAGATGTTTCACAAACAAAGCCAAGGAGAAAAGCCTGCCTCCCCAAAGGCGATTGGCTGGAACAGGATTGTTGGAACATAATCCGCCCAATAGTAGTGAGCCGCTCCAAAAATGTGAAGTTGACCTACCTCTAGCACTGAACTGTCCGTTAAGCTAAACAACTCTCAGAGGGCCTTGTTAGCTTACACAACATGTTGATAGGGGACAAAACTTGTATTTTTTTTTCTCTTACCTATTGTACCTTTAAACAATTTTGTTCTCCTCTGGACTCCAATTGAGTGACTGAGGGACACAAAAGGCCCTCAAACTTAACTGTGGCTAGTATAAAACATCATTTCAGAAACATTGACACAGAGCAATTTATTTACTGCTGTGAACTATGTCAGTTATAATAACCCTGATGAGTCTTTATGTCTGCCTGTCTGTCCTTTTATCCCAATTGTCGCGGTTAAAAGCTTACACATTATACACATAAGACTGGTTTCACATACTCCTTAATGGCTCAGAGACTTTTACTTCCCCTCGGCATCCAGTGAAGCCTACACGTCCAGTGAAGCCTTTTAAAAACACTGTAGGAGGATTGATAGCAGTCCCCGGTTTTGTTTTGACACGCAACTTTTCAAAGTGTGTTTCCTGAGCGATGTGACTTGCTTCAACGTGACACATGCCCCCTCTCTCCATCCCTCCCTCTTGCTTGTCCATCTGTCCAGAGTCTTTGTTTCCTGGCTGCTGTTCTGGGTAGTGGTCATTCCCAAAAGGGGGGAGGGTGTTGAAGCATTGTTACTTACTCATCAGAAAAATGTCTTGCTAGCTCCTCATTAGTGTATTAAATGGCTTCCTTTCCTCATCTCATTTCCCTTGTTAGAGCGCTATAGTGGAATCTTGAATTTCTCTAGCAGGGCCCCATCTATTCATTAGCCAACTAGTCTTTGTTTATGCACTTGCTCCTTTGAGAGAGCCATTTATAGATTACATGTGGTGTTTTTTTGAAGGTAGAATGTATTGTATCTGGCTAAGAAATTAGTTTTTTACAGTTTAAAAATGAACATGGTTAATGAAAGTACTGGAAACATTTGCCTTCACTGACTTCTAATGACCAAATAGCATGATAGAGGTCCCTAAATGATGTCCTGAATAATCTAATATTGGTATAACTATGTTAACTGCTTTCGAAAACAAATAGACATGCTAAATTGACCTTTTCATGGCATTACCTTGTCAGAGTTGCAGACACTATATACTTATTATCTATTGGTGCATAGATACTGCTTCCACATACATACATCAAAAAAGAAGAACGTTTATTTTACGTTAATTACAAGAAACGGTTAATTCCTCCGGACTCTTTGATTTTTTTTTCTCAAAACCCGACGTAGCACGGTCCTGCCCTGCTCCTCTCCACCTTGACCAATGTTCGAATTATCCATCAAAATGTATCAATTCACCATGAAGGAATGAAAAACATTTATTTTCCCTCACTCCTGGCACCAAAAAGTCATAAGACTAAAACCATGCTGTGGATTGTGAAGGCGTGATGGCTAAAGATCTGCACGTGTTTCTCTGTAAACTGACCAATGCTGCCATCTGTCTTTTTTCTCCCTCCAGGCCTTTGCTGTGAAAACCAAGTAAAACCTTACATTTGCACTACGGGAGCCCCCAAGTCTACCAACGCCATCCAGCAAAAAAGGGCTGAAAGTGAATGAGTCTGCTAAACATCGTGCTCAAGTAATAAGCAAACATAACTAGATCCATTCAAAAGGCAGCTAGCTTTTCCTTTGGAGGAAGACGACCACACACAGGACCGAACCCTTCTACAGCCGACCTTCACACCTGCTGCCGTCGACCTAAGGTGGAGCGATGTTCCAACGTCTGAGCAGCCTGTTCTTTGGGGAGGTGGAGGAGGTGGCCGCAGAGCTGAAGGGGCCCAACCCCTGCGTGACAGAGGCTGATGAAGAGGGGTGGATGCTGGTAAACCTTCCTGGTAAGTCCTCCTCCTGGAAGGGTGGAGGGGGTTGACCATTAGGAAAGGTTGTTTTTGTGTCGGGATAGAGATCTGGGAGGGTCGCTTCCGTGGGAATCTGACGTGATTAAGTCAAAGTCAAAGGTCAATATGACCAGGCACCGAAAGAAATGTGTTTAGCGTTGCTTTCATGTCAATAGTGACGTCCATATCTTATGTCATATATTTTTGTGCTTGGTGTGGGATAAATGGAAAGGGGTGGGGCTTACAGTTGGTTGGTGTGGGGTGGAGGAGTGAGGTGGAGGATTGCCACCTTATTGGAGAGGGTGGGCATAGTAGGCAGGCGACAGGTAGCTAGATTGACTTTTAGCGTAGGCAATGTGTAACTGGAGATGCCATCTGATGACCAATGAACACACCCCCTACCGTTCAATTCATTGCCTTGCTGACCCCCCCCTCCCCTACCCCCCCCCCCCTCCTCCCTTAAAAGCCAGAGGACAGTGCCAAGCAGTCGTTACACAACTTCAAACTAGTAGCTGACATGACCACAAGGTTCAAAGTTCCAAAATAACTAATGATATTATTCCTATTTTCTATGTTTTGTGTTGTTTCCTTACCCCCCCACCCCTTTCAATTTTATTTAAATACCCTCACATTCCCAACACTGGTATGTGTGTGTGTATGTATGTGTTTCTATTATAACGGTCCCTCATAAAATACACCCTACCTTCCAACCTGCATGATCAAATTAATTCTACCTCCCTCGCCTTACTGGTTCCTTATCCTAACCCTATTTTAATTGGCCAAACCCTGTCTGGTCCCATCCCTTCCGTACAATCAGAGGAAGCTGATTGTGTGATGGTAGATGGTGGAAGTGAGGTGCCATTGATAGCACAATTGCTCCCTCAAAACAACCAATTAGATCAATCCGACACGTCTTCGAGGACTGACTCCCCCGACCACGTCCCTCCCCCACCTCAAAAACGTCGCAGAACACACAAACCTCGGGCACAAACCTCTGAATCCTTGTGCTGCCCAACCGCTAGCCTGTTAGCCTCAGGTGTGGCTACACCCGTCACCTTGCCCAGACGGGCCAGACTCTCCACCCCTTTCAGCCCATCTGTGTCCCCTGGTTCTGGGAGTGAGTGTGGGCGCAGTGTGGGTAGCAGTGGGGCTGGGTCAGAGAGAGGCTGCATGGACGAGAGCTGGTTTGTCACCCCTCCCCCCTGTTTCACTGCAGAAGGAGCCACAGCAGAGACCAGCCCTATGGAAGACCTTCTCATAGAACACCCCAGCATGTCTGTCTACGTGTCCACTGGGAACATGTCCATGGTCTCCAATGGCAACCTGTCCATGGTGGGGGAGGAGAGCATCTCCAGCCTGGCAGGAAGTGTGAGGTGAGGACGACACCTTCTAGATGTTTCCTTTTAGCTTTTACCTCTTTGTCTGTCTCGTAAAAGAGTCTTATGCGTCCGCCCGGTGCTTTTGCGTCCTGACAAATTCTATACCACTCCATTCTATACCAGAAGCTTCTCTGCTCACGGTGACCAATCCTTTTCAACGCTCTTTGTCCTCAACCTCCGTCTTCCTCCACAGTCGTGTTGCTGAGCCAGCAGCCGCCCCTGCCACCCGGGGCTCCATGCCTACCAGGGTGACCCGTGGACTGGCTGCCCAGGCCGGCTCCCTGGCCAAAGTCACCCAGGTGGCCAGGGTCCAGAGGGGCAAAGCCCGCACTGAGAGGCGTCACCTGGGCCGCAACCGCATCCAGCGGCAAAACCGCACCAAGGAGCAGGGCCCTCGCCACGCGGCACACGCCAGAAACACCTTCCTGCACCAGCCCAGCCAGCGCAATTTCTGCCACTGAGCCTTCATGTCTGTAGGGGCTGATGTTTACTCTGAATATTAGTATAGACACAAACCCCAACCCAGTAACACACACATGTACACGTTAACACATACATATACATGTAAACATAGAGTAACACCCTCTTTAAAAGAAACATTTGACATAGTATAAGACATTGTATAAAGGTAACAACATGTTATTTAGATATACTTGCTTAATTGAAGCATGCTACACAATCCCATCAATTTATTTCCCTAAAATTGTTATTTCTCCACACACTTACTGAATTTGGTCTCAATTTTAACTCATAGCCTCACAAATAGTTTTTTCACCCTCACATTCTTCTCAGTCTTGAAGGAACAGGCTTTTCTGGAATCATCCTTTTAGAGGAAGCACGCAGTAACTTTTTCTGACACTGCAAGGTTCCAGTGTGGTCCTCCAGAGAAACCTATTTAGTAAACTATTATCTTTCAAGTTTAGAGTTTCTAGGTTTTGTTTCAGTTAATCGTTGGTTTAATTAAATGACTTCATAGAAAGAACAATACCGTGTGTAGTGTGAGGAGGAAGACAGACCTTTGAGTCTCTAATGAGTGGCCTGCCTTTCAGTCCATTCTCTGTACAGTGAGAGAGAGAGCGAGAGAGAGAGAGAGAGAGAGAGAGAGAGAGAGAGAGAGAGAGAGAGAGAGAGACAGACAGACAGACAGACAGACAGACAGACAGACAGACAGACAGACAGACAAAGATAGTGGAGAGAGAGACAGAGAGAAATGGAAAGAAAGGCAGAAATAAATCCTGTTCACAAAACAAGCCAAGTAATTCTCCCTGCTCTCACTCTGTGTAGGGTGAAAGTAGGTAGACTTAGGTGTTGTGCAAAACAAACTAAAGAGGAACACAAAAAAGTAAACAAATTATTTTTACTTAAGATAAGGTTTTCCAGTTTGCAAATGGTTTCCATGTCAGCATTGCCCTCCATAATGAAGCGCTGTGTTGTGGCCTTATCTTATTTGCCAAGAACACAAGTAGTTGGCCTACACCGACATCCACTGGCACTGTTGGTGTAGAGCAGCACATAATCACCTTAATTAAGGATGTGCCGCTAAGGGAAACATCATTTTGGTCTTTAGAAACGTCTGTACATGTTGCATAAAAGTAGAGTTGGCCCTAGACACAACAACAGCTTTCTTATAGCATTCTTAAGCGAATTACTTTCCTGTAATTAAACTGCCTGTTTGGTATGGGTTACATTTGTAGATTGTAAAAAAAAGATAAATTGTGTATATGAACTTTCTGAACTCATTTAAAGGGACCATGGCTTACCTGTAGGTTGCAGGGGTATGACATGTAAAAGTAGATGCAGGGTGCTATGGATGGACACTCTTTCTTTTGTTTTGTTCCGTTTTTTTCCGTCGTTGTTTGTTCTGAAAACACAGACTATTTTTGCTTCCTGTCGCCATTTGAAAAAGCCTGTTCCTGAAAGTCATGAGGAAGGACGATGAGTAGCCAACAATCTTAACAAAACTGGCACCGTGAAATACACGCGGCACATCACAAACCCCTCAAAAAGATGAGAAGAAAAATATGCCCTGCTCACGTTCATTATTTGGATGATAAGATCTGTGTTCTGTGACTAAATCATTAACCATCGCGCTGACACTGAAGACAGTTAACATTAAAGTCTTTCAGTCGAATCCTTTATCATAAACTGATAAAAGGGCAATAATGGAGAGACACTAAGGGGCTCTCGGTCACACACACACACACACACACACAGCCCCACACACACACACACACAGCCCCACACACACACACACACACAGCCCCACACACACACACACACAGCCCCACACACACACACACACAGCCCCACACACACACACACACACAGCCCCACACACACACACACACACAGCCCCACACACACACACACACAGCCCCACACACACACACACACAGTCACACACACACACACACACAGCCCCACACACACACACACACAGTCACACACAGTCGAAAACACACACACAGGCACGCACGCACGCACACACACACACACACACACACAGTCACACACAGTCGAAAACACAGGCACGCACACACACACACACACACACACAGTCGAAAACACACATACAGGCACGCACACACACACAAAGGCACACACACACACAGTCACACGCATTTCTGGTCCTGCTTTTAAAGTATTTAAAGGACTTGCTAAAGGACAAAGAACAATCTGTCCTTGCCTGTTTTGTTCTACCCTGTACTTGCCTACTGTTCCTCTCTACCCTCTTAATCTCTCTTTTTCTAGCATTCTCTCTTTCCCTCTATTGTAGTTCTTTCTCTCCCTCTCTCTCCTCTTTCTCTGTTCCACTCTCACCCTCTCTCCTCTCTCTTTCTGCCCTCTCTCTCTCCCCCTCTCTCTCTCTGTCTCTTTCCCCCTCTCTCTCTTTCTGTGTCTCTCTCTCGCCTCTCTTTCACATCCTGCCCTAACAGTGTCCTCCACCTAAAGATCCAGCTCACTGACATGTATTCAACTATTATAGTAACTATGGTGCTGAAGTGTATATGAATATATACTAAAGTTTGTAAATTATTTGAGACATGGATGTAAATTTGCACTGTCATACATTTGCTTGAGTCTAAGTTTTAGCTGTGTGCCGTGCAATGTTGATCTTTTTTCATTTGGGATGTTTGACGTTTTTTTTTTCCTTTCAATCGTTATAGAAAGTCTGTGTGTGAAAGGTTGTGTGTTGACACATAAAAGCAAAAAAAAAAGTTACATATGAAAAATGGTCAAATATCTTTCTTGTAAATATTAGATCGCAGTTTGTGGTGCTCCATGCCATTTAATGTAAGAGCATTGTCAGCCTAATCTTTAAGAATCCTTTCTCTGCCTCACCTTTCAATAGAAAACAAAAGGGGTCTCTTAGTAGTCTGAAAGTTACCCTTCCCCCAGCTCCTGTCCTTGATTGAAACTGAGATGCATCCTGTTTCTCATGCACGCTTGGGCCCTCGTTTAGTTTGGTATGTTTGGTCGGATACTGCCCTCTAGAGGCATAACGTGTGGAATACAGGATAGAGGGGACGTACGTCAGTAGTTTTGAGGATGTACGAACAGTGGAACGACCACGTCGATGTGTTCGGAAAATGGGTACAGTTGGAGGGTGGAGGTCCCGTGTGTTTTAATTATTTCCGTCATATAATATACTGAATTATTGTTTGTTCTTTCAGCTGATTGTTTTCTCACCCCTCTGTGACAAATCGCAGATTTTGCAGTTCTGCCAACTCACTTGTAAATTATTTTTGTTTTATTCAGAATCTATCAATCTCAACATATAAAAGGTATGATTATTCATATTTTTCCTTTCTGTTGCTGTTTTAAGATGGATAAAGGAATATGTCAATTACAGCACACTTAACACACACACAGGCATACACACACCAACACAGTACATACACAAACATAAACACACACACACACACTCACAGTGGTCTCCATGCATCCTTACTTTTGGGAGTAAGCTGAACCAGTTGTGCCTCTGAGGTCTTCTGTCGGAAAGAGGCGTAAACGAGAGACCACAGGGGTGTGTGTTTGTGTGTGAGCTCACATCGTGTGTTTGTGTATGAGATTACGCTGTGTGTTTGTGTGTGACATTACGTTGTGTGTTTGTGTGTGAGATTACGTTGTGTGTTTGTGAGAACACACGTGTGCTTGACCACCCTCCTCACGATCCACCACTACAAGCCTGTTTTCAGATTTATCGTTTTTTCTCTCCGTCACACCTCTCGCCCAAATGTTATCTCTGCGGTTTTGTGTAGTAAGTGTGCAGTGGGTGATTCATAAAAGGTGTGGATCAAGGATGGCAATCATCCAGAGGATGAGGGCAGGGCCCCTTGGTTTGTGTGTGTGTCATGAGAGGTGTGAGTCTGGGAGGGGGGTGGAGGAGGAAGCAGATTCTGTTAAGTCAGAAATTAAATGTATCAACAACAAAAACTAGAGAATATATGCTTGTATTTTCCCATATAGTTACTAGAACAGTCATAACACCTTGCATCATGTTTAAAAAAAGGAAGGTGGTTTCTTGTCTGGGAAGTATTTTTCTATACTGCTTTGTGCTCTGAAATGATGGCAGCTTCAAAACACAATGGGGTCCCCTCCCTATAACATCTGAATGAGTAACACACCTCCCTTATAAAAAACATACAGACATATAAAAAGATTGGTGTATCTGATATCTATGGTGATTGTGCCTTTCACTAGTTCTGCATGGTTTTTGTGATGTTCTGAATTTTCCATCCCTGGACCTGGTCCTTTCACAGTGAAACCTATGCAAAACCAACGGGTGGGTTTACAAAGCATCCATTCCGCAAAACGCAGGTACCAGACACACACAAAAAAAAGAATAACAACAATAAATACTCAGGTTGACACCTGAATCTCGTCTTGTCATTTCAATGTGTTTGGGAGTGGGGGGACAGACTGTCCAATGAACAGTTTAGGTTAGGTTTAACCAAACATTATATTTGTACATAATGTTCATGGGTGTAGTCTAAAATTCCAGGTTCATCCTGAAATTTGTGTAACAATGAAGGGTGTCTTTATGAATAATTAATCAACGGTTTTCATTATATTGGCAACAATTCATCATCCAGCTTCAAATGATGCAATGACAGCCCATCAAACCAATACAAACCAATGCAGACCACGCAGAGAGTAAAACACAACCAACTCCTTGTTTATTAGCCATTCCTCCGATTGGATTAAGTTGTTGAAGGAAACCAGATTCTAGGTGGTTTGGGTGAGAAGGGTAGAAGGCTACGGTGTGCAGATTTACTGAGGACCTGCTAAAGAGAGGTCCTTGAAATGCAAAGAAAGGTTGTTTTTTGTTTCCCTGACACACACACACACACACATAGTGACACTGAATGACCTGAAATTGGAGTAGGAGCCATAGCTACCCTAACCTACTAAAACTTGTTAAACAACTCTTTCAGTTTCAACCCCCTCCGGTTAAAACAGCAATGGGCCCATTGTGAACAGGCAGGCTGCCGGGCATGTAAGCCTAAATAGTCTGTCGTTTTTTTTCCATGAGCCGATGTTCAGTCACCGACTGACCGAATGTTATTTCACATTTCATATGCGATTCCTGTCCAAAACAATTTTTTTTTTCCGGAGACGCACCTGCAACAACCTGCACCTTTAAGACGGTGACATTCCCCTGTGATGTCACTGATCTGAGAGATCTGTACCGTGTAGGCTACTGCTGTTGCGAGAGAAGCCGCAATGTTATGGCTATTTTTATTTTAAAGCCAGATGTATCTTTATTCTAGAAGGTAAGTCTAGTTGTTACCAAGAAGCCCGTGTATTTTCTATTTGATATGATATTCGTCTGAACATGGCATAGGCTAGAATAAAACCCGATGCGTCAATTTATGGCTGAAATGACGGTGGCGATTGGAGTGCGCATCTCACATCGCCTGTAAATCACATTAGCATCTATGTAGTGTTATATATTCATTCGTGCTGTGATTTTGTCCCACGCACATTGACAAGGGCAGGTAAAGGATGGACTGTATACGACTAGCAACAGGGCCCTTCTTTTATGAACAACAGCTAGATTATAGCTGCGTGTTTGAATGTCAACAATGGAACCAATTGCTATTGCCTTAACATTTTAGGGTATTCGTATGTGTTTTGTGTCTGCATTTCGTTTTATTAAGAACGTGAACGATGCTCCAGGCAATCATCACGATTAGTTAATGGGTCTCCCTTCATCCACAGGTACTTTGAGGGCTTAGGAATGGATACAAAATGCCACATCACTCAAACGGAACTGGGAAGCAATGTCCCGAGCAGTAACATGTGTTTTTTACAAGACCTTAACCAGTAACAACCCATTATAAAGGATCAGACCAGACTTAAATATACAAATTCCTGGGAAATATAATCGAGTCATAGCTCGACTGTCAATAGACAGTATAGCCCATAGTCTCCACGTTCTTGATCAATACTTAAAAACGAAGGTGGAGAAACATTTTGATTCGTTCATTGTATGACTTTGGAAAATTGGCGACCATGTACAACCCCGCCAACGACGCAGGGGCTGGCTATTCCAGTGGAACCGTGGCAGAGAAAGATGCTAGCCAGGAGACTACATTAGGAAGTGCCTACTCACCGGTGGACTACATGAGCATCACCAGCTTCCCCAGGCTTCCCGAGGAGGATGGGCTTTCGGGAGAGAACACTTTAAAGCCACGCAAAGATGACGACAACTTTCTCAGTGAGCAGGACACAGGTAAATGACGGCGTCATGCTGTATAAAAAACGTGTTTGAGTAAGGTGTTCATTTAGCATTAAGTACTTTGTTGTTGAAATGCAGTGTACACACCTATTGTAGTCACTACCGTATGTGTGCTTCTCAAGTGTGGCCAATTGGAACTTCAGCAATACAATACTGACTTTTGGCTAATCCCAAAAGTCAATAGCATCATGTACACTTTGTGTGTGTGTGTGCTATCATTTCCAAACTAGTCTCTAATAGACTAACTGTCTGTCCCAGACCCAGACCTGTTCCTGAAATCTGCCCGCCTTCAGCGGCTTCCCTCCTCTGCATCTGACCTGGCCAGCCATGACATCACGCCCCTTCGGGAGACCACCAGAGACCCCTTAGCGGAGGACTGTGCCTGTCAGAGAGACGGCCTGACCGTCATCATCACAGCCTGCCTCACCTTCGCCACCGGAGTCACCATGGCTCTCGTCATGCAGATCTACTTTGGGGACCCACAGGTTGGTGGCCTTGGTGTGTGTGTGTGTGTGTGTGTGTATATAAAATGTTGTAGGTTATTTTTTCACACTCATCTCCCTTCCTCCCTATACCCACTCTTCTCTCTCTCTCTCTCTCTCTCTCTCTCTCTCTCTCTCTCTCTCTCTCTCTCTGTCTCTCTCTGTCAGATCTTTAACCAGGGTGCCGTGGTGACGGACGTGGCCCAGTGCACGTCTCTGGGCTTCCAGGCCCTGGAGAAGCATGGCTCCAGTGTGGACGCTGCCATCGCAGCTGCCCTCTGCCTGGGCATCATGCACCCGCACACCTCGGGCATCGGAGGGCAAGTGATCCATGCACACACCCCACACACGCTCAGTCCCACCCGCTTGTGTAGAGTGTGTGGGATTAGTAAATTATAGTTTTGTAAGCGTTGACTATCAACACACATTCAAACTATCATTTCCACCCAACATGAACCGAGTTGCAATGTATGGAGTTACTGTCCTTAGAAGTTGGTGACAAGTGCTTTCGGTGAGTTCATCAAGAAAACACGTTCATGGTTGGTTTGTTATCTACAGAGGAGGCGTGATGCTGGTCCACAATATCCGGAAGAACGAAAGCAGGGTGATTGACTTCCGTGAGACGGCGCCATCTGCCATTCAGGAGGAAATGCTGCAGACCAATCTTGACCTCAAGGTAGATCCCTCTAGAAGATTGACGATTTTGCACATTTACACAGTAGAGTGAGATGCATTTCCACTGCAATGCAGCACATTTATCATTGAAAGCATATCTCAATCATATTTATATCACAACACTTGGTCCTAGTGACTGATGGGGTGCAGGCTGACCCAGTAAACCCAACAATACACCTCATGCTTCATCTCGACCTTCTACTCATGTGATCCCGATGCATATTTGGGGAGGCATTGTGTAAGATGTCAATGTCTTCATGCTGTCATGTTCCAGCCTGGCCTTTTGGTAGGAGTACCAGGCATGCTCAGTGGAATGCACCAGGCACACCAGCTCTATGGAAGGTAATCTCTTTCTTTCTTTCGATATGTGGTCCATATCTGTCTATGTAGAGTCCAGTCCTTGTAGAACAGATCGCAGTTAGAGAAGAGATGGAAGAGAAGAGATAACAGTACGACTGTCACTAAAAGTAAATGTTAGGGCTGGAATACCACACAGGCCCTTCCAGCAGTGGTCTGCAGAGTGAACACTGAAACCACAGGCTATGTTTAAGCTGTCAACTCGAACCAGAAAGAAGGCTCCTCTCTTGTGATCCGAACTGCAAGGTCTACGTTTGGTAACACTATTATCACGTTAACGGGCTCAGTGAGTTTCCTGTGCCACTGAGCTTTGAGCTGCAATTACTCCAGTGACTTGTAATTATCAGTCACGTGGCTTAGTCGTTAAGAGTAGGGTGTTTCAGACAATGGCTGCAAATGATCATCCACTATTTATGATGTACATTCACAGATGAACATCTAGCTACATGATGCTAGGACTGGAAGAGTTAAGGGGGTTTGCCCCCCATAGAGGCCATTATAGTATTCAAACAAAGGTTTTTATCAGTGTCGACAACTGAAGAACTAATTGGTGTCTGTGTAAATGATCCAGAAGCATGTGTTGGCAGTGAAGAAAAATTACCTGCTTCATGAATCCTCGTATATTTGGTTTAGCAGAAGCTATGCATTTCCAAAACAAACCGTCTTGTGTGCCTCTTTTATTCTTTAGAATGCATTGGAAAGAGGTGGTTACTATGGCAGCAGACGTGGCCAGAAATGGGTTCAATGTTACCCATGACCTTGGTAAGCATGATACGTTGTTATACTTTCACTTTAAACCAAGCAATACTATCGCCTTGCCATATGTGTGTGCTGAAGCGGTCTTGGACTCATGATCAAATTTATGGATGACTCAAGTAGTTGTGTCAATATTGGTTTTGTTACTACAGTTTACATCCCAAAGTCTCCTGTGAAAGACCATTCATCGTGCAGTTCCTTCCACAGTGTGGGAGCATTTTATTATCCATGCTTATGAAGAAAGCCAGAAACATCGTTTTAGGACCTAACCTGTAACTGTCTGTCACATCCCTAGCTGAAGCTCTGTCTAAAGTGAAGGAACAGAACATGTCGAAGGCATTCCGGAATCTCTTTTTCCCCAACGGCCAGCCTCCCCTCTCTGGCGTGTTCACCAGACGGCTTGACCTGGCGGCCATTTTGGAGGCGGTGGCAGTCAACGGGGTGGCAGAGTTCTACAGTGGAAATCTGACACAGGAAATGGCTGCTGCAGTAAGCAAGCACAATTCTGTATCTTCATCACCTTCCATTATATAAGAAGTCATAAATACTGTATTGCAACCCAGATAGACTCTACCGCTATCTTTTAGTTTTTAAAGTATTTCCTAAACTCAGGCACCAGTTGGCCCTCTCTCCACCCTGCTCAGGAGAGAACCAGTTAATTCTAGTTTGAAGCACAAGAACAAAGGAACACCTAATTTCCTTTTTCTAACAGGTGCAAGCAGTAGGGGGCGTACTCTCTGAGGAAGACTTTGGAAACTACAGCATAGTGTTGCAGCAGCCTGCAGAGATTATCTACCAGGGTAAGGTCTTCATTTTTATGGACATCAGCGCTGTCTGTGTTCAGTTCGAACGCACACACCCTGTAGCTCGTTGCAGCCAGCGGCTAAACTACACCAGAAATGTTCATCCATTTTTCTTTATTTTCTTTTTTTTTTTTGTCTGGTTGTTGATGCTGATGTGTAGGGCACCATGTGATGGCCGCTCCGGCCCCCCAAGCAGGGGCAGCTTTGATCACAGCCCTGAATATCCTGGAAGGCTACAACATCACCAGCCAGATACCCAGGAACAGCACCCACCACTGGATTGCTGAGGTACTGCAGTTACGGCATCCAATGACAACTTTCTTTAAAAAATATTTATCTATATATTTTATTTTTTTATTACGGGCTGGCGTGAGCAGTCATTAAATAATGTTTTTTTTTTTCTCCAGTCTCTGAAGATCTCTTTAGCTCTGGCTAGTAGCCTGGGAGACCCCATGTTTGACTCCTCTGTCTCAGAAATAGTGAGCCAGATGCTGAGGTAGGCTCTGTTCGTATCTCAGTAGGCCCTAGTACTGACATGTTCATTGACCAACAGACCCTGTCCTGTTGTTGTCCTGATGTTTTGTTGTTCTTGTCGCGTTCCAGTAAGTCCCAGGCCGCACTCCTCCGTCAGATGATAAACGACTCCCAAGCGTACCCCCCCGGACACTACACACCCGCGTACGCCCTGGAGGAAGGGGCTGTGGCCAGTCAGGTCATGGTCATGGGCCCAGACGACTTAATCGTGTCTGTCATGAGGTGTGCCCTGCGAGAGACAACCTTCCGACCTAACGCCACCAAACTCATATTCAAGTGCTGTTTTTCCATCTGAACTTTTCATGGTTCAAATCCATCCTGTACATTGCTTTGCTGATTGCATTCTCTGAAGGGGGGCTTCATGTGACTGTCTCTAAGGTTTTAACCCACAGAGAGACATGGTACTATTATGGTAATCATGATTTGCAATTATTGATCACAAATTGTTTTTTTCTGCATTCTATCATAACCAATCCGTGTCTTACTGTTTGCACCTCCTTCGCTAGCTCCCTGAATCGACCATTTGGAAGTGGGATAGTGACTCCTTCTGGGATCCTCCTGAACAGCCAAGTTCTTGACTTCTCCTGGCCCAATAAATCCCAGAGCACGTCACCACCCAACCTGGTACTGTCATACGGAACTCCTAGATGCCTCTGTGTCAAACCATGTCATATTATGGATACAAAATCCCTCTGGAATATGAAGCCAGGAAGTGTGTACATTAACGTTGTTAAATGGATGCAATTTCATGGTTCCCTGGTTTTAGAAAATCGAAAGAAAATGTGTATACCTGCAGTTCATTTTTCCCTTCCAGTGGTAATGACTTTGATTTGCATGTTATGTAAGCTTTAAAGGGACATCTTTTGCTGCAGGCCTGGTTACCATTAGCTGTTGAGTGCCTGGTAAATGATTCATGCGGAATGCATTTGCCTAATGTGACTAAAAGCGTAATTTGAATGATCCTGTCAGCCTTGTCAGTTTTCACTGCGATGCTAGTTCAGCTGGTCTCGTGTGTGTGTGTGTGTGTGTGTGTGTGTGTGTGCAGCGTAATGCCCTCCAGCCAGGAAAGAGGCCCTTGTCCTTCCTCGTGCCCACCGTTGTGAGGCCTGCCCTGGGTCTGTGTGGCACCTACGTGGCCCTCGGCTCCTCCAATGGAGACAAAGCCCTTAGCGGCATCACCCAGGTATGAGCTGCTCATCGATGGCTTCACACCTCCAAACTCATTGTCATTTCATCGGTTCACGCTGAGGCAACCGACCATCTTAAACGTCTTCTGTTCTGATTTGGAACAGGTGTTGATGAACGTTCTGTCCTCACGGAAGAACCTGAGTGACAGTTTGGCGTTTGGCAGACTGCACCCACAGCTGGAGCCGGACACTCTCCTTGTGGACGGTGAGTAGCTCCGCCGTGTATTAGGGCTTACTTCTCTGTAGGTGTTGACTCGTCAGAATGCGGCGTGACTGCAGAGTTGCATTGCGGGGCCGTTAAACTGGTCGGATTCCGTGTCCCTTTCCGTAACCTTCTCCTCCGCCATCTCTGACGACTCTAACCCCATACCTTTTCTACCCCTGTTTCTTGGCCACATCTCATCTCTCACATATCCCTTCCCCACCTCTCTCTATCCCCCCCCCCCCCCCCCCAGCTGAGTTCCTGGCGGAGGACATGGAGCTTCTACAAGGCAAGGGTCATCTGGTGGAGCGGGTGGACGTCCTCTCGTTGGTGGAGGGCACCAGGAGGACCAATGACCTCATCATCGGGGTGAAGGACCCCCGCAGCGCGGACGCCTTGGCCCTCACCATGTCCATGAACATGCCCTAGCCCCTCCCCACCCCCCTCCCCCCCCCCCCCCCCACATCACCCACCAACCTCCCTCCTCCCAATTTCTGATGGAGGAAAGAGGGGGGGGGGGGAGATCTGGGAAAAGAGGTGCAGAAGGTTACACAGAGGTGCACGAAGACATATCAGGGAATTTGGAAAAGGTTACTGACGCATGCAAGTGGCAGGTCGGTATTGTCAACGTGAGAAAAAGAATCAAAGAGAGGAGTAGCAAGTGTGTAAGGACAAACGAGGGGACTGTGTAGTGGAGGAGGTATGATGTCCAAAACGGGCTGAAAGTCCACCAATACATGGAAAATGTGAAGTCAAAATGATATCACAGTCATATCAGGGGGAGGAGGAGCCATGAGTCATGGCTGAGGTTGGGATCGAGGGTCGGGATAAAGAGCTGGATTGGATTTCGTTATGGTGAAGGTGGGGGGGGGGGGAAATGTGTCATGGAGGATTGAGATGGTGTTGGGATAGGGCAGATCACCTCTCCAAGCTTGCAACCCCTTCTCCTCTCAGTCAGTGAGCGTAGAAAGCTGTTTGATGTGTTGCTTTGTCTTATACTAGGCACAGTCTACTGTCTATACACACCGGTGCACCAAAAAAACATCAAATGTACACATACACTTCGACTTAAATGCACACGACCCTACTCCATGACTTGGGGAGGAGCTCACCAAAGCTGGGTAACAGCACCTCAAACCCACTGCTTGACCTTAACCCTACAACACCTCCTCTATACTACCAGCTCAACGCTTTTTATGTTCTTCACAACCTCAAATATTAAAAGCCGGTACCAGTGAGTGACGATTTCAGTGGGAGTGGAGCACAGCTTATCTTTGTCAACACACAGATTGTATGATCACACCCAAAGGCTGTTACCTTGGCTCCTTTTATTAAAAGCTCTTTCGTTTTTTGCATCCATGCCAAATGCTAATTCATGAAAACCGCGCACACAGTTCTCTGGACGTCAGAAATATGACTTACCTTTTCAGGTCGGCAGGCCCCGCATTGGCCCCCCTTGCTCATCTTGATCACCTGATGACTGTAACGGTAGTATGTTGACTGTTATTTATTTGGGTCTGATTCTTGTAAATGTCTGAACAATCACTCGGCTGCCTAGCCATTTTAGCCACTTCCACTGAAACGGGATGAGGTACACGTCTCAGTTAGTGAGTGGAAATCTCGCACGAATGTCCTTTGTCACCACTTTAATATTGAATGTTATTTATTGTTAAAACTACTAATTTGAATATTGTTATTTATGGTAATCGGGGCATTGCTAGGAGTAGTTGGTGAAAGGCTTGAAAGATTTAGGGAGGGTTCTCCTTTTAGTACTGTGGTGAGGAAATGAAGGATTGATGTGCTTTGAATGCACTATGCTTGTGTGATGATTTGTCTTTTTTATATTAAGATTTGTTTGTATACTTTTGTCATTTGCACTGTGCAATGATTTAGCTTGAAATAACACTTATACAGAATTTATATAATGGCAGCATCTATTTTCTTCAACGTATTGAATGATTATTGCATTTTAAGTGTTGCTCTATATAGGCCTAACCTTTTTGTGTCATGTGACGTTCTTGCTGCCTTAACGGCCAGTTTCCATTTAAAATAAAGAGAAATAACCTCCCCTTCATGATGTACTGTTAAATCGGCTTTGTGGAGGTGCTTCCTTAAAATGCTGTTTTTGTCGTTGTCATCAATAAAACACTGCAAGGTCACATGATGTTGTTTGCCAAGGGTTAGTTATATTTGTCATATCTGAATTGGAGCGGAAATAAATACTAAACACGGTAAAATGTATTTACAAAATGTCTGTGTGGGAAGAAACACATGAGTTTCCTTTCCAGGTGTTATGAAAAAGGTATGCAAATATTCTTCTTTGACAAACTGAATATTCAAATCAAAGATTCATGCAAATATTATTAGTTGGACCATTCAATTTTGATTGGATGACACATTAATGGTCCGATCCAATAGAGTCAGAGAGAGATAATATATGGTCTTTTGAAAATCCAGAGTTCCCTTTATGAGTGAATTAATGAACAGTAACCCGTGGATCGTGCTGGTCGGCCGCACCACAGCACAAGCCCTGGGTTATTGTGTGATGTGCCACACTCTCTTGTGGTTTATTGCTTTAGTATATTATGGAAGACAAACAAGAAGTCCAACAAAACCGGTTCCTTTTTGATGTAATAAATACATTTATCAAGTTTGACCAGGGCATTGTTGTATCCAGTAGTCCTAGTAGCCTACGGTACTTTTCTTTTCCAAGTTGAAGGGGTGAAATTGGCCACAACATATTCTTGTTGAATACACTTTTATTTCCACTCTGAGACTCAATTACTGTAATAGAGAAAACAAGAAACACAGCTATCGAAAACATTTTGATACACATAACAGCTAAAGGGTGTGGTTTCATTTATGCTATGTTTGTTTACAGTTAAACATTACAATTCCAATCCTCACCTTTTTTTCTGCAAGGTTGTTATTGTAAGAAAGAATATGTTCTCTACCAACCTGCCTGGTACTGAAGAAGCGTCTCTTTTACCCAATTGCTCTGAAAGTGCCAAGTCAATGAAAGGAATTGTTAAGATCTAGTCGAGACAAGGTTAAGACAAAATCAAAGCATTTATTACACACGTGTGTGGTGCAGGTGTCTGTTACACTCGAGTCAAGTATCACAGAAGACTGGCCCTGAATACAGGAAATCAAGAGAGTATATGGTATCACGATATGGGAGGATACAATATGATTAACATATCCTTTGAAGGCACTGAAAAAGGACACTGCACGCTAAATAGCTTTTGTTTGGGTCTTTTGATAGAGCTCCCAGAAATGGCCTTGTCGTTCCTTTTCTTTCCCTCATACAAAGTTGCATGGCATTATACACTTCGGCAATATTGTGACCTCTGACTTCCTTTAGTGACCCAGGCCTTTCATAGTCACACCTTACAAAGACCCAACTTATGGCTATGCAGGCATAATAAAAACAGAATCATATCAATTTATCAATGATACAAGAAACGTAATAAATAGATAAGCATTTTTCTCTCCTGGACATAACCAAAGGTTATGTGCTCATAAGCTTAATATTGCAAGGTATAGATCAAACATTGTTTATCATATTCAAAACATTTTAAACAGTATGGAAATAATAAAGTAATCATTTTCTTTAATTGTTGTTAACTGATAAATGGTTTAAGGGCAGACCTCTTCAGTACCATGAGGCTAAAAAACAACAGGCACAATTATGGTGCAGTGACCCTACAAAACAATTTCAGATACATACTCCTTAAGAGCACATCTGTGTTGCATGTTTTGCAATGTGTTTAAGACAGGTCTGTAGAGAACCTACAATGATGATAGTCATTCAGGAAGAGCATAATGTACAGGGTTTTACATAGTGGCAGACTCTGGTTTGAAAGACGGGTGAAGAAATAAGAAGGGCAGCTACTGCATGACGAAAAAAAACCCACAGAAAAGACGTTAGCAGCCATACAGTATGCTGTTCTGTTCTGAATGGAAGCGAGAGGTAAATTTCAAATCATATCAATGTATTTTGAGGGTCAGACTGTCACCTGGTATCTGTCAACTGTCACCTGGTATCCACTTTGGGAAAGCCTTGTCTCCAATTCAAGGGCAATTTGTTGTGTTTCCTCACTTGGAAGGGCATCTAAAAGGGCATTTCAACAGGGTTTTTTCCCCCATCAGAAAGGCACAGGGAACCTCACGTTTATCTTATTGTTTATTCACTTATTGTATCACATACAATAGCACATGTTGTCCACTGGAAGGGGCCCTTCTCCATTAGAGCTCCCAACAGGGCACTTCGTGTTCTCTCCCTTGTAGGAGGACCCTATACAGCACTACATCCCATTTTCTTTACTGGACAGAGCACCCTTTAGGACACCGTCATGCAGGGGTGCCATAGAGAGCATTTCACAGTGGCACCCTTTTCCATCGGGAGAAAGACCATCTAGGGAATGAAGAGTTTAGACCATGGGCACCTTATAAGGCACAGCATCATGTTTCTCCACAGGAAGGGCACTCAAAGGCCCCCGCCCCCCCCCCCCCCCCCCCCCCCCACACACACACAGTCTCTAGGATAGGTCTTCATCATAAACAGAAGTTAACAGGGTGTAGGCCTACATGGAAGTCTGCATGTTTTCACAATCCAAGTCTAATTACTTGATAGGCAATGTCGTTTATTGTTGCATTGTGACATGTTTGGGGGTTGGTAATACATCAAAATCCAATGTTTTTGTATTGGGATTAGGCTAAATGGGATAGGGAACAGAAACAATGCAGTCCTCTCGGTTTATGTAGACTAGTAGAAGAAGGCTTTGTGAAACGCATTGTATTGTCCCGTGAGGCTAGAATAAACTGTCCACCTGCCTCGACCCATCGCCTAACGCTACCTATGGATGCTGTAACTTTAATACGTTGAGTCCTCCCCCATTTCTACGCTTTACCGTACTTAAGCAAGAAAACAGCTGAAATTAACAGTCTATGTGCAGTGGTGTTACACAGTCTGGTGTTCAGACTAGATTGATATTCACAAACAAGCACAATGTAAATACAGAAATGCAGTCTTTGAGAATACCAAAGAAAACCGACAGAGGGAAGAGCTCTTGGAAACCCTCCCCCTGCATCGGTTGCTACGGTTGTACCCGGTTCATGTATTGTCAGCAGATGTTCATAGTTCCACTGCTACATCCTAATGGATTTATCTGGTAAGGTGTTCTACATCATTTATTGTCTAGGTCATATAGCCACAGAGCACCTAGCCCTGTTTTCTTGTTTGGTAACTGGGCATCTATTCTAGTGTTTATTGCTAGCTAGCAAGAGGTAACTACGTCAAATGTGGAGGAGGCCCTGCTGTGTTGCAGTGATATCAGTGTCGTGGCTAACCTAGCTAATGGTCAACTATGAATGGGATTATTCTGTAGCTAACTAACCCTCTGGCGCTTGCTATGTTGATGAAAAAAATAAAAAAAGCTTTACGTACCCCAAAAACGGCAAGCTTCTAAGTTTGACAGGGACCGCATAGCTGGTTCGCGAGTCCAGTGAATGGCTAGCACTAGTATTTGGTTTTGGTTCAGCTAGCTCCAGGTAGCTGCACACAAGTTCTCTACCGTACACCGGTATCACATTGGAAAAATTGACCATAACAAGCCAAAATACATGCACCCTTTGTGTACATTTACAGTAGTGGGGAAAATACAACATGGTGAACACATGCTCAGCCTTTTCAAGTGTCAGGCGAGCTCAGTCAAGGAGTGGGGTTGAGTTGGTTAGCTTTGTAGCGCGCTAGGCTAACAATGCTAACTACTAGTTGAACTAGCTGAGTAACGTCCTACAGAACCTGACAAGCTAGCAAGCTAACCTGGGTTGGACAATGTCGCGTAGGTAAGGTATTAGACTCCCGGCCGTCTGCATAACGCTGACTGGTCATTTATTTTTATTTTTTATACCACAGTAGCTACCAAGCTAGTTGGATAGAACAGGTTTTTTTTTTGCTTGCGGAAAGTCAAGGCCTTGTCGTTTACACCAGGCTGGCACAATGACTGTTCACATTAAAATAAGCAATACATTCTATTTGAAAGCATTCTAATGCAGAAATTGAAGTTCCTTGTTAGTTCAAATGACCCTGAAGCAGTTGCCAGAGCTTCCTTTTTGTTTTGTTCTGTTTGGAATATCGTTTCTCATCAGTCAATTAGCCATGTTAACCAAGCCTTTCGAGGTAGCTAGACTACATTAATTGCGCAGTGAATCGTATTCTATCACTCAACTAGAAACCACAAGAAAGTGTGTGTGTGTATACAGCGCAGCCTCCTAAACAAACGCATGTTTCAAGAATTGAAGTGAACTGAAATGGTATTGCACTCATTAATGTTTCTCCCTTGTTTGTACAGAATAAACGGTTCCAGTGTATGCCACACCACTCTTCCTGAGAGGCGGAAGGATGGCACACCAACACAGCCCACCCTCAGTTCCCCAAGGGACTGAATTCCAAGCAGCTGATCCCTATCCTGACTCCGACCGGGATTCTGGGGTGGGAGATGATGCCGGAGAGGACTCTGATGGACTTCATGACGACAACGCTTTGCACTGGCCACGGGGAGAGAGAGACGTGAGGGAAGGAGGAGATGGAGGATTTACAATATTTGTTGCTTTTCAAGGCAATATGGAGGATGAAGACTTCCCTGTAAAACTTGACAGGGTTTTGAACGGAATACCAAGCATTCTTGAATTGGGTAAGGACACTGTGGGACAGTGATATTTCATTAGAGTTAAATTCCTCTGTGGTTTTTGTTTGTTGGGAAAGTCTCGCCCGAGTTCCGTCCTTAACCGTCCCCACCCCTCCGCCTCGCTGACTTTTCTCTCTGCTGTCCTTCAGACTCTGCGATACAGCCCCAGCATGTGGAGCCATGGAACAGTGTGCGGGTCACCTTCAACATTCCCCGGGACGCAGCGGAGCGCCTCAGGCTGCTGGCCCAGAACAATCAGCAGCAGCTCAGAGACCTGGGGATCCTCTCTGTGCAGATAGAAGGTAGACACTGGCAGTGTGGGAATCTGTCAAGTTAGGGAGCAAGACGTTAGCATGTCTTCCCCCCCCCCCCCCCATCATTTTGTTAAAAGCTTTTTCAAAAGGTTAGTGTTGGCTGATTTGTTTGTAATGGTTTGTGTGAAGGGGAAGGAGCCATCAACGTAGCCATGGGGCAGAACAGGGGTCAGGAGGTCAGGGTGAACGGGCCCATGGGAGCAGCTGGCCAGATGAGGATGGATGTGGGCTTCCAAGGTCAGCTTGGTCCAGGTACGACTAATTTGAGTGTATTTGAAATGTGTTTATCTAGGGTCAGAACCATTCATGGTGAACCTTTGACACAACGAATGATCACACTAAGGAAGTGAACAAGCTGGACTGTTTATTTTTATTTTTTACTTGTGAATCAAGCGAAGTCCCTTAATTTTGCAATAGAGCCAGTTCTCTTGTTTCACTGACTTCTTGTTTTCTGTTGTAAAACAGCTATGGCACGGAAAACAACATATTTGCAGTATTTCAATGTCACATGAAGATGTCTTGATCTCGAGTGACAATCCTGAGTCATTCATGTTTTCCTCCCCTCAGGAGGTATGAGGATGGCTAACCCTGCAGGGTCTATGGTTCCCCCTGGTCCTAGCATGGCTGGCCAGGTGATGGTCCCAGGCAGCAGTGGGCAGATGCACCCCAGAGCCCCCAGACCCCCCTCACAGTCCGGTAAGGAAAACCACTCATCGTATCATCCAGCAAGCTCACCATTAGCTGGAGCACTTCCAATATTACCCCATCTATGGAGCGTTTTCATGTTTTTCATAAAATCTTTGAAGTGTCAGATGCGTCCCTGAGATTACTTCGGTTCAGGCGTGGGTTGTCAGTTGGGAATTTCACCCAAACCGATGTGTGACTATCCTGTGAGGTTACAGGAATATGACAATATGACAAACTCTTCATCCTCTGCCCACAGATGCAATGGACCCAATGCTCCCCGGCATGTCTGTCCAGCAGCAGCAGCAGCTCCAGCACCCCCAGGCTGGCCCCCACGGCCCCGGCCCCATGCCTCCCCAGGCGGCCCACCACATGCAGGCCCTGCAGGCCGGGAGACAGCTCAACCCTGCCGCCCTCCAGCAGCTCCAGCTCCAGCAGCAGCAGGCCCAGCTAGGCCCCAGGCCTCCATTCAACCCCTCCGGCCAGATCCCCGTCCCTCCGGGCTGGAACCCTGCTGCCCAGGGAGGCCCGGCCTGGAGGAAAGCCCCACCCCAGGCCCAGATGGGGCCCCGGCCCCCCACTCTTGCCTCGGTTCAGACCCCAAGCCACCCTCCACCCCCATACCCGTTTGGTAGTCAGCAAGCTGGCCAGGTGTTCAACTCCATGGGACAGGGACAGTTGCAGCAGCAGCCAGGGGTGGGGCAGTTTGCTGCTCCCCAGCCCAAAGGCCCCCAGCCTGGGCCTGGAGTAGTAGGGCTCCCTAGACCTCCTCCACCCATGCCATCCTCCACTGGTCCACAGGGCAATCTCACCGCCAAGTCCCCCGGTTCTTCCCCGTCCCCATTCCAGCAAGGTTCGCCAGGGACTCCGCCCATGATGGGGGCAAGACCAACAACCCCACAAGGATTCCCACAAGGGGTGGGGTCACCAGGCAGGGCAGTCCTCGGCCAGCAGGGTAACATGCAACAAGGGTTCATGGGAATACCCCAGCATGGACAAGCAGGGCCTCAAGTTCATCAAGGAGGAATGGGAGGTATGCACAAAAAAGATGTCTATTTTCTTATATATTCCCTTTATACTTTTGAGAGACGAGCTGTTAGGACTGTGCAGTTAATGTCTTCTGTTTCAATGTCAGGAATGCCGAAGCGTCCTCCGATGGGCTTCCCCAACATGCCAGGGAACCAGAACTTCGTCCAAGGTCAGGTGACCACCAGTGCTCCAGGCACACCTGGTGGGGGAGCCAATCAGCAGCTCCAGAGCAGCCAAGCTATGACCCACACAGGTAGGCAAACTGGCTCCTAACATTGACTTGTCAAATCACCAAAATGTGTTTTTTTGTGTAACTTTTTTGTAGCAATAGAACCAAACCAGTGGGGGCACACCCTTTTAGTTCTTACATATTAATGACGTTTGAACACAATGCAGGTTGTTCTAGACAAATCTTTTCCTCAGACAATGAAAGTCTCATTTTGACTTCTCTCTCAGGAGCTCCACCTTCCGTATCCACTCCCAACACAATGCAGGGCTCCTCCCACGCCCAGCCCAATGTTATGGGCCTTCATAGCGGTATGGCAGGCCAGCCCCCAGGCACCACTTCTGGCCCAAGCATGGGCCAGCCTCAGCCTGGCCTCCAGACCCAGATGATGGGCCTCCAGCACCAGGCCCAGCCCGTGTCCTCCTCCCCCAGCCAGATGGGTCAGGGCCAGGGTCAGACTGTCCTCTCCAGGCCCCTCAACCCCGGGCAGAGAGGAGGGATGACCCCACCTAAGCAGATGATGTCCCAGCAGGGCCAGGGGGTGATGCATGGGCAGGGTCAGATGGTTGGAGGCCAGGGGCACCAGGCTATGCTCCTGCAGCAGCAGCAACAACAACAACAACAGAACTCCATGATGGAGCAAATGGTGGCGAATCAGATGCAAGGAAACAAGCAGGCGTTTGGGGGGAAGGCTCCGGCGGGGGTGATGCCAGGGCAGATGATGCGGGGTCCCTCTCCCAACGTACCGGCTAACCTGGCCCAGTTCCAGGCCCAGGTAGGCCAGCAGCAGATGACCCCGCAGCAGCAGCAGCAAATGGCTCAGATGCAACAGCAGCAGTTGCAGCAGCAGCATCAGCTACAGCAACAACAACTACAGCAACAGCAGCAGCAGCAACAGCAGCAGCAGCATCAACAACAGATGACACAGCAACAGCCACAGCAAGTTCCTATCAGCGCTAACCCGAACCAAGCCATGGGCATGCATGGCCAACAGATGAGACTCCCTAGCGGGCACCCTCTGGTTCAGCAGCAGTTGCAGCAACAGCAGCTTCAGCAACAACAAAAACAGCAGCAGCAGCAGCAGGCCATGCTGCAACAGCAGCAAGCCGCCCAACAGCACCCTCACCCGCTGGGGGACCCTACCGGTGGCACAGGAGACATGGGGGTCCAGCAGATGCTGCCAGACATGCAGGCACAGCAGCAGCAAGGCATGATGGGAGGGCCCCAGCACATGCAGGTGGGCAACGGGCACTTTCCGGGGCACGGCATGAACTTCAACCCCCAGTTTGCGGGTCAGATGCCCATGGGAGCGTGCGGTCAGCCTGGAGGGTTCCCTGTCAACAAGGACGTGACGCTGACCAGTCCGCTCCTGGTCAATCTGCTTCAGAGCGATATCTCAGCCAGCCAGTTTGGCCCTGGTGGGAAGCAGGGGGCAGGGGGGCCCAACCAGGCCAAACCCAAGAAGAAGAAACCACCACGGAAGAAGAAGCCCAAAGTTGGGGAGGGCCAGCAGGCTGTGGAGGGGCTTGGGTAAGGCCTTTTTACTTGGCATGTTGCAGCTTACATTTAGGTGAAATACTTTGACCAAAATGGGTGACGTCATCATGACTGTTAACTATTCGTACTATTCATTTTGACAACTGACGAAACCCTGGTTTGCCTTTTGTAATATCACTCATGTCATATGACTTGTTTGCTGAAAATGACATGAACCATCTGTCTATCCTTTAATTATTATTTATATTGTTGTTATTATTATTTATTATTATGATTATTATGCATGAGTCCCTCATGGAAGGACGGATGTATAAAGGAAGCAGTCATTGCTAGTGTATGTTGTGTGTTGGAGACTGAGGCAGCGGTTCTGTGTTCCTCAGGAGTCTGGATGGGCCGTCAGGCCTGGAAGACTCTGAGCTGCCAGGCCTCAGTGGGGAGCAGGGGGTGGGGATGGACGCCCCGGGCCCCAAACTCAACGACTTCCCCAACAGGCCCTCCGGTAATCCATGTTGTCCTTTAGGAATGTTCGAACGTTGACTGCAAATGAGGGTTGTTTGATAATCGGTTGGTTCTCCAAAACAGACAGATTTGTATCTGAGTCATAATGGCTGCCTGATATCTCGCTTGTTTTTAGGATTCCCAGGCCAGCCAGGAGATCAGAGAGTTCTGCAGCAGGTGCCCATGCAGTTTATGCAACAACAGCATCAGCAACAACAACAACAAATGCAGCACATGCAGCAACAGCAGATGCAGCAGATGCAGCAGCAGCAACAAATCCAACAACAGCAAATTCAACAACAACAACAACAGCTGCAGATGCAGCAGCAGCAGCAGATGCAGATGCAGGGGCTGCAAGGTCCTCCAGGCCAGCAGGGGGCAGCAGGGCCTCAGGCACAACCTCAAGGCCAGCCTCAGATGCACCCTCACCAGTTACAACAACAACAGCCCCAGCAACCACAGCAACCACACCATCAACAGCAGCAGCAGCAGCAGCAACAACAGCAGGTAATGTAAAGGCAGTCCACCTGACAGGGATGTTGCTCTCAAGGCTTTCCAGAAGCATCTTGCTCTCACGTGGGTAAAGGTGTCTGTAGAGTTTCTCCCAAGGCACCTGGAATCTGACCACCGTCTCCTAGACTCACTAGACTGATGCTAACCGGCACCCACCCGATGTGTTCTTTTCCTGCAGCAGCAGATGATGATGATGATGAAGATGCAGCAGGAGCAGGCCAAGAGCCGCATGCCCCTCCCACCAGGAGGGCAGCACCCCCCCAGGGGGATGGGCACCCCCGCTGAGGGCCTGAGGCTGCCGGTGTCCCAGCAGGGAAACATGCCCGTCATGATCAACCTGCAGGGCCACGGAGTCCCTCCCTCCCCTGATAAGAACAGAGGGATGCCCCTCATGGTCAACCCCCAGGTAGTCGATGAAGATGATTTAAAAAATAAATAATAATGTGTATATATATATTTCTTAGATTGAGCCAAAATGAAATGTAATCAGTTTTTACCAACTAATAGTTCACACATTTCTTAGTTTTTTAATTGTTATTATTTGAATGTTTTTTTTTTATTTATTTTTTTACAAAACTTGTTTACATTCTGGATTAGCGGGTCAGGAAACTGTAGATTGCGTTGTGTCTTTCAGCTGGCTGGAGCAACAAGGAGGATGTCCCACCCTGATGCAGGGCAGGGTCCCCAGGGACCGGGGTCCGAGGAGCCTCCTGGAGGAGCCCACACCATGCAGGATAGACCGGGGGGCCCGGAGATGGCCCTGCAGGCTGGGAACGGAGCCCAACAGATGGTGGTGAACCAGGGCCCCAACGCCCACATGATGAAGCCGGGCCCCGGCCCCTCCGCCATGCCCCACAACCCTGGAGCCAGCCCCCAGCAGCAGATGCCCCCTCAGCCCCAGCAAGGAGGCCCAATGCCCGGCCTCCACTTTCCCAACGTCCCCACCACCTCCCAAAGCTCAAGGCCCAAAACCCCGAACCGGGCCAGCCCCAGGCCCTACCACCACCCTCTCACCCCCACCAACCGTCCACCCAGCACCGAGCCCTCTGAGATCAACCTGTCCCCAGAGAGGCTGAACGCCTCCATCGCTGGCCTCTTCCCTCCCAAGATTAACATCCCTCTGCCCCCCCGCCAGCCCAACCTAAGCAGGGGCTTCGACCAGCAGGGCCTGAACCCCACCACACTGAAAGCCATAGGGCAGGCCCCTCCCAGTTTAACTCTGCCCGGCAACAACGGCAGCGGTGGGGGTAACAACGGCCAGCAGCCTTTTCCAACAGGCGGCGGCACGGCGGGCGGTGGTGGGAAGCCGGACAAGCAGCCAGGAGGAGGCCAGGCGAAGAGGGCCAGTCCCAGCAACAGCCGCAGGTCCAGCCCGGCTTCTAGCCGCAAAGCCACCCCCAGCCCAGGCAGGCAGAAGGTGGCCAAGATGGCGCTGACCTCCCCTCCCCACCAGCAGCAGATGGTCAACCCCCAGGGACAGCCCATGATGCTGAGCCCCACCTCGGTGCCTCCCAGCCCGGGTTCCGCTCCCCCAGGGGTTGGGCCGGGTCCGGACGCCCAACAGCCTCAGAACCCCTTCCAGGGCATCCAGGGGAACCCCACCGAAACACCCAGGGAAGGGCAGGGCGTGGCACAGCCCCCGCCTGTGAGGGAGCAGGCGGCTCCAAGGCTGGCCAGCCCTCGCGGGCCTACTCCCCAGGAGTCTAAATCGGGGCCGGAGCAGACAGGGACAGCGGAGAGGCCCCTCACCCTGTCAGCAGCTCCTCAGCAGGACCCCGTGTCAGCGGGTTCACCTGCCCTCAGAGATGCCCCCACATCCCTCAACCAGCTACTGGACATTGCAGGCACCCCTAGTGGGCCTCCAAGGCCCACTCAGGGTACTCCGACTGGGGACGCCAATGGAACAGAGAGCCCCAAACCTTCTGGAGGCCCAGAGAGACCGCTGAATCTCCCCAGCGGTTCTCAGCCGAGCTCTGACTTGGCTGCACCTGTTTGCTCAGCTCCTGCAGGGAATGAGCCAGACTCGAAGGCCAAGCTAGCCTCCGTATCCAGCCCCAACTTCTCTGGCAGCAGTTCAAGCTTACTGGCTAACGCCAGTCTAAATCCCAACACTAACTCAAACCTGAACCCCAACTCTAGCCCTAGTGTCAATCTCCAGTCCCAGAATCCAGTCCCCACTCCTAGTTCCAGTCCCTCTGTCACCCTCGGCTCAAGTCCCAACCCGGCTACCGCAGTCAGCCACAGCAGTCCCACATCCAGTGTCAGCCCCGGTCTAAACCCCAACCTTGCGCTCGCTTCGAAGCCGGCCCTTAACCCCGTTCCAACAAAACCGGTGACCAGTGTCCCCGCGGTCCTGCAGATTCCTGCCGCCCCTGCCCCCGCCCTGCCTGGCCAGATTACCGTCTTCGTCACCTCCAGCCCCATGGCCTCCATCTCTTCCCCCTCCCACAAGGCCCCACCTCCAGCCCCCCTCTCGTCCATGGCGGCCGTCCCCAACAAGAACCCCATGAGACCCCAAGATGTCCGTCAGCAGCCCCCCACCATCCCTGCCCCTCCTCGCCCCCCTCACTTAACCACCACCACCGCCGCCACCCCCATGTTTATCAACCCCATCCTCCAGGTCCCGGCTGCCTCTGTGGCCCCCAACACCCCTGCAGTGTCCCAGGCCGTCTCCATGGCGGGGCCTGTCCAGATGTCCGCGGCGTCCGTTCAGCTCACCTCTGCCCCAGTTACGGTCTCCACCCAGCCCTCCTCCACAGCCGGCGTGGCCAGCACTCAGCCCGCCAGAACACTAGTAGGGCAGGTCCAGATAGCTGCCACTGGTTCCCCCCCATCCCAAGTGTCGTTTGGCATGTCCCCCGCTCCCCAGCAGCAAGGCCCTAGCACTCCCAAACTGGACCCCTCCGCCCAGAAGTCCAGTGGCCCTGTTGGGAGTCCGTCGCCCCGTCCGAGCTCTTCTCCCACAGTCTCGGTTCCCCTTCAGCAGCCCCTGGGCTCCCCTCCACCCTGCTCCAGCCCCGGAGCCACAGCAAGCACCCGCAAGAGCCCCATGTCTCCGGTCTCTGTCGCCCCGGTTAAGAGTAATACTGTCCAGGCTGCCGCACCTGTGGCCAGCACACCCGAGCCCACACGCAGCCCAGAGGAAAGGCCTGCCCCGCCCCCAGAGGTGCCCATCCCGTCTGGCCTCAGTGCTGGGGCAGGGCCCCCTCAGGCCTCCCCTCCTCCACCTCCTGCCCCCGTCACCCAGACAGAAGCCCCGACCCCACAGACCCAGGCTGCTCCAGCAGTCACCGTTCCCCCTCCTCTCCCCTCTCCTGCTCCCGCTCAGACTCCAGCCCCAGCTCCGGCTCTTCTTACCAGCCCCGCCACTACTGCCCCGCCCCCTCCAGGCACCCCTCGTTCCCCTCCGGTCCAAAGTCCCCCTCCATTCTGCGCCCCCACGGCTGCCCTCCCCAAGCCCCCCAACCCTCCAGAAGTCCCCCCTGCAGCCGTGTCCTCCGCAGCCGCCCCTAACCCTCCAGAGGCCCAGCCTGTGCAGGCTTCCCCCCAGCCACGGAGCTTCCCAGCCAGCCAGCAGCTCCACCAGGGTCCCCATCTCCGACAGACAACACCCAGACCACCCCAGGTACAGACTTTCGCATCGTTACTTGTGTATCTGTGAAAATCCATACGCAGGTAACAAACAAGAAATCAAATGGAATGTTTTCCGAGATGTGAATATTTTTCCAAGCACTCTACAGAAGTAGATGGATGTATCCGTAGGCACGCTAACTAAACATCAATAATGGTGTAATTCCTCTCAGCTCCAGTTCAAACAGAAGAATCCCAGCCAGAGGAGCCTACTGCCAGCGAAAAGACTGGTGAGAAACTTGAACCACTTTTGCTTGTTAAAAAAGTACATGTAGTAAATATTGCACGACTTGCAACCCAATCCTAAAATGACTAACTGTTCCAATTGTCTTCGACCGTTGACAGATGAAGTGTCCAGCGTAACAGAACCGGGGTAAGAGTCGTTCATCTTCCATACACAAATCCATTTCAACCACTCATTACTCTTTCAGAATCAAAGAAATACTTCTTGTGCAATATACAATAAAGTATTTCACCGTTTTGGGGGGTTTTAATTTCTCTACCTTGGTTGGTCTGGGAAAAGTTGGCCCTTTTAGTTGCCATGTTGTGTAAAGGAGAAATGCTTAGACATTTCTAACTCTACTGAAACTCAGGGAGTGCTTGTGGTTGGCCAGGGGGTACATGGCGACAACCAATGAGCCACGTGGCCTCAGCACTTGGTATGTATGCTTAGCATGCAAACAAATATCTAAACAATACTGCACGGCAAAAGACGAGAAAACAAATGCCACTCCATAGACCACATATACAGTCAACGTAAGAAGTATTCAGCCCGTAGATGAATAAGAACAAAAAAGCCGGTGTCATTGTTATTTATCAGCTTGATTTGGTGTTTCAAATATGATATCAATCTAACTGTTAATGGAGCTTAAAATGTTGTCATAATTTTACTGAAACAAATGCTGTGTGTAATTATTGGCACCCCACATAGTTAGCTCTCTGTCCACACTCCCTTCATTAAGATAACAGCTCTTGAGTTACCATGTTTGATGAGGTGGGAGGATTTGAGACATGGGGAACCTTAAAGACCTCTAAAGTCCTTGGTCCTAGCTTGTGGATTTTTTTTCTTCTCTTCTTTATTCTTCAGCTTACCCCATAAAGGTTTTCAAAGCCATTTATGTCAGGTGACTGTGGTGGCCATCGCAAAAGCTCAAACAGTCTGTGAACCATTTCTGTGGGGATTTGGAGGTAAGCCCCAAGCAGAGGCAGATAGGTTTGGGCTTAATCTCCTTGTACTTGGAAATCCATGTGGCTATGTATCTTAAGAAGGTTCCAGGACTTTTGGAAGTAAAACAACATCATAGATCCACCAGCATATTTGATATCTTAATTGGAACTAAATTGGGCTATGGTATGGTTAGGTTGTTGGAGGCTTTTTTTTCTTCTTCTTATTCACCAAGGGTGCCAATACATCTTCAGTTGACTGCATATACAACGACGACAAGTATGCCCTTGTCTGAATATTTCCTCACTGGGAATTTTGGAAGCATTTCATGTCTAGCAGTATGTTGGGGGACTAAACCAGTGTTGAGCATCACAGTTTAGTTTACCGCTGTTTTTCCACTTCTATCACAGATGGGCAAAGAAAAGAAAGACTCCCGTCAACTTAGTCCCAAGGTATGTATTAACCCGAGCGCGTGCTGCCAGGACTCGAACAGCCACCACGTCGACATCTTTTAGATATTGGATGCCGTCGTGCTGGAAGACGGGAGAGTATCTGTGCTAGACGAGGAAAAACAGCCCGAGGCCAGGAGTGGTATTCCAACCTTCACTAGCCGAGCTACTCGTACCTTAGCGGGCGTTATTAACCCTGCATCTGTTTTGTGTGTCCCCCCCCCCTCCCATGTGTGTGTTTGTATGTCTCTGGACTCCCAGGGTGGCCGTGGAGAAGCCCAAGGGTCCCAGCAGACGGAGCTCGCGGGCGGAGAAGGAGCCGGAGGAGGAGCCAGTGACTGACAGTGTGCAGAGGAAGAGGTCGGCCCGACCCGGAGCCAGTGCTGCTGCAAAGGGTATGGGCTCCAATTAAATGCTACTTATGCTGGGTGTCCCTGGGTGAAATATCCCATTTGCACAGGAGCCTTGGACGGGGGGAAGAAAAAAGAAAGTTCCAGTGAAATCATATATTAGTATACTGAAACAAGGAACGTGGTGTATAATGTTGTTAATTGCTAACCAATTTTCATATCTACATATGTAGGATATGATGAAAATTGGTTAGCAATTTCGCCAAGCAAATACCATGAAATAGGTTGCTGCAGTTTGTCTTTCATCTACAGTTGCAAAATCCGCGATGGGACTGAGCTTGAATAGCTTTGATTACTTTTTATAGTACAAAATTACTGTCAAATCAAAAGGAGATGCAGTCTTTCGACAGACCCTCCAATCATCATGCAGAAGCCCAGCGTCCAGGCCAGCCCACTCCTGCATTCACCCCCAGAGACGCTGAGCGTCCAGGGCAGGACATAATTGCAGCATTTATCCAATGACTATTGTTTCGAAGCACTGAAAAAAATGTTCAAAACAGCCCCATTGAAGTCCATGGAAGCTGAGCTTCAACAGGGAAATGCACTGTGGCACTACAGGAATGTATGAGAAGGAAATCAGGTCAGTCGACCTGCTAATATATGTAGCTGATTCAGAACAAACTCGTCTTCGATATTAACGTGTTCTGACGCATTTAAAATGTCAACACAATGGTAAATATTTGACCATTAATTTTTCGAAATGTTAGGGGAAGCTGAGCTTCCCTTGCAGTCTTAAAGAAATCGCCACTGTTGACAGTGAATGGTGAACTAGATAGTTGCTGTGTAGTTGTGATGAACAGCGTTGTGGCTTTGGGACAACGTTCCACATTCATATAGATCTACTAGGTCTCCGTATGAACAATATGTACTCTGCTGCTCTGAAAGGCTGGTTTGTTTTCAAATGAGAAGCCCTATTGTCCCCCTAACCACCGCTTCCATGCATATTTATTGAAGTGTGTCATATAACCAAATGCTCAGGTTCAAACACACATGCAAACAGGCTGACGCCTTCTCTCTTGCACGATAGTCATAATTGGCCCATCTGACAGTTCTAATGGCATGATGATGTTGTTTTGTGTACGTCTGACGTACTTTACCCTGGTGACTGACTTTGGTTGAACATGTCTCTTCCTGTCTTCTGTTTACAGAAACTGGTGCCAGTCCTACCCAGGCCAAACGAAGGAAATCTAAATAGGCGTAACTACAGACGTTAAAAACCTGTGAACTGTAAATGTCTTTTTTTTTCTGTGAATCATTAGATTTCTTTTTTTCTTTTTTTTTTTTTCTATCCCCAGGATTATGAATTCTCTGAAATGGGGAAAGTAACCGTGTACAGATAATTGCTTTAAAATAATTCTGTTATTGTTTCGTCCCGCTATCATGTGAGATTGTAGTTAGGATGTTTGTGAGCGTGAGCTGTGTGAATGTGTTTTTGTTTAGTTTTTTTAAATGCTGGAGTAATCATTTGAGGACTGAATAGAACTTGTCTCGACTGTAAAATTATGTTGTAAAACCGAATTAAATTTTGTACTACTTTTTTTGTGCTCTGATATAGTTTTGTTCTTAATGAAGCCTGGAACTGCAGTTGATCAGCTATTCTCTTTCTTAGTCATTTGCTATTGCTCTTGGTCTCCTCATAAACTTGCTCTCACTCCTACAAAATATAAAAATGACCAATTTTAGCCTCTCCGTTAGTCCTAGATACAGTTTCATTGGATTTTATCTTTCTATGTTTTGTTTTGTTATTCTATGCTATTTTTTAAAGACTGTTTTAATTAGAATAAACATAATATATGCATATTTGATGAGCCTTCGTTCTTTAGAATATTTCAATCAAATTCACCCGTCGTTATCCAACTGTATGGAACTTTCTTGTGAAGCTTGACTCTTATTATTGATGTTCCATTATAGTGTGTGATCTCGGTAGTTTTTTTTTAGGGAAGCACCATGCTGGACATTTGTTTCTAATAGACACTTTGATATGGGCATGCGCAGTTGCCGAAAATTTGGACTTAGCCCAGTGCGCAACGACTCCATTCCACAGACAGTCTAAGCTTTCCTCTTGTTAACATCGCATCTTTTACATTGGACATCGCGTCTTCTGTATCTGAATTAAAGCTACTTGACAATGAGTGGAGATCATGGTCATAAAGACTCTCAGGTAGCATACTTTGTCAAAACTACTATTGTTTTGCTCTGCCTTGTCAAATAAGTCGTTTTTTCCATCTGACTGTTAGTGACAGGGACTGGTACAATTGATGATTAAATAGTAGATCAGTAAATAAGTTTATTTGATTATTTCGTTACACGTTTGCGATAGGCTACATGGAAACAATCGCTGTGTTCACATCTCAAAATATTTTCTTCCTGTTGTTATGTGATAATCCATACCGGCATATAAGAAATAAAACGATTTAATGTATTTATTTTTATGTTTCGTAGGTCAATTCTGGATCTAAAGCCAATGGTAAGTCCATTGATAATAAATGTGTTGTCAATCTGTATGATTTGCCTGTTTTTCACAAGCTATCTTGATTCGTTGCCTACACTCTTAGTTCATAAAGGACAGAAATGGCGTCCCAGAGACTAAGTCCCTTCTCCTCCACTCTGTTGCGGCTATTGTTCAAAAAGAGGGCCTAGAAAATATACTTACGGTTTAGTGTATTTAGATCTGATGCAAAATATGGGTAGCGGTATACATTGTGTTTCCCAAGCAGACATTCGTGTAATTATATGAATGTGCAATAATGCCTAATTTTGCAGCTGAAAGTAGCAAAATGGGGGTTGAGGACTTAGTCTCTACGCCATTTTCTTTTCCCCTATCTAGTAGCCACAGTACCGATCTGTGAAAGAACAGTTAGCCGCGATATGGAGGTGAAAGCGGGGACCATAAAGCCGCTGTGAACCATGGCTCCTGGCTTGTATATATTGTAACCACATCACTACATCCTTTTATTCTCAAACAGGGCACCTTGACAAATATATTGCTATGACTTTGTATTTTTTTAAGCAACTTAAGACGATAGTTTTGGAAAGGTTCATGCGTTTTAATCCGAATAAGACGCTCCTACTCATCTTCATTTACATACTTGATATGTAAAATAGCCTATTGATTTTCGTAATCACATATTATTTTGAATCAAGCCTGAGTTTTCTATCTCTGTTATTGTTCCTTTGGCAATAGTGGACCCCCATAACCAAATCCCATGACAGTGTCAGTGGGACACCTCAAGGTGATGATCAAATGCAGGAATAAGCAACCAAGAAACATATGCAGCCGTTTGACAAACCAAAAAGTATACAAAATGACAAACTCCGAGTCAAATTGAGAATTTTGTTTATGTTCAACAACATTCCAAATCACATGCATGAACTTGAAAATCTCTCACTCAAATGCAGCCCCCACAGCAGCTAAAGACCCAGTAGTTTACTACACATTCGTTGATATTTTGTGCATGCATCATCTGATGTGGGGGTATGCATGTGGAGGCTGTATTAAATCTAGTTTGTTCTGATAACAGATATGCCAGCTCTGGGAGAGGGGAAAAAATCTCACAAATGCCCCCTCCCTTCCATTGCCACAGACAACATATCCCTCCTACCTCCCTCTGAGCTATCTCTTTCTCTTTTTGGAGCCACACAGGTAGAGAGGATGGCTTATGTTCTGACTGTCAATTGCCCTGTCCCAGTTTTGACTTGTCACAGTCAGAGGTAGGGTGCACAGGCATATTTTTCCAGGTCTTTCTGATGTGGATCAGAAAGACCCAGAAAAACAAAAACAGATTGACTCCAAGTCAGGAAAACAACAAGTTCTCCTCATCGCCATTAAGGCTGTCTGAAAGTCAGTATGAATTGTTTAAGGACCGAGTACGAGTCATAATATTCTTTTTCTGGTACTCGCCGATAACAATACCGATACCGACACATTTATAAATAAATAAATTTCTTTTTTTTTCTCTTTTTTTTTTGTTGGTGAGACTAATGAATGTAGGACAGCTTCTTTATTATTACTCGAATAAAAAACATATTTTTATTTGCTTATCACAAACTTATAGCAACAACCTTCAAATAAAAAGTATCGGTTTTTGGTATTAAGTACATGAGTTTGGTATTGGGCCCGATACCGTTACTGGTACAATTCCTAAAAGTCAGCATATACGCAGTTAGGCCTATATATTTTATTCCCTGAAAGTGAAACGTTATTTTTGCATACATCAACCACTTGCAGGGCGACACCTAAGACAACGTCAACCTAAACTGCCTGGTAACAACCGAAACATACTCAGGTTTCATAGTGGTCATGGAGTTGCCATTGTTTCGTGGGACCGCCGCCAAACAAGTAACCCTCAACTTTTGTCCCAGATCCCCACAGACACAAGGACAGGCACAAAGAGAAGGAGCACAGACACAAAGACCAAAAGAAAGACAAGGAGCGCGAGAAATCCAAGCACAGCAACAGGTATGTCAGGTAATGTTTTGGGTACCTTTTTCTCGCCCCCTCCTGTTCTCCGCAGTCATGAGGACCTTCAGATAGCTACGTACACGTCCTTCATGACACCCGGACAACAACTGATACTTGGCCGTAGGACAGCATTTTCTTCTTGTTGTTATGGGTGACATCTGACCAGTAATCCTTGACATCGTTACAGCTGAAGATGTAACAGCGACATTAAAGGCATTGCTAACGTCAGTGATAACGGCTACATGTCATAAACAATACCATGTGAAATATATAGGGCGCCTGTCTGTATTCGATCCTGTCAGGTATTCTGTTTGCTATTGGACCCCAACATCTTTGTGTCTGTGTCTGTGTCTGTCTGTCTGACCGCCCGACCCCTGACCCCGTGACCTCGTCTGTCCCCAGCGAACACAGAGAGCACTCGGAGAAGAAACACAGAGACAAAGAGAAGGAGAAGCCTACGCCCAACGAAGGCAGCGCAGACAGACACAGGGACAAACACAAGGACAAGAGGAGAGATGACAAGGTCAATTCTCTTGATATGAAGGGGGAAGAGACTCGCATCCACATGAACGCATCTCGAGTGTTGTTGTAGCTGATGGAACACGTCCGTGTCCAATAGGTCATGGGGATGCCCTTGTTCATGGATGCCATTGTTGATTGCCTGCTTCTCCTCTGTTCCTTGCAGACCAAGTCCTCCCATGTTGATGGCAAGCCTAAAAAGGAAAAGGAAAATGGTTATTCAAGGTAAACAGAATCTGATTGGATTTCCTGTGTTATTTTTTTGCAAACCCCCGAATCATAATGTGATTTAGAATCAATTGGGAATTGGGTCGTTTAGACTGACCACACCTGGGTCCAATACTATATAACATCCTCCCTGGCTTTCAATGGTATTTGATGTCATTTAATGTTGAATCATGTGAGCGATCTCTCGTTTGGGGGTTGGCTCCCGAAAACCCCCGAAACGAGCGCACCCTGCGTGGCCCAGTGGTGAGGATGCTGTGTGTCGTCTCAGGGACACGTGGAGCAGCCCAAGTCCCCCTGTCGTGAAGAGCGAGCCGGAGGACGACAACGGCTTCTCCCCTTCCCCCAAACACAACAAGCCCCTGAAGAGGGAACGCGACCACGAGGACGAGTGAGTCCCTTCGTTTCGGTTACTTGTCATTGTGCCATTCAAACGGTTGACTTACCAAGCAGGCTCTAGGGGACGGGTTGAACCCCCTCTTGGTGTTCTGTGTTCAGATTCGAGAGCAAGCCCAAGAAAGTCAAGGCGGAGAACGGCAAGAGGGCGAAGAAGAGGAAACCGGAATACGAGGAGGAGGAAGACGAGGAGGAAGAGGCAAGTGCCCGCCTGCTCGGCTCCGACCAAGGAAGTGGCCACACAGATGACCTCCCTCGTTCTCTCTCAGTTTCCTTCCCCTCCGCTCATTCTCCCGTGCGTTCACTTCCAGGACGTCAAACCCAAGAAGAAGACGAAGGACAAAAAAGGAGGAGAGGGCAAGAAGGCCAAGAAGGAGCCAGAGGAGAAGTGGAAATGGTGAGTGTGTCGCCGAAGCGGCTCGCGCGGTTCACTGTTTCAGAACAGCCCCGGGGGCATTCGCACCACGTCCTGTGCGGGCAGGGTACATCCAGCACTCGCACGACTAGTTAGCAGATGTTGTGCGGAGTAAATGGACTGCATTTATAGAGCGCTTTTCTACCTTAGCGGCGCTCAAAGTAGTTGAGTAGCTGAGTATCAGCTAGCCTGTCTCTATTTGATATTTTCCTTACAAATGTCCCGTTTTCCTTTCGGGGGTTGACTTCCCCTCTGGACTCTGTTCCTGGCCCTCCTGGTGGGGCCTCTGGGCTGTGCAGGTGGGAGGAGGAGAGGGCCACAGACGGCTCCAAATGGAGGTTTCTGGAACACAAGGGCCCGGTGTTCGCCCCTCCTTACGAGCCACTACCTAACCATGTCAAGTTCTACTACGACGGTTAGTCACTGTGTGTGTGTGTGTAGTAGTAGTAGTAGTTGTATTACCGACTACGGCACTTCATTTTGATACAGACGATTGATGGAGATTTTAACCTCTCCTCTCTTTCTTTTTCTGGTCTCTCTCTCTCTTTCTGTTTCTTCCCATATATCTCGCACATCTCTCTCATTCTGTCTCTCGTTCATCCCTCCCTCCGTAGGTAAGCCCTTCAAACTGAGCCCCTCAGCGGAGGAGGTGGCTACGTTCTTTGCCAAGATGCTGGATCACGAGTACACCACCAAGGACATCTTCAGGAAGAACTTCTACAAAGACTGGAGAAAGGTGAGGAGGAGGCCCTGACAGACAGACAGACAGACAGACAGACAGACAGGGATGCCATTGGTCAGATTTACAAGCTGAGGAGGGATCTGTTTTTTTTTTTTTCACTTTTTTTGTCCTCTCTCTCTTCTCTCTTTCTCTCTCTCTCTCTATCTCTCTCTCTCTCTCTCTCTCTCTCTCAATTCAATTCAATTGGCTTTATTGGCATTAAGAAACAAATGTTCATATTGCCAAAGCAACGCTGGAACCACAGAACACAATATTAAAACACAAAACAATATTCATATTGTTACTATTGATGTCAGTATACTATTGATGTTACCGGATAATACAATATCAATCAAACATGACAAATTCAATTGAATTGAAAGATTAAAGGAAACTTTACCATAACCTTAAGTACCTTATTATATATACATATATACACATACACGTCAGTCACACACACGGTATATGTTGTGCTTGTGCTTTGTGTGTGTGCATTGTGTGTCCAGGTCACTCACTGTCTCTCAGGTTGTGGCATACTGATACATACTGGGCAGCAAGGTATGCTCTGTCTCCTTCTCCTAGGAGTATTTTTACCTTTGAGAGGTCACCAAGACCTTTGAAATCTGAGGTTACAGAGTGGAATTTGTTCCAGTAACCATTTCTTACATCACTGAATGTTTCACATTGTAGGAGGAAGTGCACCTCTGTCTCAACCTCACCTTTCGAACAGTGACCCCATATTCTCTCTCTCTCTTCTCTCTCTTCTCTCTGTCTTCTCTGCTCTGACCCCAGGAAATGATCCCGGAGGAGAAGTCCAAGATCACAGACATGAACAAGTGCAACTTCACCGAGATGAGCGAATACTTCAAGGCTCAGTCGGAGGCCAGGAAACAGATGTCCAAAGAGGAGAAACTGGTGAGACACACATACACACACTTAGACACGTCAGGCAATACATGTGCATATACATGCATGTGTGTGTTATATATATTCAAATGAACGGTCGTTAAGCTCTGCAGAAGCCTAATAACGACCATTCATGTGAATCAGGTGTGTTGGAGCCAGAAAACATCCAGAACATACAGGACAGTAGCCCTGAGGAGCAGGATTGAAGACCACTGTTCTAGAATATTCTTACAAAGCAGGTATTAAGCCCTAACATCTTCTTTCCCTACACCAATGGTAGAAAATCAAAGAGGAGAACGAGAGGATCCTCCAGGAGTATGGCTTCTGCATCATGGACAACCACAAGGAGCGGATCGGAAACTTCCGGATCGAGCCCCCGGGTCTGTTCAGGGGGCGCGGGGACCACCCCAAGATGGGCATGCTGAAACGCCGCATTCGCCCCCAAGACATCATCATCAACTGTAGCAAGTGAGTGGTCTCTCCTTCAGCACCGTCATCGTCCTCTCAGCCGCGGTCGTTCTGGGTTGTCGTGCATCACTGATACATAACCGAATACACACGTTATGCCGCGTCACAGTACACAGGGCGTGTCGTTTTGTGTTCCTACCACAAGGGGGCCCTCCATGTATAGCAATGGCATCCAGTATCCACCATGACGTCACCATGGCAATGTGTGTGTGTGTGTGGGAACTGGTGCATGTGTGTGGGTGTGTCTCGTTGGCCCGTGAGAAGAGGACATGTTGACAGGAGGTTGTTGATGGGGTGCCGAACACCCGAGGAGACTTTTAACGTTTGTTTTTGCGAGCCCCCGGAGCTGTTAACGGCATCTTTTAGATTCCGATATGTACGCACGCACACGCGCACGCACAAAACGTACATCGCATGCAACGCACACAAACATCCTCCCCCCCCCAGCTCGTACCCTGCCCTGTCCCACCCTCCCCGACCCCCATTGTTGTGTCCCTCTGTTCTGCTCCCCACCTCCTATTTGGGACCCGGCCCACCCCTAGTTCCCCCCTCCCCCTCTTCTCCTCCGTATCTTACAACCATCTCTTGTTGTGATTGCCTGAGGATATTTTTAGCCTCGAAGTGTTCTCGTTTGTTGTTCCCTTGCTTTGTCCTCTCTCTCTCTCTCTCTCTCTCTCTCTCTCTCTCTCTCTCTCTCTCTCTCTCTCTCTCTCTCTCTCTCTCTCTCTCTCTCTCTCTCTCTCTCTCTCTCTCTCTCTCTCTCTCTCTCTCTCTCTCTCTCTCTCTCTCTCTCTCTCTCTCTCTCTCTCTCTCTCTCTCTCTCTCTCTCTCTCTCTCTCTCTCTCTCTCTCTCTCTCTCTCTCTCTCTCTGTGTGTGTGAGCTTGTTTTTGTGTATCGGTGTGTCTGTTCATGCACGCGTCTGTGTGTGCAAATGAAGTCTTCCAGGCCAGTTGCGGTAAGTTGTTTCTCATGTAAACACGGTCACATTGTGTGTGTGTGCTGATGATGACAATGCTCTGTGGCTGTTTACTCGTCTCCTCTGTGTCACAGGCGGGTAGTGTTCCTGGTAGTGTAGCCTGTGTGTGTGTGAGTGTGTGTGCACGAGAGAGAGAGAAATAATCTAGAATTTGACACAGAAGAGTTCAACACATGACTGAGACATACATACATGAGAGAAATCCCGTCACCTGTGTGCATACGTACAGTGCCGAACGTGAGTTCCGCCCCAGCTCCATTATGCCGGAGCTCATCCTGAGAGTGTCCACTAGCTCCCTCTTCCCTCTCCCCTCAGGGACTCCAAGCACCCTAAAGCCCCCCCAGGCACGCACTGGAAGGAGGTTCGTCATGACAACAAGGTCACATGGCTGGTGTCGTGGACAGAGAACATCCAGGGTTCCATCAAGTACATCATGTTGAACCCCAGCTCCAGAATCAAGGTGCACGTGACCTTTCACCCTCACCCTCTCCCCCCAAACCCGAACGTTTTCAACTCTTATTTAACCTTCACCTTGCGTATGTTTGTGGCTGTCTGCTTGTGTGTGCGTGTGCCTGTGTGTGTGGCTGTGTGTGTGTGTGTGTGCCTGGGTGTGTGTAGGGGGAGAAAGACTGGCAGAAGTATGAGACGGCCCGGCGCTTGAAGAAGTGTGTGGACCGCCTGCGGGCCCAGTACCGGGAAGACTGGAAGTCCAAGGAGATGAGGATCCGACAGAGATCTGTGGCCCTTTACTTCATAGACAAGGTGAGGGCCCCCAGGAACCAGGATCCTTCCAGACGACATGGACACAGGAACTCCCTTTATGTGAACTCTGCTTTCTCAATGATCAGATGGACTATGTAGCTTTTGGTTCATTTACAGTGTACACTATGTAAAACACTTTTATGTAACGTTTTACGTTTCATGTGATGGTATCAGGGTTTAAGCCTTTAAATTCATGTTCTATAGTTTGTACCGTATGTAAAGCTATGCATAGTTCACCCACAACACACCGGTTTGCACTTACCAGGACGAACGGGATTTGAACTACTATATAGTGTCGATTTATGTTGTAACCAGACTGAATTCAGGGTTTTGTACATGAAACATTTTGTTGTTGCCTGTGCTACTGTAACATTGCAGCCCCCCCCCCCCCCACCCATGAGGATCCACTCTACTTGTCCATACTCTACTTCACTACTCTACTCAACTTGACTCTACTATATAATACTCTACTCTTCTCTAATTGACTCTACTCTGCTCCGTTCGACTCGACTCGACTCAGCTCTATTCTGACAGTTCAGCTGTTTCCACACCACTGACCCAGGCTGTGTGTCCCCCCAGCTGGCCCTGCGGGCGGGCAACGAGAAGGAGGAGGGAGAGACGGCCGACACGGTGGGCTGCTGCTCCCTGAGGGTGGAGCACATCAGGCTCTACCCCAAGATGGACGACCAGGAGTTTGTGGTGGAGTTTGACTTCCTGGGAAAGGACTCCATCCGCTACTACAACAAGATCCCTGTGGAGAAGAGGGTGAGGGGAGGAGAGGAGAGGGAGGGAGGGAGGGAGGGAGGGAGGAGGGAGGGGGAGGGAGGGGAGGGAGGGAGGGAGGGAGGGAGGGAGGGAGGGAGGGAGGGAGGGAGGGAGGGAGGGAGGGAGGGAGGGAGGGAGGGAGGGAGGGAGGGAGGGAGGGAGGGAGGGAGGGAGGGAGGAACCGTAGGGGGGAAGGCGGTGGGGATTTTTGGTATGAGGGGGGAAGTTTTGTGAAGTCGTGTTTTCCATTTCAGGAGGGCAGTTTAGTCAGTGACGAAGGGCTTGTTTGATGCCTGTTAATGGCTTAGTGTTGATTTATGCTTTAGCAAGGGGGAGCAGGAGAGGGTGTGTGTGTGGGTGTGTGTGTGTCAGAGGGAGGATGTTTGCACAGACAGGTGATCCAGACCCTAAAAGCTTTCCGTCAGCCCTGCCTCAGGAGGTCTGTTTCCTGCTATTGCTGGCACACACACACACTCTTTTCACACACACACACACACACACACACACACACACCTTCTGTCACACTCTCTCTCTGCCTCACGTACACACGTTGACTCTCTGCACCACCGTGCAATGGTGTGTACGCACACACGCTCAACCTGTGTCGTAACACCTGTCCATTCCATCTGGATCAGGAGACAGAGGGCCCCCTACTGGTTGTCACCTCACTCTGCAGCTTTGACCATGAGCCGCTCACTGTAGACCACGTTGGATGACGTGCCCGTGAAGAGCCCTGGAGAGCGTGTTTGTACGAGAGCATCTGTCTTCTTTTCCAGGTGTTTAAGAACCTTCAGCTGTTCCTGGAGAACAAACAGCCCGAGGACGACCTGTTCGATCGACTCAATGTGAGCGGCACACGAAGCGACGCGCGCGCACACGTCCACATCAACCCCAGCCCATAGTCACCCCTCCCCCCTGCATATGACGTGAATCCCTCTCTCCCTCCCCCCAGACGTCCATCCTGAACAAGCACTTGCAGGAGCTGATGGACGGGCTGACGGCCAAGGTGTTCCGCACCTACAACGCCTCCATCACTCTCCAGCAGCAGCTTAAGGAGCTCACCAGCTGTGAGTGACAGTCTTCTTCGCTCCCCAGGGTCTCAGAGACACACTAGGCACCACAGACCCATCTTCTCGCTCACTGAAGACTGCTAGAATAGAGTGGAAATGGTGCCGGGCTGGAATCATTGTTTGGATTTTGGTGTATTTATTTTTGTATTCTTTTTTTTTTTTTTTTTTTTTACAGTGGAAATCAATGTGTTTTTGAATAGTAGCAGATGGTGTCCTCATATGATTCTCTGTCGGTAAACAATAAACAAATGTTGCCCCCTCCTCCCTCCCTGTGCGCAGCGGATGAAAGCATCCCAGCCCAGATCCTGTCTTACAACCGGGCCAATCGTGCCGTCGCTATACTCTGTAACCACCAGAGGGCGCCACCCAAGACCTTTGAGAAGTCCATGCTGAACCTGCAGACCAAGGTAAACCCAGACATGCCATCTATTCCCACCAGGTACTCCTCCTTGCAATATCATCCCGTCATTGACCTCTGTGGAATACATGGAATACATTCGCGCCTGAATAGGATTTGTTTTCCGACGCGATCCTGAACCAAAACCAAAACGCTGGGACACAACACACGCATGCACTGTGTATTTGACAGGGGATTTCACTTGTCCTCTCGCTGGGACTGTTTGTGAAACCTGCGCTTTGTGTCTCCTGACGGCAGATAGACGAGAAACAGCAGCAGCTGTCGTCGGCCAGGAAGCAGCTGAAGAGTGCCAAGGCAGAGCACAAAGCCTCGCACGACGACAAGAGCAAAAAGTGCGTAAGAACGTCTGCCAAGTGGGACGGGATGGGGCCAAGACGGATTGATACTGCTCATTAGGCCGTGTCCTGCTCAGTGGTCTTCAGCCCCGGTCCTCTGGACCTCACTGTCCTATACGTTCTAGATGTTTCCCTGCTCCGACACACCTGATTCAAGTGAATGGGTAATTCGGCTCTGCCGTAGCCTGATAAGCGACTCCATTTGAGTCGGTTGGAGCAGGGAAACATCCACAACATACAGGACAGTGGGCCCTCGACGACCGACAGCGCCCACTTTCACATGCTGTTCACAGGGACAAGTCCACGTGTGTGTATCTTGTTTGTAGGCATCGACATACTTCATGTGTGCATGCTTGTGCGTTGTGTTTTTTTTGGCGTGCGTGTGTGTGTGTGTGTGTGCGCGCAGGGCCGTGGAGGTGAAGAGGAAGGCCGTGCAGAGGATCGAGGAGCAGCTGATGAGGCTGCAGATGCAGGCCACCGACAGAGAGGAGAACAAGCAGATTGCCCTGGGAACCTCCAAACTCAACTACCTGGACCCACGCATCTCGGTGGCGTGGTAAGATGGAGGGAAGGACTCTCTCTCTCTCTCTCTGCCAGCCAATCACATATTACCCCCGCCACTCCCCCCCCCCCCCCCGTACTCTTACCAATGGTCTAATCTCATCTTTGCTGGAAGGTTTCAATTGGAGCTTTCTTTCTGCGCTCCTCCCTCGCCCCATGCCCGAGGTGGGACGACACGGTCCCATAAAAAATGAACCGAAACATCTAGTCATACAGCAGACAGGTGCATGTATTTTTAATGGCCTCCAAAGAGCAGAGCAGGGCACAGCTGCACCGAGTTGTCAGGATCTGGGGCCTTCGAGGTGAGGGAGTTGGTGTCAGCGGTGGTGACATGAAGCAGGAAGCCACTCGTGCATTGTGGGACGGCGGCAGCTGAGAAAACCAAAGAAGAAGAGAGCGGGGGGGGGGGGAGGGGGCGGAGGGAGAAACAAGCGAGCATCAGAAACAATGGGGTTTGTTTCAGAGGCAGGAGAGCCTCCCACCACGAGGCTCCTTCCTCTGGAAGGGGGGGCCGGGGCGAGGAGGCCAGGCAGAGGCCCAGCCCCACACTGTCTCTGGGATGAATGGAGGGCCGGGCCGGGAGACCAGGGACCCACAGTCCACCCTCGCTCACCCTGGGTCCACAGGGCTATTCTGGGAAGGCCTCCCTCTCTCTCCAGCACAATGGATGCAGGAATGCCTCTGTTTCTAGCAGGGCTGGTGGTGTAGGGATGTGTCCCCCCCTAATCCACCCTTATGGGTGGTGCAGAGAAACCCCAGGTCTATGTTTTCGGGTGGGGTGGGGGTCAACAGTCCCAGAGAAGGTCATTAAGAAAGATTGATTTGGGCATTGTATATGTAATGTAAATGGGACCATTTAAGCACTATTTCACATGTGGCAGGTCTAAAGAATGGGAGAGGGAGTGAGAGAGGGAGTGAGAGAGGGAGTACTCTTTGTCATTTAGCTTCAACTCCCTGGGGCCCTGTTTGGCTGGTGTAGAGCACAGGGCTTATCCTTAAATAAACTCATGTTACCTTGGAAAAGGGAGGGGGGGGGATAAATGATCTTCATGAGACACTCCTTTTTAGTCATGCAAAAAGATACATCAACGAAACAGTATCTCTTGCCTTTTTAAATCTTTTGTTTTGTGCTTTGCCCATTTCAAGATATTTCACCGTTTTTTTTTGCCACAGGTTGGACCATTGTTCTAGAAAATGCATTTCTCACAGAGCCTACTCTTTCTTCCAGGTGCAAGAAGTATGACGTTCCTGTCGAGAAGATCTTCAACAAAACACAGCGAGAGAAGTTTGCTTGGGCAATCGACATGGCCGATAAAGACTTTGAGTTCTGAATCCTGTTTTTAATTTTGCTAACCTTTTATACCTTTGATTGTAGACACGTTAGTTCACTGAAATAAGTGAGGAGAAGGAAAGGAATTGTAGAGGCATTAAAAGGCAAACTAAGCGTTGTCAATGAAAACAACTCCGATTAATAGATGGAGACGGGAGAATGAACTGATCAATCGTCGAAAGGGTCTCACTGCAAAACATAGCGGTGTGTTTCACCAAGCCTAGCAGATGAGGGATTTTCTTTTCGCCAACGAGCGCTATGATTTGCAGCCGCCTCACAGCTTTGTGTCTCTGCTGCTTCTCACATTCTGTATCTCACTGAGATTTATTCTTTATTGAGAAATGCTATATTATAATAGTAGAATGCATTAGTATTGAATTCTTCAGAAAGAGGACCCACGGCACGCCTGGTAACTGTAATGTGTATGCGAAACAATTGTGTATGCGTACGTATGGGTGTGAGAGTGTGCAGTCCCTGTAGAGATTGTGGGAGTGTTGAGATGCTTATGAGATCTGGAAGACAAGCCTGATGAAGGTGAACACAGCAAAGAGGAAGAATCTAGCACTATGCTCGTGTACTTTTAGCGCACAGAATGTGACTTGCATTTTTCTTTCATTTCATCGTTTATTTCAGGGATGTATCTATTTCTCAGTACATACTCATGTTATGCTGTTTTCTAAGAGTAACTCGCTTACTGTGGTCAAAAAGCCTCTCTAACTTGTATTTGTAACTTTGTATTTGTGTTTTCGTTTGTCCAAAGGACAACCTTCCCCCAATGTTACTTGAGAAGGCTGCGTTACATTGTGTGTAGGAGCTATAGGTAATAGTTCTTCGAAAAGATAAGGTTATGTGTGAGGGATATGGATTTTGCCAAAAAAAAAACATTGATCATTTCACTATGTTTATATTTTGTACCTCAGTAAAGAGTAGGATGAAGTGTCTTCTATGAAATTATTGACAAAATGTGAAAAACGAACTGTTTTAAATAGCACTTACTTTAGTATTCAAATGTGTGCCATTGTTAATCCTTTAAACATTAAGCTCAGACAGTCAGCTTCTGTTGTTTGCTTATTGTTTGGCTTTGTAGATTTTAGAATAAAAAAACGACTTTCAGCTGATCCCGTGGCTTCAACCGTGTTTGATGGTTTTCAGGGGATCTCCTTTCAAACAAATAATGACGTCACACTTGAAATGACCTAAATTAAAACATTATCTAAGAGACACCCACACAGAGAGAGAGAGAGTTAAGAGTTACTCATTAAAGTTCCCAGTACACAAAACGAAATCGAATCCTGTAAGATAATTAACAGTGGTCTTTGAGGGGAGGGTCGGAGAACGGGGGGAGGGGAGGGGGGGGGGGTTCGCAATCCAATTCTCAACGACCTGATTGCCTTTAGGAGAGGGTGAGGTAATGTTTTGTGCTGACTGGCAGGTCTACTATAAGGATCCTGTTTCACATGCTGTATGTTTGTGCATCACGGTTGCATCAGACTTTTAAACTGGTCATCAAATCTGTCTCAAGTCTATCAAAACATGAAAGTAATGTAGATCTTCTTGAATTGTCTCGTTTTAGAATAGTAGCTGGGGATTTAGTCAACTCATAATAACCTTATAACTCCTTTCAAATATGTCAAATATGTAACCATTCCCATGATGGAGGACGGGCAATTAATTTAATGAATGTATTAGTCCAAAACTGGGCTTCAGTCTGACTCACCTGATGGTGGACAACAACACGGGTTCTTGTCCTAAACATGCGGGTCTTTGTCGAAGTGAGGGAAAGAATGAGCAAAACTGAGCGTGAGAGCCCCCAAACAGCGCACGGGCCATCATGTAGGTGTCGGCCCACTCTGCACAACTGGAATGCGAAAACATAAAGGTGTGACCAACAGTTGTAGGCTTAACCTCACCACCACTTGAACTGGTTATATGGACCATGTCCAACTCTATTACTCACACGCAATTGTTGGCTAATATTACCTGAAAATTGAAAATTAGGGAAGCAGGTCGTTTGTTCTCCAGTGTTGATAATAAGCTATTACTTTTATTTGAATTAGGCCTATGTGTCTTGGTCTTGGAGAAATTATTTGGTATTAGATGGTTTCAATAACCAGTGGTGATTAGCTATGGTTAGTTAGTAAGAGGAAATAATAGATCATTCTTAAGTGATCCAGCTAACATGTGGAAAGTTGCTGTATCTTTAAGAGGCCGATCTATCTGATGCTTTGTTGTACAGAGGGGCCGGATGGGGGAAGGGCCCGAACTGTGCCTGCCTGGCGGAGACCGACAAACTTGCATATGGCTCTCTCCTTCGATGGATGACGGCTACTGGACCCGAAAGGAAAAGGGGATCTTTCTCAGGACAGGAACGCATTCGCTCTGGCCTACTATGATATAACCACGGAAAAGGGGAAGTCGGGAGGACAAGTTGAACCGTCTGAAATGCAGTCGCCGAGATTGCGGCGATACTCCCTGTTGTTCGCTCTTGTTGTGCTGCTCGCGTGTTCCAGTTGAAATTTCAGACGGTAAGGAGAAGGAATATCTAGGCTCCAGCAAAGACGGAAAAACATCACGGAAAGCTTTTGCTACCCTGGTTTTGTTGGTGGAGATGTTAGCCATTCTTGGCGAACCACCCTCTAATAGATGGGCAATTCTAACCAACATATAGATCTGAGCAACTGTTATTTTGAATCAGGTAATTGTCTTGCTACAAAAGGGACAACATTTGGACATGGAAGGACACTTTGAAGTTTAGGGAGGAACGATTTCCCCAATCCTTCGGCGAAACATCTGTCTAAACTCTCCTACTAAACGTGTTAGGATTGTAGTTAAAACCTGTGGATTTTTAGTTCATCGTCGTGAGAAAAGTTGTCTAATCCGTTTATTTTCCCATAGTAGGCCTGTGTTTGATTTGCCTGAATCATGCTGTTTGCAGCTGTCATATCATCACCTGTAGGCCTCTTGTAAGGCTATGTGCGAACCGCATGGCAATGTTTTGGCACAACATGTTGATAAGAGCTCCTTGTTTTTCTAATATGTAGGCCCTTCTCATATGAACAGACTAATGATACATTGCTAGTCTGGAATACAAGTTACATTTGACCAGGGGAAGCCTTGTGGGTTCATATGTCTGCAAGTGCATGGTTTTGACAGAGTACATAAAGCCTTACACTCCCATGGTTTCACACGTTTACTCCTTCTTCCCTTGTAGGTATCCCTGTCCATCACTGGGTTATGTAAATTCATCTGAAAGGAAAAGGACAACAAACGAGGGAAGTGGACATGGCGGGAACCACAGGATTCTTTTCCAACGGACCTGTGCCTTGGATAGAGAATGACACGGAGATTAACAATCTTTATCGAGATCTGGAGCTGGGAACAGTGTTGACACTTTTTTACTCAAAGAAGTCCCAGCGGCCAGAGAGGAGGACATTTCAAGTCAAGTTGGAGACAAGGACAATTATATGGACCCGGGGCACAGATAAAATCGAGGGGGAGAGTAAGTATGACCTTTCACACCTCCAGGTGGACTAACAATGGGTAGGGTCAGGTTTGGGTATGCCTTGCTCCCTTGCAAGCTTTTCCAAAATATGGACAGGACATTGAAATATCATTGTAGTGCAGATGTTTGACTTCTATATCAACCATTGTTTTCTGAAGTTAGCCCTGGATAACAAGGTTGAAATGTGGTAAACACAATTTGGCACATTTATGCAGTATGGTGAAAAACCGAACAACAACTCAAAAGAACATACATTTCAGGGGACGCTGTAATGCCCTCAGTAGATTTTTTGTAGCATGAACTACAAGTAAAGCCAAATGAAAATGGAGAATTGGAGAATCACTTTAGTGATTTAATGCCACAGCCCAAGGATCCATTGTTTGAACAAATATCTCAAGATATCAAATGTAGTATCAATGGGTCTAACCCACTTCAAATATAGCCTGAAGGGTGAAACAGATTTCTGTTACAGAAGGGTCGGAAACACGTTGCTATTTTTATGCTTCTCTTACCTACTCGTCAAACAGGTTCTGTAGTGATGTAACTATCCTAAAAATGGTCTGTTTACCTATCATAAGTAGAAACATTTACAAAGAACAACAAAGCTTCAATGAAACTGACGTTTGAATTGCAGTCAGCTTCATCTTGCAGCATAGCGTTCAATCAAGTCTGGAGAAGAAAAAACAAAAAGAATACACAGTTTACAGTTTTGACTTTGTTGGAAAAAGGACAATGGGAGAAAACAAAACTGTTATCCTAGGAAGTGCAAGAGTAACATGCGACATGGTTCTGCAGACAATGTCCTATCAGACACAAGACATCTTAGGCCCTCGGCATTTACCGAACATTGTGTCCGACCTATGAGAGAGGCCTCGCTGCGATCCGTTGATTCTGCTGTCTCCTGGGTAGCAGGATGCCTCCTGCACAGCTGCACTCTGCTCCGGATGCTGCAGTGTTAGCAAAAAAAAAGAAGAAAAAATTGTAGACCATTTGTTGTAAGGCATGCTCTCTGATAGGTTACTGTGAATAGGTGGATAGACATGGTTCCATGTGAGGTCATATTTGTAATTTGATAGTACAGTTGATAGAATGGCTTCGAAGACGGGCTTGTTATGTGGCTTACTGAAATAGCACTGTAACGGATTTACTGGAAGCGTAGGATAGTTTTTAGAACCACTTTGCGATCGCTATTCGGCCCGATTTGTTGATTGCCTGAGGAGACTTGTTTTAACCTTAATGCCTTGCAGTGTGAATTTTTATTTATTCAAATTACTTGCGCATCTCGTAGTCATGTTTTTTGGGGAAAGTCAATTTTCCCACAATGCAAACGACCTTATCACTCTGCTGTTGAAACACTTTCTAAACATCGTAACATAATATTTCCATAAGCTGCCATTGGCCAACAATGATACCGTAATGTTCTTTTTTTTTTTTTTTTTTTACACTGAAAACAATTCCAACCTAATGTACCTAATCTGTTATCATAATTTATTATATGTAGTCTTACTAAACTGAATTTAGTACACACAGGTGGCACATTTTTAAGGACTTCAGCTGACTTCTAATGAATATGCTCCTTTGTGTTTGTCAGCCAGCAACGTTTCTGGTTTGGGCCCACATTCACAGAAGCATCTCTTCCTTTTACATACATTTTTGCCAATGTCAGACGTGCCACTTTGAAGTGCTGTTTGCAAAGTTACAAAGTGGTGAACAACATGAATAGAACATGTTCTCATCCCATTTTGAGACTCTAAACTGCATGCACACTGCTGTGTCAATACTGTCATTTTACTGTTTGGTTATCATGCCGATGCTACTAAACTGCAGTAAAAGTATGGTTCGATTAACTCCAATGGCTGAATATTTTATATCAGTGCTCCATTTATATAGAAGTTACACGGTATTGCAACTGCCCAGTTGGACTGTGTCTACAGTGACCTTATCTTCAGGATCCAGCCCTTAAATCACTGCAACTGCTCCAGAGTCCCAGTTCCTGCTCTACTTAGCTCTACTTTTAACATTGAGCTTTCAGTGTCAGTAAACCAGCTACACTTTCCAACCAACCATCTAGCGCAACAAAAACAGTCACAGAACACCTTTAAAAAAATATTTGTTCTCAAACGAGCCTCGTCTCACAGCCTTATTGTACTGTCAAACTTGTCGAACACACCACATATCATCGCGCGCTAACCCAAAACGGACACGTAGTCTCTTGCATGTGTCACTACTTTGTGGTTTCCCTCTTTTTTTTGGGGGGGGGGGGGGGAAGAACCTGTGCTCAGACTAAGCAGTGAGGAGTCCTTTTCAGTGTTTGTGTGCGCGTGTATTATGGGATGGTTGGTCTGTGCCGCACACTGCTGTTGTCCTTGTTATGTCTATGCGCTTCTTGGAAACCGAGATTCAGACACCCTCAGTGAACCCACCACTTCATTGGGGTAGTATATTAAAAAAAATAAACACAGTTAAATAAATACTAGATACTTTCAGGCCGCCTATGCATGTCTAGGCACTGTCATTACTGTCATGGTCTACTTCAATACTATACAGACTCAGGCCAGTGTCATGTAATACTGGGGCGATTAATGGAACACCATCGTTTACATTCACACCTGACATGCAGCACAGCACATACAGCCAGACATTCTATGGTGTCTTCATATTCGTATTAATCTGCATCGTTGATTCCAATCTTGTTATGCTTACTGTGGTAGTGTTGTTGTGTTCAGTCAAGTACACATCACGCGGGTTTACTAATGTGAAGTTTTGCTATTGTTGGTCCATCATACAATGTTATTTGACTTATGTACCGGACAGTTCATTGATTTTTCAATGTGGGTCTGGCAAGATGCTAGTGGTGTGACAGATTTGTATCTCCGGTGTACCTGTGTTCCACAGCAGCCAGGATATCGTGGCAGCGACATTGTGTTGCTAAGCTAGGTGGTTGTTCGGTCTCTACGTTGTTGTTGTTGTTGTTGTTGGATGGAGTGAAGACTGAGACGTCCCACCAAGCAGGTCTCTGGCGACGATCGATGATGGGTTTTTGTCTATCTATAGGACTAGAGTCAGTCGAGGTTATGTGTCAAGGGTACACGCTGGGTAATCAAGATGAGTAGATGCAAAGCTAGCTTAGTTGCCTTTAGTGGTTTAACAAGTGTTGCTCGTGTCACTCCTCATTCACTCCCACACGATCTCGCCCTTGCCGGGGTTTGAACTCTGGACCTCTGACGTGACTACCTTTTTATAAACACCGCTTTAACCAGCGACGCCACTGAAAAACACGCCTTAATGGCTTCCACGGCAAGGGGTGGGTAGTGTTTATACTGAGTGAGTTGAATCAGTTCAACACGGTTGCAGTAACGGTTAATGCACCGTTGACCACTCAACAGAAACACTTACACTTTTTACACATGGACAATATCTTAGAATGCAATTGGATATTGCACAACTCATCATTTCTTCCTTAGTCGGCTACTTTACACAAACATTTAGAACAGATCCAGACAGGACTAGCTGGACAGAAATTCGTAAATGTGATCAAATACTGCACACATATAGCAAAGTATCGAACGTGTAACCCCTGTGAAAAATCGTAACAAACCGGGCACATAACAGTTGCAACATGGAAACACCCTGCTCCATATATGCACCGGACATTCAGTTCTTTATCTCGAAAGTGCAAAAGCATCCAGATCGCACGTCGACCGTTTGAAGTTCTTTTGAAAGAACTTTCCCTTTCTCCTCAGGTTTTTCTTTCCCTGTCTGTCGTCTTCGTCGGGCTCTGTAGCGACACAGGAATCCCAGCATCGGTCTTCAGAGGAGCCCAAACACAATGCTCTGCCCGAAAGCTTGTGACATGCTGAGTGGAGAAAATAGCAGTAACATCTCTTAAAGAGCGCCATGTCGTGAAATGATCAAGTGAAGGGGATATTATAACACGCTTTAAGGAGGTCATGCTTCCTCTGCAAGGCGTCCAAACCTTCAAGGTCTTAGCTTGGGTCTATATATCTGTGCAAAAGGGTTTCTTGAGGTTCAGGGCTGCCCATCCCCCCCCCCCCACGTCCTGTAGTGAAACTAGGCTGCCGTAAGGGAGGAGAGAGGGAAGGAGGAAGTCTTGCAGAAAGGTGACACCTTTTGACCATCTTAGATTTCCTGAAGAGATTTGACAATGTGTGTTACGTGTCAGCGACTTTTTCTGCTCAATTTCAGTCGGTCGGCGTCTGCAGTCGGCGTGTGTTTTTGCGGCGTTTGAAAGGTTCTTCTAGAAGGATCCCAGAGCAGAAGATGCAGCAAGACGGTCATTGGAGTTTAGACAGAGGCGCTCACAGATGTGCGACACGGCACAGGATGTGTGGTCAGGGCAGGAAGAGGAGCAGGAGTAGAGCGCTCTGTCACACACACACACACACACTCGCACACACCTTTTCTCTGTCTCATATTCTCCAAAGAAATGTCAGCGTGCTTTTCATTCTCAGTGTGCAAACTTCATTCCGATGAGTGTGAACTAAACAGTGAGGCAGAAGTGGCAAAAAGGTGCAAAACATACAATTATGAAAAGAATACATGCAATTACGATGAAACTGTTTTACATACATCAACACATTGAGATCACAATTGGTGCTTGTT